>NC_083651.1:16977247-17309747 GCF_963576545.1 Limanda limanda | reverse complement strand
CATCTCTCTTTCCCCCGACACCATGTCTGATCCTGAAGACCGGTGGCAGTGCTGGTTTAAAGGATGAGAGAAGTCCACATTACCGCAGGTACTCCAGACATATGGATATGAGACAGTAGTAGCCATCAGATTTTCTTCCCCCTTTTTTTTTTTTATAGGGGGCGTCGGGTGGGGGTGGGAGTGGGGTGTCAGTTCGGAGTTCTTCAAATGGAGCCCATCCACAGCCCTTCAAACCAAAGTGTAAACATTAGCGCTTGACCAGGACTTTGGCTGAGCGCCCCTTTCTTCCTCCTCGGTTGTTTTTGATCTGGGGTATTTGCTTTTGCTGCCGGCCAGATCCCCTCAGCACCTGATGGTTGCCCAGGCTCTGAGTAAATAAGATCTGGGGCCCAGGCCTCTTTGGGGCTGCTGGGTAAATAAGGTCTCTGGTGTGTGCAGTGTGCCTGGAAGCAGGGTGAGCTCTGGTGTGGAGGCCTCCGGAGACATGCCATCCCAATTTTTTTCTATATCTGGCTGTTTAATTCTGTTATCCTCTCTCTCTTTTACTTACTCCACTCTCCCTCTTTCCACACACACACACCCACACACACCCACACACACACACACACACACACACACACACACATACACTCTAATCAGGTACACTGGTTCATGTAAGCCACTTGTACTTGAAAATATATAAGAGTTTGTTTTGGCAAATTGGTCAAATAAAAATATAACATTTCAGATTTGAGAGCATATGAACTCTTCGGTCGTGACAACACCCTGGGTTATAAAAATGTTTTTTCATAAGCTTCTCTTATGCTTGAGTTTACAGATGGACACTATTAGAATTTCAAGATCTAGTAATTGTGTGCTGTAAAGTGCTTGAGCGACACGGAGGATCAGGCGCTAATCTCCGAGGAACAGTTTGGCATTTAGTGAGTCTTGAAATGTCAGAAAGATAAATGATGATGATAGCACCTGCGATAATGTAATTACTTTCTCAATGGTAATCTTCCAAACCCACAAACAAATGGATTTCATATAGTACGGAAAGATTAAACAATTTAACACCTGAGGTTTTCATGACTTATTAAAACAAAAAGTGGCCATGAGGGACCTGCGAAAATATTGCTGTCGTTACATTGCTCAACCTACATATTGTGTAGCTTGTTGCTTTCAGCATCAGCAGCCTTTAGTAAAAGATACAAGCTGCTTTATCCTGTAGTTTCTCCATTAAATGTACATGTAACAGTGAATAATCAGCAGTTGATTTAATATATTGTTGTCTTGTCAGCGCAGGAGTAACAGATAAGTATAGCTGTGTTTCCATGCTATGGTGTCATTCAGTCACTGTAACGAGGGATTTGCCTTTGTGAAAGTTTACTGAGTCAAATCTCATCAGCTTAATGTGATCTGGCGCTGGCCATGCTGGATCCCCTTATGCCAATTAATCCAGGTTGTAACTCACAGACTCCTGCTGACCAATTCACATCCATTGTTGATGGTTTTTGGCTGCAGGAGCCTCAAACCTCCGTGTTAGAGCCAAAAAACCACAAGAAACCCACCACCTCTCTCAGCCCCATAAAATCGTCTGTTGATTGCCAACAATTAGCAGAGCCATGCGGGCTGAGAAACGACAAGATGGGGCCACGGCTATCGCAGTGCCTGGGCGCTGTTGGCTCACACGCCAGCTGAAAAGCCTCGACAATGTTTGTTAACCCCGGGGGTCACGACTGATTCACTCGCTCAGACAGAAAACAAGATTTATGTAGCACAAATCAATACGCAGTCCGACTTTTACCATTGTGCAGCGCCGATCCGGGCACTTCTCTCTATCAGTCGAACATGACACTAATGTGTTTTTATTCCTGTTTAACCCGGCCTGTGATGAATCTGTTGGCAGGCCAAGACGGAGGCGATGGGAGGCAGGATGCCCTTGATTAGTTGGGGAACACGTGGCGACATGCAGAGGCTGATGCAGTGGCATGTCACGGCTGCACCGGTCTATCAGTCTCCGAGCTCCCCACTGGGGGTTGTTTATCCGCTGTTTATCCATCTTCAGAGAAATCAGCTATTTGCATCCTGATGCCTCGCAGTGTATCAACCGGACTAATGACATTGTTCTTGGTTGCTGATCCCTCTCACTGCTGTCTTAAGTAAATTAGAATGAATGCGGCCTCCCTGTGAGTGTTCACTAACCAACCTAACTGCACCTCGTTATTCTCCCTGCCACCGCCTCTGATTCCATTAACACTGCTTGTCAACAGAACACAGGGACACACACCTGGCAGAACACAAATCCAGAGTAAACGATGGTACAGTAGGAATCCTCCTCACGCGAGCTGGCAGGCCAGTAATGTAAAATTTGTTTAATGTTTTCCCCCCTGCCCGTGCTCACCCTGTTAAAGGAAAGGGGAAACTGGAAAGTGACATGAGTGACGGGTGGGTATTCTCTGGGCATTGACCAGCCGGCACAATGGAGGGAGTTGAGTTCTGTGCCAAGTTCTATTTCTGGGGCCGCATTCCAATTGATTAGGAGGCTTGTGAAACAAACGCTGGTGACAGAAACAAGAGGACGGCCCTGGCAACTGTTGGGCACGGTGCCGGGTGTACAGTCTTTCACTTGCAGCATCTCTCTCTCTCTCTCTCTATATCTCTCTCTCTCTCTCTCTCTCTCTCTCTCTCTCTCTCTCTCTCTCTCTCTCTCTCTCTCTCTCTCTCTCTCACTCTCTCTAGCACATTAGTGACACATTAACGACACGCACAATGTGACCACCGGGATAACTTAGCAGCTTTGTCTCTCTGCATGTGATTATGTGTCTGCTTGTTCCCTTGAATTCCACTCACAGAGAGCGCGTGAGCCCTGCTGCTCTTTAAATGTATAATCTCTATTCTAAAGGAAAATTAATGAAATGGAGAATTATTCCTTGATTTGCATTCAACTTGGTGCTTGACAACGAATCCTGAATTCTGCTTCAGTCAAGTATAGTTTTGAAGCACTTTGAGTACTTCTGGCCCACAGCTTCAAACTATGTCCGTGCATGTATGGATGCGTGGTGCGTGGTGAAAAGCGTGTTGAAGTTTGTGCGTCCGCGCGTGCAAGGGCAAGTGGGTGCATGTGTCGGCGCATATGTCCGGTGTATAGGCGCAACACAACTGTAAACCCCAGCTTGTCTTTATAGAGGAGTTGATGATTGGATAAACAGTCTGAGTCTGGATTATTGTACTGGAAAATGAAAGCATATGCACAATTTGCATTTTAATGAGCAAGTGAGCAGTATGAAATAAAAATGTGCGCTGGCAAGAGTAACTCTCACTATAAAGCAGCGACTTAATACAGCGATCAAATATTTAATGAACACATTTTGTGGATCAGCTATCATCATCATTTAATTTTAAAACGTTTATTTCAAAATGCACTTGAGCACGTGAAAGTTTTTTTTAATTTCTTTGTTTTGGTATATTCAGAATACATCCAGTCATGTGTTGCATGTGGCTCTTTGCAAATCTGCTCTGATTGAGACAACGCACGAGGGAGCCGAGCGTGAAATTTATGCACGGCTGATGAAAAGTTCAGTAGGCCCGCGCCAAACAAAACACTGTTCAATTAAAAAGGGAAGTAATGGCTTCCTATATAATAAAGGATATGTGCGCATACATAAACTGACAGAGAAGCATGATGGCTCATTGGCGTCAAGCTATGTAATTTAGTTAATGCCTTTCTCCTTGCTCTTTAAAACACTTGCACATTCAAATTTGCCATCATAATCTCTATGACAGAGGACATTAATTAGGTTTGTCGGCTGATCGCTGTTTCTTCACAACATCTCTGATTAAAATTTCACACATTGTAATGATGTGCTTCAGCGCTAGAAGCTGTGAAATTTACTAAGCAGTCAGTGCAGCTTGAATTCTTATTGTTGGGAGGTTCGTCAACCACACGCGCACACACACACACACACACACACACACACACACACACACACACACACACACACACACACACACACACACACACACACACAACACACACACACACACACACACACACACACACACACACACACACACACACACACACACACACAAACACACACACACATGCATGCATACACATACATAGACACACAAAACACACAAGACAAGAGAAGAATAATTCAAATCAAAGCTGCTATGTGCTTTAAAGAAGATCTTAAATGTAAATGGAAATATATCTTAGCAACTTGTTCATTAAAATATTGTGCAAATTAGGGGAACAACAAAACCGTAACTCCCCTCCAGATATGTGAGTTCAAATTTCATATTTGGGAAGTTTAATTAAGCAATAGATTATATTTTGAAAGGAGAGCTCATTTTAATGAATCCCCAGAGACCCCAGATAAACACTGCAATGGTATCAAAGCATTCATCTCTTTAATGGATGTGAAAATTAGGGATGTAAATGGCTTTGAGCCTTTATTTTCATTGCTTGTGGGAATATTTACCGGATGGAGGCGACACTTACGTAACCTATATTATACATACGCTTTCATTTTTTGGAAAGCACAGGAGTAGATCTCAGCCATTTTCAAGGATAAACGCTAAACACATATTTAAAGCATGCTTTTAACAACAACCCCTGTCAAAACAATCAAGCAAATGGGCTTTTATGCTTTTTTTAAAACCCAATTACATTTATATTCAAATATTCACACTATCTTTAGCATTGTAGCACAGCACGTACTTTGTATATCCTGTTGTGGCGAGCTCTCGTTTGACTGAAGAACACATCTTGCCAGAACCACTGGTCATTTTAACTTTTTTCGCTAAGATGTTTGCCTGAGTGTGGCTCTATATTCTGCAATCCCTGGAACAGTGCAGAGTCAGTGAACCCTGGTACATTGTGAGATGGAGTGCTACGTGCCCAACATTCACCTCTGCGCGGCCGGCTGTTGTTTATCCCTTGTAATGTCCATTTTATTGGGAATCTCTGCGAGTCTTCACACTACCTGCTGTGCTCAGCAGTGTGGAGAAGCCGGGGCCAGCAGAGTGGTGGTCAGTGCCTGTCAATCACAATCACAAGGATCAGTTAGCAGCCATCAGTCTGAGGAGTCACACCCAGATGTTGCCTGTCTTCTATCTCCTCATGTTCCGAGGCTGTCCTTTTTCCATTACTAGTATTTTGAGATTTCTACCCCCTGGCATCATAAGCTAATGTAGACCGACACTCCTGATTATTTTCTGTGCTTCTTTTGTGTAATTTGTTGTTTAAAAATATAGAAAAGAAACTTATTCCTTCAGCTAAAAAGGGGAGAAGGATAAAAAAAAAACATGTTATTTTCAACCTCAAGGGAGGCTGTTTGTTTCTGTGATTGTGTTGGAGTCTATAAAAGGGAGGGCTGGTGTTGGGGAAGAGAGCAGTCAGAGGTGATAAGAAGGGAACACCACAATATACTCTACCTGCTGGAAAACAAACACAAAACATTGATTATATCATTTTTACCGGCACCCGAAGCTCACCGCGGTTGATGTTTACCTGACACGAAGTAAACAGCGCGGCAGACTGTAGACTTCTACTCTGCATTTCATTTGCCGCCGTGCCCCCGGCATACGTACGTCTGTGACCCGTTCCCGCCCCTAATTTCCCCCATCACATTCAGAGCAGACCCGCCAACGGTCAGCTTCATTACCTCCAATATCTTAAATCACCTCTCATGTGTTTCCCACCAGTTTGGCGCTTGGTCTCCTCTGAATCGCAGTCATTTAAATGTTCCTGTGCTGATTGCGGGTGCAGGTGGTAATACATTAAGGGACTGAGACAGCCAGTGGCACAGAGCTGAAAGACCTTTATCCATTTGCACTAAGTTTCCCCTCACATTCAGAAGCATGTCGGTCTAATTAGGCCAATAGTTTTGACTGTCGCCATATTCATATGGGACATTTCACTTTAAGTTGTACAACAAGGTGATCCTACATCATATAGGCTCCACCAGGCCAATAGATTATGCCACGGTCTGGGGAATTGCAAGAAGAAATTGTACATTAATGAAAGCGGAGAATGGCAGCGGAGAAGAATCGCAACAGGGTTATTGCTCTTTTCCTCTCTATCTTTTAAGTAAAGGAGCCTCAGACCTCGGTAGGGCAAATGTCTAGGGTGTAAAATAACTACTCGTGATGCCCTTTTGTTTCCAAATCAAAATGTGTAACTTAAGCAGAAAATCAATTTGCAGATTTGTATGTGAAATGGAAAGGAAAGTGTTTTTGCAGTGCTGCATGTCAAATCAAAGGCACCCGGTCACTTTTTATATAAAAAAAAACTTGTCTGTGTGTTTGAACTGCAGCGAGTTCCCAGTACGTCTGTCTCACAATGATGAGCTCCTCTAGCAGGTAAAAGCTTCAGAAAGCCCTCGGTCCATTTCCATTCTAGCTTCCAGCAGTGTGAGTGGTGTGACAGCCTCTTGGGGCAAAGGGATTATTGAGATCAGGCCTCCCCCAGCTCTATGCCTCTGGCCCAGCCAGCCAAGCCATCCCAGTCAGTTCCTCAAGCCCCCCGGTGCCTTACAGAGCAGCCCACCAGGCGCACAGAGAGCAAAGAGGCACCTGGGACCCCTCTAATTGTCCATGCTTTGGGCGGCTCTCTGGCAAGCCAGCATGAAGAAGGCCCCCGGTCCCAGGGCTGTCCGCGGCCCTTGCTCAGAGATTCTGAGGACGATATATCTGCTTTGAGCCTTTATGTTTCTGAGGCTGTCCTATAGTACAGCTTGAAATTGTGAATTTCTCTGAAAGTCTGCTTTCAACATGGTCAGCGTGGTGTTACAGCTGGGTCATAAACTGCTCAAATGATCCTCATGATTCATGTTGTAAATGCTTGGTGAATTCCACTCAGTATTTCTTATCCTTTTCTGTTGACATTCAAAAAATATAAACCACGATAGAAAGCATATTGTCTTAGAGGGCCTGAATGAATACATTTTCTAATATTTATATATATATTTAGAATTTCTGGAAAACATATTCTAATGCATGTGCGATTTTTTACTTTCTGGAAATATCTTGTTCACTGGTGTATTTAAAGCAGCCAAATACAAGAGAGCATAGTTTTTCAGTTTTATTTATTTGTGTTGTGTCTTGGAGATTGTACAGATTTTCATGAGGAGCTGCTGTTACTAGTGAGAGCTGCTATAGAATTGGGGAGGCAAAGTCTGCTGGGAAATGGATGAGGACTGACAAGGCCACCCGTACAAAGGAGGGGTTAGCCTCTAGTGATCCAGTTGGGGGAGGGGAGGCAAATGAATGTCACAACAGCCACAATAATAATCACAATTACTTTGATACTTGTGTCCATTTTAATCGTTTAATTGTGTTAACACTCATAGACAATCTTTAGTTTTTTCATCTAACAGCAGGAAATAAATACTAGTGCTTCCTGTGATGATGTGCTGCTCACAACATTTCACGTCCGGAGAAAGAAAGCGTTTAGGTTTCTTAAATTATAACCAAGTGGTAGGATCGTGGAGCAGCGCCCCGACAAGGTGCCGTTGTCAAAAGATGTTAATCATTTACAGCTTACACGTGGCTTCCTCGCCTGCATGATCAACCAAAGTGAACCAAAAGCAATTATAAGCAACAATAATATTTAGGTAAGCATGCCATCGCCGAGACTGACAAAACATCACAATTACTGTGTAGGCATTAGCGACTCATTAGCGGCATACATACTGCACAGTGTCCTCAGCCATTTAATTAACGCTATTTCCTCATACACCCCCCCCCCCCCCCCTATTAATTTATAGACAGACTGTTGACAAAATCCACGTCTATAAATATATCTGTGTGCGTGTGTGGACCTGTTATTGTACAGCAGCCTCACATATTGATTCTGTGGTTTGAAATCATTGCATGTTTTCATTTGTCTCATTGTAATTATATCGTGAACGGTAAACATTTCATTTTGTATTGTACACAAATGGAATGTTTGTACCAGCAACTAGAGCGACGCTGGTTCTGTTTTCACCTCGTGAGGCTCTGACTCATAGTGGCAAAATGTTATCCAGAACTTTGGCAGGTGTCTGTCTGTCTGTCCAGCCGTCCATCCATCCCTGTATCTATCCATCTATCTGTCTGTCTGTTTGTCTGTCTCTCTGTTTAAGCACATTTTGTCACCACTGTGCAAGATCAGTCCTGAAACTGTACAGGTGGGTGTTGAGGCCTTGGTCTAACCCTATGAGGAATGATTACTCATGTAATAATATGGTAATACCTAGTTAATACCTAACTCTAAAGTCTCTAGTTGCTTTCTTCTTCCTTTACACAATACTTTGCACTAAATAAAACCAAATCTATTCACACTGTCCACATGATTCAACTGTTGAGGACGTTACGAGCTCAGTAAATAGGCAGTTAGGTATGCTGGTCATGCCAGTAACAGCTATGCAAAGGAATAGCCAGACAATAGCCCCTAACTGGACTGTGACAGGGTAATTACTGTGCGCACATAATAAAATTCTCTTTACATAGGTCACTCACAAAGTGTAATTAAAAAAGCGTGATAGATTATTTTTATTGAAGCAATTAAACCAAAAAGCAAAAAGTAATTAAGTGTGGAGGTAATAATAGTGTTGGTCAACAGCATTTGTTTTGAGAGAGGGATTTGTCAGCCTCACCTCTCCAATGCAGCGCAGACATCCTTTAATTTACGCTCCGCAATTTTATTACGTTAAACTGTTTTTTACTGTGTAACAATTATGTTTATAATGCCAAAAAAAACGGAGCTGGATTTAATGAAATCATTACCATGAGTGATAATTGTGAGTAAATGCTAGATTTGAATTATCATCTTCCTCTATGTACCGAATTAATGAATCGTTACTATTCATCCTACTGGTCTATAATTATGTTAAATTGGCCGTCTTATCAGCAGTCAAAGACTTGGGATTATCAGCGTCTTGACTGTGTGGACTGTGCCAAATTCCTTGTGGATATACGCCTGTCCCTCCGCACAAAGAAGGAAGGAGAGATAATATTGGGAGGTTAAACTCCACAATTTTCTCTTAAAAGATGTTAGGAGAGCCATTGCTGCTTTATGAGGGAAATCAGACTGACGGCTCTGTGGGGCATTAACATCCACTTGACTTTGAGTGCAGCTGATTTTACAAGCCAACAGATACATGTAGCTGACACATCAACTGTGTTGATCTCTGCAATTGTGTCAGGTAACTGAATTCAGATGATATGTAAATGCGGAGGGGAAATATGTTGCCCTCGTTAGCATATGGGCCACTTGCATTTCAGAAACGTATTATAATTCGGCGAGCGCGTTTCTGAAAATCACTGCAATAATCTAATTGTCAGGTAGGAGGGGAGAAAACTGCATCATTTCATTTAGTGAGGTCAAAGATAATGTGGAATAAGAAAAGAGGGAAGATTCATGTTTTTTTTTGCAAATGAAATACTTGTGAATGAGTTTGTCAAAGGTTTTTGTTTAGTATGCAGGTTAGCGCTTTGTGTGAATTAACAATATGATAAAAAATATACCAAAAGAAAGCAGATGAAAGGAATTAAATTAAAAAAAAAAACTTCTGCAGGGTAGCTCTCCTTAAATTACTCTCTGAACAATCATGACACATAGTGAAAGAAGTTTACTACAGTTTTGTGGCTTCAAATAAAGAAAGAAAGACGAGTAAATCCAATACCAGCAAAGGACTTGTCAAGCAAAGGAAGCTGCATGAAAGTGCTGCTGATTTTCACATGTCAGACTCGGGTTTGATTTGACGTTTTTCCTCTCTTTTGTTCCGTCTGTTGTCATTGGGAATGCGAACAGCAGAGGGCAGCTTGAATACATAAATACAAACTAAAAGGGTGCATCTTTCAGTCATCAAAGCCATGCACTCTTTTACATCCCAACACACTGTTCAGTTCCTGTCTGACAGCTGGCCCGCACCCACGAGAGCCGGGGACTGTGATCAGCATCGGCCCGATCACAGTAGCACACAGGGGACACACCGGGGCGGGGGGGAGGAAGTGGGGGAGTAAAAAAGAGCGCTGGAGTGACAGGTAATTGACCAACACCGACCAAGTAGCAGGTAATGTTTGGTAAGCCCTGTGACAATTTGTAAGTCACATAAAAATCTTGGGGTCTCTTCGTTTTTTCTCTCTCTTTCCATCACACGTTCCTGCAAGATGCAGAGAAAAGTAAGAGCACCTCTCTGCTGCAGAACAAACCTCAAAGACAACACTGTGCTGTTTTTATTGTTAAACCTGTGTTCAGCCATTGTCTGCCCCCCCTCCTTAGCTCTCTCTCTCCCTCTGCCCCTCTCTCTCTCTCTCTCTCTCTCTCTCTTTTGCTCTCTCTCTCTGCCTCTCCCTCTCTCTCTCTCATTGTGGCTCAAGATGAATCTGCCAGCATGTACCCATGCTCTTCATCACTGTCAGGTGCCCCATGGTGGTCCTCCTCCTCTTTGTCAAACTGGGCACCAACCGCTGGCTAGAGTTATTCCTCACCTCCAAAACTCTCCCCACTGTTTCGAAATAAATGTGGCTGTAGCAACCGAGGAGTGTTGCTCATCCATCTTTGCTGTGCGGGTGTGTGTGGAGAGTGCAGTGTTTATTGAGCCAGACAGAGAGCCTAATAAGCCACACAGCCACTGTAAAGACACACAATGTAATGTATTCTATTTCTGGTATATTACAGGCAGGCAAGGTTTGTTCTGCCCTATAATTACAGGAAATTTTTCTTTTTTACGCTATTGGTAGAGTTTCACATAGAATTTGCTGTCACTTTTACACATCTAAATAGTCTCAGCAGCTCATTCACCAGTTTTATGAGACTTATCTTGTTGAATTGGAAGGAGATTATTTCAATTTTTCATTGTTTTTATAATTTATATACAGAAGGTAGCTGCACCGTCTCTTGACAGGTTGGTGCCTGTCGCCTCTGTGTGTGTCAGGTAGTTGGTCACTGGAGTTAGACGAATGAAATGCACCATAAACGCACAACACTATATACTCCACACAGCTGCACATGCATGTAACACACATCCACTGTTGATCAAGGTGTGTAGTGATTTCCTTTCTCTGCAAACAATTAAAGAGGATGCATCCATTTGTTTTTTCTTCGAGGTAATTAAGCTGTTCCGCATGAGTGATGTTGTCCTTATCGTCCCCTGTTTGACTCAAACGCCTTTTGTGAAGCACATTCCATCAAACCCTGAGAGAATAAACACGTGACCTGAAGTTGAACACTTTTATTTTCACTTTTGGATAAAAACTTAGAGGATGCAGAGGTCAGCGGAATGAGGGAAGCACCTGTGATACAACTCGATTAGCAGTTAAATCGAACGACCTGCCGCTGCCAGACCTTTGGTTGATCTCTTGTGGAACACATTGGCTGTAGGACTCATTCCTCTCTTTTTTTTGTGCGGGTGAATCTCATTCCTCAACACAAATATGCACTTATTAAGTTTCCCCCCCCAAGTTCAATTGGAAACGGGTTTGTAATTAACAAGTAAGCCAAAGCTTTAAAATGTCACATTTATTGTATTTTCATATCTCTGAAATTCAGTCCTGAAACAGAATGATGTGTGTTTTATAGCAGTTATGATAAGAGGCTTACACACTCAAAATCTCAATATAGATCATTTGACAAACGTCTTTGGTGGCCACTCGTTAAATTGGTTTCACCCGCATATTTGGGCCTCATTCAAAAGATATCTTTGAATAATGGTAAGCAGTTTAGCTCCTCTCCTCTGAAAAGAGGAGGGTGATGCAAATGAACTCCATTTCACTCTGTTTTGTTTAATCTATAGTATTGTAGGTTTTCCGCGGTCTTTTCTCGCAGACTTTATAGCTTCTATATTCTAGCATAGATTAATACAGCTTAGGCACACCTATCTTGAATTCAAGTCAGTCTAATACCCCTCATTGCATATCAAGGGCACAAGAACACATTATCTGATCATTCCGTGCATTCATTACATTAATGAATCGAATATGAATAAGTGTTCCTCTTCAAAAAAATGTTCATTACCATAAACATTAATATTAATGCCGCTATGTGCTGAGCTAAAATTTTTAATGATGTGTTTTAATATGTCAGTGTTTGCAGCAAATAAAAAAGGAAACCGAAACACTCGCTACATTTTCTCTGTAAATAAGCAATTTTGGAGACCAAATTTGTGAAAACCCTTTTTACTGCATTTCTACATAGATTATAACCACCATGCTTCAAATATGCAGTCTGTCACTGAGCTGCAGCAGGTAAAGATGTAAAATGCATTGTCTGCTGCCTGTTTTTGCTTCTCTCCATAACATCTGTTTGGAAAAACTATGTAACTAATAAATAATATAATACAGTCTATGCTGTATATAAGTCTATACTGAAACATAAAGTATATGTGGACTGACATGGACCCATTTGGCCGACACACACACACCACACACACACTCCCACTCCCTTATGAAAGAACAAGAATCACACATATGTAGCTCATCATAAAGAAAACGTGTTATGGCATACATCTCATGAATGTGCCCCAAATATTCTGAAAAGCTGTTGCATTGTCACTTTTTTTTCTCTTTTTGGTACCGAACGCATCAACAAGCTGGTTGTGTGTTTTACTCGCGCTGGAACGCTGGCTGTCAACAGAACTCCCATCAAAAGCACCAGTACCATCCAGTGCCTAGAGCGTCTGGCTCTGTCCTCTCTTTTCAGCCAGACTGGTCTCTGGCAGCTGCACGCATGCACACTGGCTGAGGTCAAAGCTGTCACTTCAGAGGGCACTGTCAAATCTCAGCCAGCGCTGGATGATGTGGGAGTGCTCCCTACAATCACCCAGATGTTTCCAATCAGCTGGGCTTCTCCGCATCCTTCCTCAGACACTCTGTGCTCGGTCTGAGTCAATGAGCGCCGCCGACAACCGCTGGAAGACGTGGTTGTGAGAGTGAAGGAGAGAATCTGATCAATGGAAATCTGCGCTGACGTTTCCCTGTGATAACTGTTACTCATCACCTAATCTCTTTCTGTTCATATTGGAAAACAACAACAAAAAACTATGAGATAAATAAATTAGAATTTAAGTATTGTGCAAATGATGAGCAGTTGTTTGTGATCACAGCAGATATTTAATTACAATTTAAATGTCTGTTTAGTATCATAAAATATAAACATTTTACATACAAAAACAATATAAAAATGTAGGTAACATTCTATTCACCTAAATCTGTAAGCTTGTGTGTGTGTGCGTGTGTTCACTGTAAATGACAACTGTGTGTTTTTGTGCCTCTTAATCTGATTAAATTAAACCCATGTCCATTTGGATCAGCAAGCTTGATTCATCCCATCTGTGTATGTATATGTTGATCTATGTCTTTCTCTACGTCTTTATCTATATTTTTAGATTCATAACAAACTTTATCTCTGAACAGACACTGCATTTTAGGCATGATCATAAACAATAATAATGCTAAGAGTTAATCATCAGGTTGTAAAGACACTGTTTTTGAAACCTGATCTGAAACCTGATAATATAGTAAATCTGCAGCTATAATTTGACCATGTGATGATTCCACCAGGACAAGGTGCCTGTGATGAGACATTGTACCCAGTGACCTTGTCTCTAAATCAAACAGACATAGCAACAGAACAGCGCTAATCATTTATAGTCGCAGGATAAAGGGGCTGAGAGGAGGTGTGATGTAAACCACTTAACATCAGCCTTCACAGCACACATTGATGCACCTCAAAGAATAAGCAAATGGTGCATGTCATTTTGTTAGGCTGTACGCTGCTTACTGAAAGTTGTTTGGCAACAATCAACAGACAAGAATCCTTGACATAATTCTACATGAATGACATAGGTTTGACCTTTAAGTTCCTTTAAGTGGAAAAACATCAAGTGTGCAACTCTGGGCTCCCAGAACAACAGGGAAGGGAACAATCACAGACTCATTTTGAGTAAATTGTCTGTGATGATTTGAGTCAATGATTTATTTAAGTAAATCATTATTAACCCTGATAGGCCTTAAATTATTATTTCAATTATTATGTTGCACTTTCTTAGTCATGGGTGGAAAATCTAGGTTTGCTGGTTTGTAAGAAGGATTTCACGTAATGAACAACATTCAACAAAACTTGGTGAAAGGTTGCAGTATGGTTGAGGGAAGAACCCGTTAACATCTTGGTAGGAATCCAAATTCACTTTCTTAAACATTGTGAGTTAAATGCATAATTTCTGTTTTGACATTTCAACTGATTTTCCAGGGTATAAGTCATGGATCTTGATTAAAACAAAAACAGGCACATTTAGGGAACTGCTATTTACGAGTTAGTGCAAATCTAGATTGTTGTGTGCTCATAAAAGGTGTTTATTCCAAAATACAGTAACATCTTAACAATACGCTACAACCCAATTGACAGTAAGACAACTTGGAAGGCCTGGAAGTATTATCCTGATAGGGGCTGTTGATATTTTCTGCGTCCCTTGGTATATAATAAAGATGACATGTAGAGTGTATGTGCTGTGTGCACTAATTGGAATCTGTAATCAAAAAGGTGCAAATCCAATGTATATAGGGAGGAAAAGGTGGAATGAGGGTCACTGGCGGCACGACAGTAGCAGTTTGGCCCCTAACAGGTTAATTAATACAGCATCAATATTTTACCAATAAATAACAGCTATTCTTGTTACGTTTGATGAAACTCAAACAAAATCTTTACAATGTCCTATTTTTCTAACAACTCCATGAATTACTTCCCCAAAGAGCATAAATGTGACGGATGACATTATTCAATTCGGAATACTTGTACCTCAAGGAGCAAAAATGAATCATCCTTGACTTTGCGACGGCACAACAGTGAGACGAGCCGTGCCTCGGCCATCCAATGCAAATTACCACAATTTAGAGCGTTGTATTCAGCAGGAGACCATCGCTAAATGGTCAGACAAGCTAGTCACAGATATTAAAATAAATTATGTCTAATTTGAATTTTAGTCACGCTACATTAACTAATAGAAAGTTATTAACATTTCAAAAGACAGGGAAAAAAAAGCTTTTGCCTGCAAAATTAACAGTGGCTGGTCTGACCTGTAAGCCATGCAGTCTGATCACTGTAATGACAGCCTAATGGCATATTTACATTAAAATCATGGGCAGCTAATATGGGATTCAGAATGGGAGGCTCAGTCAAGGATTATTTAGTCTGGCCTGTTGGCCTCTCGCTGAATGTTTCTTTCTTAACTTCAATACAAAGCAGAAAGTTCTTAATTCATGACTATTTCAGTGGCTGGTCTCTGTAGCTCGGGCTCCCTCTCACCCCCCTAATGTTCTCTTTAGTTCCAACCTTTTATCTTTCATCTCTCCGCTCCCTTTTCCCTCCTCAGTCTTTAAAGACAATTATCATCTCACTTCAGAAATATCCCAAAATAACCCGTTCTTGAGGAGCCTTGTTGGGATGAATGGAATTCTTCACCGACAGATGAGCGGCCCTCTCCCACCAACCCCGAACCTTCTGATACTGCGCTCTTTGAAACAAGATAAGGTTTTTTTTCTTTTACATTTTGAATATTCCTTATTCATTTCCCCCTACTTTGATATTCTTCAAGAAACCGCTGTGCTATTTCAAGATGTAGGAAGTGAGCACAGAAGCGATAGGATCACACTGGTGGAGAGGCTTTAGGTTCAGGGTTTAATTGGTGTGACAGCAGAGGAGGGATGGAATTCCTGTAATGTTGGAAGTGTTTTTCCTTTGAATTAGCTCAGATGTGTTCCAGTGCATATGAAAAATGTGACTAATTCAAGCTTGTCACTCAAACCTATAAAAAGCAATGATGAATGATCCTAAACTTAAATGACGCATATATGCCATTTACAATCAACAAAAACACAGGGAATTCTCACTTCTTGAGAAGGTTAATTTCAAACCATACACAAATGTCAAAATTGTTGAACTAATCGAGTAATTCAGTAATTAACTACTACTGAAAAAATGTGTCTTATTATCACATGTTATGCTTTATACTCGAGTGAAAAAGTTAAAAGAAATACTTCTAATTGGCAAGAATGTGACAATAATGTTAATAAAAACTCAGATTCATGCATTTATTTTCCACTTAATTTGAACCTACCCTGCTAAGCTTCATAAGTAGCATATACAAAGTTAATAATTGTTATATAATCAGTGGCGTATCTAGAATTTTTCTAAACAAGGGGCTGTAAAGGGGCCACAGTTTACACAGAGGCACTTCACCAGCCAATCAGATTTCAGCTGTGGTCACTGCCCCCCTGGTCCTGCCCCTGGCTCCGCCCCTGTAGAATAAACTACAATGCTCTACACTGTCAGCTTAAGTAGATATAGGAATAGTGTGTGTTAATATAGTTTGCTGTTAAGTCTTTGAAGGTGCCCGCCTCATCTAACCTCAAGTTTTATTTTACCACGTGTCCTTTTAGCAACTACTCTATTATTGTCCCATTCACTCCACATGACTGTTGGCCATAGTGAATACTTGGACCCCGACATGCTGCAGGTGAAAGGAGGTGATATGTATTTAAAAATGCAAAATTACATCTAATGTTTAGCGTCGCTGATGGTTTCCCAGACCTCGTCCTGGACCTGACCATCTGCTCCCCTGGTCAGATGGAGCTCCTCTTTTGGCAGCGCTCAGAGCCGTTCCATTGGCCTCCATCTCAAAGGACACCCAGCATTATCAGATTTCTCTTCTCTGGGAAAAAAAAGAACTGAGACAGTGGCACTGTAAGAATAACAATATGCTTAGAGAAGGAAGGGGGTGGAGAGGAGGAGGGTGGGGGTTGGAGGATAAAATGATTGGAACGGAGGGAGTGGGGACAACAATAACAACAAGTTGTCTCGCTAGCAGCCAGAGACTGTCACATTATGGATGGAATCACTTCAGAAACGTGGAGAATTAATATCCTAATGAAGCTTGGAGTGGCCATTAGGTGTGTGTAATGTGGCTCCAGGGGGCTGGGATAGATGTCCAGCAGCTTTAGGCCCTTATTTGTGCGCAGTCACCTCAGCAGTTGCTTTTATTAGGGTAACATTAGAGGAAAAAGGGACGATGCGACAGAAAGATAGCGTTTTATTACTCCGGTTCCCAGGGAGCCGTGCTCTACCTGTCACAGGCAGAAAAAAAGCATGCTGTTTTAGTTCATTTACAGCTAAATATCTCTGTTACAAATGTCTCTGTCCATAGAGCAACATTTGGGCTATTATCACCAAAGTGTTCCACCGTTGTCTGGAGATGAGTTATCTGGTGCGATGTTTCAAACTGTGCGAAAGGATTCTCCCTGCAGACACCCGTGAATATAAATTTCATTCACATTTTTCATTCACATTAATATACTCCATTTCTCTCCCTTTTTTTTTTTTACACCCCCCCTCCGCCTCACCTCTCTCTCCCCATTTCTCTTTTGACAGCACCGTTGCATGCCTCTGCTTTTTATCTCCTTACATTTTCAGGGAATGAATTGCTCTCCACTGTCACTGGGCTCTGGCCAAGAATTCATTTTTTTGTAGGTCAAATGTTCCAGAATGTCATCTCTGACAGCGACCAACCAGCACGATGAATACAAGCAAAGACACGGCCTGCTGATTTTTTTATTTATTTTTTTGTTTGTTCGATCACCACATACATTTAAAGCACGGTAAACACGCGGTGCACAGAGCAAAGGCACACGGTGTCTATGTAGGAATCAATATTGAATTAAAACACTCCCCACTCATGAATAAAAAATTTTTAAAAATGAAAAATGGTAAGGGGGCCGTTGGAGCTGCAGGACTCTACAGTCCGCTAATGAAGGTTATGTTGCATGGCAGAATTCAGTAATTGCGACGCACAAGTGAGGTATTAGACAGGATGCAGCTAATGGAAAACAATCACATTTAACATGGCTCCTTGGTTCTAGCTGTTCAATAAGTGAGCAGCAGGCTGGCACACAGCAAACAGGAGGCAGGGGGGCGCCGCGCGGCACAGTGTTTTAATGTGATCGGACTATAACAGACAATCTATTTACAGTGTGCTCTGGGGAGCTAATAAACAAATGTTGAGTAATTTCAGCCAGCAGTAATTACCCTTGCAGCTGACAAGGAGAGTGTGATACTCTCTCCTTCACCTCCGGCTCAGTCCAGGAGGTGTGGTGGTCCTCCTTGGCTCATATAGATGTGGCTGCTGGCCCGCAGTCAAACGCACAGGATCATTTACAGTACCCCACTTCTCTGAGTGCACCCGGGGTATCAGATTCTCCACCGCTGCTCCCTTTCTGCTTTGGCAACAGCCACGGACACAAATGAAATTAATAACGAATTGCAGCAAGTGTTGAGATTTCCAACTTGGACTTTTCAGCGGCTATGTTCAAATAGTTTCTATAGAATCAAATTAAACAGAATCTCAAGCAGCAGGTGACCAGCTTGAGTGTTAATTAGAATCTGTAGATGATTTCACTCCTCACTTCCTGTCTCCACGTGCTGTCGGACTCCATAACCCGCTCGTATAAATCGGTGGAGGAAGAGAACAAATCTGAAGTTCAGGAAGCAATTTAATTACTTTGCAGGTGAGAGAGAAGAGAGAAAGGGCCAAAGGAATCTTTATCCAGGGAGCTCAGTCTTGATCCATCCGTAAGCGAGAAAATAGATTTTTATGCAAATATGTCTCTATCGATCGCGGCCCCCTTTCCTTTCTTTGATAGAACAGGATGGAGACGACTGCATGTAATTAGATAGAGATAATCATTAATGAATGTAAACAACAAACATGTTTATTCAGAGCAGAAAAGACAATATGTTGCGTACAACTGCCTCACAATTTCTACTATTCATGACTTTAATTTGTAGCCAGATTGCTTCTAGTTTTAGTATGCATGTCACACAAATGGAATAAACGATACATTTCCTGTTACAATGCAAACGCAGGGTTTGGTGTTGTAAGCAGGGATGTTTCTGTTGCAGATCATGCCTTCACTGCATTTGCCTCAGTCCCCTCCTGTCTTTCTGACCAGTATGGCACAAACAATGCCACATATCAGATCCCAGCGTTCTCCGCAGAATAACAAGGAGGGAGCGGAGCGGTGACGTGCGGGGTCCAGTCTGAGGGCCTGACAGACGGATGGAGAGCCCAGCCTGTCCCTTATCCTCAGACAGGCAGATGTCCCCTCTCCCTGCGTGGCCGGCTGCTGACCAGGGGAGAGCCAGGCGGCTGCTGAAATGAAGAAACTTGAGAGCTCCTCGGGGGGCGAGCTGGTCATTTGATGTCCAGCACAAGGGCAGGGTGTGATGCTGAATGAGCTGAGGGAGAGAGGCAGACTCTGCAGTCTGTTACAAAGGACCAGGCTGACGGGCAGGCAAGGAGGGGGGGAATACTGAGCACACACACACCATTACTGTATTTCATCTGTTTTGTCACAGAGAAAATGGCCATGAAGCACATGTAGGAACTTGGTGTGAGACAAACATTGTCATTTCTAATCCTGCAACGTAACACAATTATCTTTATTATATCAGCCCTTTTATATTATTTCTCCTTAGCCGCCATCACCTTCGTCATGACCAAGAAGTGTCGCTGATGATAACTCACTGAACAATATGGGGGTGATACTGACCAGCGACTGAAGTCCCATTGAAATATATGAAGTACAGGCACAATGGAGCCATGGCATCTTTCTTACCTGGCCTGGGTTCAGTCTTGCAGGCAGAGGAGAGCCCTTTGAAGGCTACAGAGAGGCTGAGATGAGAAGCAGCCCTGCCTGCTGAGGGATCAGCCGTAACCCAAGTGCCAGCACCACAGTGCTGTAATTAATCGCCAGCGATGGCCGCCTCCGTCCTGCAGCCCAGCTCAATTTCTCCTTCACAACAAAAAAAAAAACTGCGAGTCAGAAGATGTTGGGCAACATTAACTGCCCTGCACTGTTTCCATTTTCTGAAAGGCAGCAGTGGTGTGTGTGTGTGTGTGTGTGTGTGTGTGTGTGTGTGTGTGTGTGTGAGTGTGTGAGTGTGTGTGTGTGTGTGTGTGTGTGTGTGTGTGTGTGTGTGTGTGTGTGTGTGTGTGTGTGTGTGTGTGTGTGTGTGTGTGTGTGTGTTGATGGGGTGGGAGTGTCCCGGGATGGGTCGGGAGATTCCTCGTGGGCTCAGGAGAGGAGCGACGGCGAATAAGCCATGGCTACGTACCTTTCATCTTGCAGGAGATTTGGAGAGGTTTCAGACCACAGAGACTTCTTAATTCTCACTAATTCATTTGCGTTCCAGATTCACTGGGCCTGGGATAACTCGAGAATGATAATGAACTCACAGGGGGAGTGCAGGGTCCCTTGCCTTTGAATGTGCTCGGAATAGAGTCAGATAATCTTTCCTTGTGAATCTTTCTGGAGGAGAAGAATCCTATTAAGAGTGATTGCTTGTCACGAGACGTACTCCAGGTTGGGGAGTTTGAAGGTTTGGGCACACACACCCTGCTGTGTGAGAATGGAGGTTCTTTTGAAACACACAAATGCAATACTGGTGTAAACGTGCCAAAAAGAGATCCATGCAAGTTGTTTTCATTCCTATTTTATTATGATGAATATTTATTTGCAAGTTGCACAAATCCCAAATCAATCATTTCTACCCACCATCTTATATAGTAAGTGGGTTTTTTTCTCCTTGTTAATCATGCTACAGCCAAACAATTTCTTATCATAACAAATGAGGGAGCTGGTTATTTACATTTATGGATTGAGATGCCACATTTTCAATACAATACACAAGAAAGAAGGCCTATGTGTTTACATCCTAGAGGCAAACAGTGTTTGCACAACTCTTTCTTTGGTTTTTGGCAGCATTCAGGATGGAGGTATCTTTAGAATTCGGCTTAATAGTCTGAAAAAGTTGAAGAATTCAGATATATTCTTGCAAATGCACTCTCGGCGTTTACAAGCAAACTGTGTTTGTCCTTTGCTGCAGGATCGTGACTGAAATTTAGACGGAAGGAATTTTCTGTATGGTTCTTTATCGCGGCCTGACAATGAATAGAGAGATTTTCAAGAGATTTATAGGTCTGTGGAGTTCTAAGGGATAGATTGCAAACTCTTGTGATAAAAGGGAGGGAAAGCTGTCTTACTTCAGGGCTGGTCTCATCTTTGGTCAAACAGAAGTGAGCTTAATTTGTGGGTCTGCCTGGGGAATTTCAAAGGAGGAAAGCTTTGAGTGACGCCGAGCTTGAGCTCCCTGATGTTAGTGAGATGAATGAAAGCAGGGGTCTTTAGGCTACAGGCCTTCTCACACTCCCACATTAACAGAGGTCTTTCAAGTTCTCATCAGGATAATTGTATAGGATGCAGTAAAATGCAAGGCAGCGTCCGGCAGGACTTGTCATCAGTCTGATTACAATACAATAAGGTCACAATATTTGCACGTTTTACATTTATTATAAAGTATGAACTCACAGTATGTGATTTGTAATGCATAAGTAGTTATAGCCAGATGGAAAATCATTTATAAGTTACTATGATGTCAGCAAACAATATCATGTAGCTCATATATAATATTGATATTATTGTATCAGTAGAATAATTTACAGGACATATTTAATATAAGCATATCATAACCCTAATATCTGCCTACTACTTCATTACAATGTTTTAATAACCATGAATTCAATGTTCCTATACAGGTTATGAATGCTAAATAAAGAGGACTACAAGTAAAGTGTTGCCCCGGACGCCATATTCATAACAATTTTAAGTAGGTTATGGTTGTTGACTTTTTGTAGGGAAACTATTTGGGTTAAAATATGGGAAATAAAATTGGTATTTACTCACAGTGCAGAGCTATAATATCTAATGGACAAAATAAAAGAAACTCAGTCCTAGCAGGTTCCTGTTGCAGGAAAATACCAGAATTCATTCTCTGCCTCTTGGTGTTTTTCAACAGAAGCCTCACTGTGCCATTGTATGGAACTGGCTGGCCTTGATAGAATGACCTAACATTTTGACAGGACAAAATATAAAGCTTCTCTTTATTCTGTGGACAATTCGGCAGATGCAGGCATGGGAATGGCTTTAATCAATAGAAATGTGGGTGTACTGTGTGATTTATTCTGGGCTTTGCTTTATGTACAAAGAAATCTCTGACATTGCTAGGAGCACAGGCATAATGGGCCCCACTCAATTTTCCCTGAAAGCTTGTGTTGTGATGGTTACAAGTGCTATCTGATCAGCCTCCCAGGCTTCCCAACGAGACAGATGATTAGGTGCGGCAAACAAGCCTCATCACCGGCTAAAATTGATGACTCAATACCGAATGACAGACAACTCTATTTGTATCAAGATAAGCCGCTGACAGTTGTGTATCAATCAGAATTGAGTTATTATTGAGCATGAAGAAAGGCATTTGTGATATCATTAAATCCAGATATGCCGCACATCTGGCAGGCAGCCATGCGTGTGAAGGGGGGAGGGGGGGGGCGGTGTTAAGCGACAAAAAGAGAGAGGCAATGCATGAAGAAGAAAAAAAACACTTGGGGCAATCATTCCTGGCAGTGCGCTGGCAGCTGCAGTGGGTTTTTTTGTAATTTCAATATGTTTCTCTGCACCTCAAGCTCGGCTGCAATAACAGCTTACAGATTGCTTATGTCATCAAATTTTGACAAACTTCTCAATTGGTTTTGACCTTCATCTTTAGCCATCTGCTTTCTACTCTTTCTCCTCCTCCTCCTCCTCCTCCTCCTCTCCCACTCAGTCTATATATTCTCACCTGACAGCACTTGTGTACCTTAAATAGCTGGTGAAGCACTAGCTTAAAAGCCTCATTTGTTTGAACAATGTCTTAATGCTGACGTTATAACTTTTGAAGTTAAGTGGCCAACTTGTTTGCACACAGTTGCCCTGTTTTTTACATCCTACAGATGTAGACCAGCAATAGCATTCATTTGAAGCTGTGAAGCTGAAGCCAACTAATGAATGTTAGTTCAACAGCAGTCTGGGAATCCACCGGCTATTGAGTATCGATGAATTTGCCTCTGGGGGTAATGGACAATATTTTGGGGCTTCAGGTGTAGATAGTGAATATCCAGGCCAAGACTCTCCCTAAGTTCACTCTACATTTACAGTAGGAATAGTTTCTTCTATCACACGAGCCACACAAAACCCACACAGTGACACTTTTTGTAGTTTTTTTTATGTAGAGACAACTTTTTGGCTTTTTTCTATTGACAGCTATTTGCATTTGAATGCAGAAGAATGAAAACGTCCTGATGATGCATTTTAGTCACTGTGCTCCGCCTCTTTCACTCTCTACGTGAATTTTTTACCTGCGGGGGACCAAAGCCTGCTCAAACGCGATTGGTCAAACTAGAAACAGAAACCAAATCTTGTGGCTCCAAAATTTTTTCCTTTGCCTTCAAATCATGCGTATTCACACACAGAATCTGTAAATAGAGGTTCATTCAATGGTTAACGCTGCTTTTAGCTCAATTTTGGTCTCCACCAACTCCGGAGTAAGATGTCTGTCTACTAAATGCTCTACTTTATTCACCAGCTAGCTGCTAACGTTGCTGTTGGTGCATGGCAATATATAGCACACAGTTAGTAAGTAGAAATATTTAGCTTGCAGACATAGTACATTTTTTGACACTTTGGAAGCAGTGATTGTACAATAACAACAACAGACTGCAATGTGTGATGCTACAAGCTGTGTAGAGCTGATGAGAACCGCAGTCAGGTGATGAACCACTCTCACATTCAAGTAGCCGTGATTCTTTGTTAAGATAAAAGTATTTATCACGGCAGCTTTAACATCCATGTGAGATTCGCTTTAGAGGTGTCATTCAAATTAATCACCTCTCAACGACGGCCTTTTGTTAGCTCTGTTACATTATGCTAATCATGCATATTCCTGTTAGTCTGCTGCTATTCTGACATTCAAAAAACTACACTAGACTCATAAGGATCAAAAGTGTAATAGAAACCTCTTAAACAGACAACTGACGGCGTGGCATTAAGAAGTATCTTGTTCCATGAGCTGGTGATCAGAGTAAACAACACACAGCGCATAATATAATCCCTCCACAGTTTGACATTTCCCTCAGATTTTCATATCTTTGCCTGAAATGACAGTCTATGTAACATGGGGAGGCCTTAAAAATGCCACGGCTGATATGAAATCAATTTGCATTTCCCCGGTGTCTGGATAACATGGCCCTGTCAGAGGACCCTGCAGATCTGCTGGAGATAATGACGTTATAGAGGGCGGCTTCGACAGTGGAAGGGATGAAATTGAAAGAGTGACGTTCTGTGTTTCCCATGATTGCCTTGACTGGAGAATATGTGGCTATTGGACATATATTCCTCTGCCTTTGCTCCCCATTAGCTCAACTTGTTCCCTGCCAGGGGTTAAGACAGACTAAAGAGATCCACCAACTTTTAAGTAAAGAAATGGTAAAAATGTGCAAAACCCAATTAGTTTTACCCCAGTGGTGACCCCCCCATTGAATCTATTTAATTTGTGGTGACCGGCCGTACATTAAAGCTCCAAATATGGCAATTAATTAGATAATACATAATTAAGATTTTAGGTCACTTTTGATGTTATGTCTCAATTTATTGACATTAATTAATACAATTAATTGACTATTCGACGCCTTAAAAGAAAGAAAATGAGACCAATGTTATATGTGATAAAATATCATTATTTAATGGATAAAAGAAGAAAATAATAACCCCTCCCTGGGGACCATCATCCCATTGACTTGATACTGTATCCTTGCCCCTGCTGTTACTGCAATACACAGAGATCCCATCCTTTTCAAAAGAAGACCACACAGTAATGGTAACTACACACCACTTTGGCCACTTTGAGAAAATGTGAAATGGAATTATCTGAATCGTGGAGATCACACATGGGGACCGTCCAGTGTTTCCGAAGCGATATTACAGTGCACAACCCAGAATTTGCCATAAACATTGGAAGTGGATGGTTGACGGCACTGACCTGGCGACATTTTAGCCGTGATCGCAATGGCGCAGGGGGGCAGCTGGTTACCGAGATCAGTGTATATGCTGAGAGAGGGGGGGGGGCATCTCTCCTGCTGCTGCTGCTGTAACACCGTTAAACACTGCTGTAAACTACAGGTGATTCCTGCAGATGTTCGGAGGTGGAATCAGAAAATGTGGAGCTCCGACCTGAGTCAGGTGGCCGGCTCTCTCTCTCTCTCTCTCTCTCTTGTGCTCTGTCTCTCTCTCTCTGTGATAACTAGAGAAGAAAGAAGTGAATATTTTAAGATGCTGTTCAGTACTTTGTTAGCCTGACTTTGTCATACTCAATTTTAGTCAGAATATGAGTCTGAAACCGCTCCATTTGGCTGTGATTATGGGGCATGTTTCAACCGAACCAGGAAAAAAAATGCCTCTACTTTGTTGTAGTCAGTGATGAATAAACTGAAGAGCAAAGTCATAGGCTGCTCGAGCTTTCCTGTCAAATATACCTGGTCAAAGAGCATTTCAAATATGTGTGAAAGCAAGTGTGACAACAATATAAATGGGACAACAATTTAAAATATGAACATGAATAATAATACAACTGAAATTCAGCATGACATTAAATATAACTGAACAAGATTTTCTGAAGTTCTGTCATGAAGTTACATTTTGATGTACTTGATGTACTTTGATGTAATTTGATGTACTACGGGTGTAGTTAAATGACATAAGATTTTCTCACCAGTCAGTCTGTCACTCATTAACATAATTAGCGTATGAATGTTTTCGGTATGATTTATTTAGTGTAGTTTAAAGTTTAAACCTATCTCAATGTTTGCGTTTAGAGCCAGAATACGGTCTGTTGTAATTACCATTAATAATGTCATCGCCATTATAGCTCCTCAATATACTAAAAAGATAAATGTATTATTATGGAGGGTGAATACGTTTCCGTGTACTTCAACCATTAAAAGTAAAACTACAAGCATTGAGTGTACTATCATGTAAACTGTATATTTTAATCGAGTATCATTACAAATGCAGTGTGCATTTAGCTCTTTACAAATATGTGCAGGGTTCGATGCTGCAGAGGAATCGGTGAAGTACAAAATGTGCTGTTTTCCGTGTTATTAGTCCACTCTGTTTACACAAGTGGTCCACTGGGTCTAATGTCCACCTTTGGCAAGCTGTTGTGCGTATCTGAGCACACTGCATAACACCGGGATGTCCCGTGTAATGAGAATACTTACAACATATATGACGGAGGCGGATGATGAGACGTCCCGGCTCTAATCACCCTCATGAAAGGCTGAAGACGAGCAGGAAAGTGTCTGCAGCACCAATAACATCATTTTGTCCAGTTCCCCGAGAACAGGGGGATAACTTGAGGGCTTTCTCTCACAAAGCGTGAACAAACCTTTATGCTTTATGCAGCTGTGTGAATTTGTAAGTGAGACACACACACACACACACACACAGACACAAACACACGTGACAAGGAATTATACTTGTCTGTATGGTTTGTTAGCACTCAAGAGATAAAACTTTACATGTTGCTCCCAATTAGCACAGCAGTGACCGTGCACCGTCTCCTGTGCTCAGCTTCCCTTCTGAAGAGGGGCTATTTATGTAGAGACTCGTGAGAATGTGAGAATTGAGGCGAGAGAGAGGAGATATGGACTGTCTGAGATAGTGTGTGTATGTGTGTGTGTTATGAGGCAAAGAGGCTAAGAGAGAGAGAGAGAGAGTGAAAGAAAGAGATAGAGAGGGACAAGGAGAATTGAAATGGCTTAAGCATCCATTTTGAGTGGAGAGACAGGTCCTATTAACATTTAACAGCATTTGTGCAACTTGGTGCCGAGGTTATGATGCAAATGAGGAGGAATTAAAACTGGCCAGAGGTTTGTCATTGATGGATTGCAGTCTGGCAGTGCTCGCACTTCCTAGTGTCCATCAGAAGCGATTACTGTGTAATTAAACCTTATTTCTGCACTCTCCAGTGCATAATTACTTTGTGAATGTAACCATCATCTAAAAGCTACAGAAATGCTTTACCATTTAGCCGAGCAGTCAGTTCCAGGCCTGTGTCAGATATAGCCATCAGACAGAGCAAAAGAACTGTCACTTTTAATAAGAGGCAAAAAAATTAAATGAAACAGTATGCTTATTACAGAAAAATTAGGCTTTCAAGAGTCCTTTCTGTTATTTGCATAATTTATCCCCCGCCTCACACCCCACACCCGCACATGCACACACCGCAAGCTTTAGGCAATTTCCCTCGCATTTAAATAGATTGCACATTTAAGGCTACTTAAGGAAAATTATCACTTTGCATATTTTAATTGTTATGAAGGAAATGATTTGAGAGAGGTCCGTGGCTCATCCTCTTGAGCCATGCGGTTGCCGAGCTGTCTGATTCGACCGCTCGGCGCTGCAGCTCCGCAGATAACCCCCGAGTTCACACACATCCACTCCAGTTTCATCAGAATGCAAATGAAGCACAGAACATTGGGACAAGTGGATCTTTGATATTTACAAAATAGCCACTAATAACTTGAGTGTAATTTGTTTGACTCAACTTTATTGTGCTCTTATCAGCCCTGATTGTTTTTTGTTTTTTTTACCTTCTTCTTCTCCAGCCTGGTCAAATGGCTCTTGTTAAAAAATTCAGTGGAAGGAAACAAAGCATTTGCTGCTAGAATTTCAGATCCAGCAGGATGGAGAAAGGACAGTATGTATTTATATAGATATATGTATATATATCTATACACATATATAGAGGGAGAAAGATATAGACAGTACATCTGCCTGCGGCTCTCTCTTATGACAGACATGCTGCTTTGGCACAAACTCAAGATAGACAACATGTTAAAGTGTTAAACAGGAAAACAGAGCATGCACATGCAGTCAGGTGTTTTGATCTGTGTATCAAACCAGCAGCAGCAGCAGTCCCACTCAACACTGTGAAAGCGACAGCCTGCTAAAGAAACAAGATTAGGTGGGAGGAGAGTCTCGGTGTAACGTCTCGCTGACAGTTCCCTGCTTCGTTGTTAACATCTGCATTGGAGAAATAAGATGTGAAATGTCTTTTAGTTCTTTTCTAAGTTTTTTTTACATTCAAAGAGGAAATCTTTAGAATTAACTCGACTGAATTATACTCCTCTTCTCAAGTACACGTAATTTGTGAGGTAATGAGAACAGACATCCTGAATCAGACGGATTTCCTCCATTCCCCAAGGGCGGTCGTCCATGGGAGATTGGAGTGTTTTAACAGTTAGTGTTGTTGCCTTGACTTATCAGTGCGTAAGAGAGAGATAGATAGAGAGAGAGAGAGAGAGAGAGAGAGAGAGAGAGAGAGAGTCTTGAGACACGCCCATGAACTGATAATAGGAAATTACCTTTTCCAGCCCCTAAGTTTTTGTGAATTTCAAGTCTTTATTTAGAAAAAATAAAGTTTCGTGCAAAGAGTGGACGCTTCAACCCAATTCTCCACATAAATAACATAACAGTGGTGCAAAATGTGTTTAACTTTTTGTGAGAAAGCAGTATTACTCCCCCCCAACATATAGAGTCATGAATTAATATAAGCAGTTTATCTAATGACAAAGTGCACCCACTGCATCCGATGTTGTCATAATCGTGGGATAAAAACCAGCACAAGCACAATAAGTAGTGCCTGTTCTCATTAATGTTAATGGCACATAAACTTCCCACGCGCACGCTTCCTAATGATAGCAGGAAAGTGGATTTTTTAAATGCATAGCTGTTCATTTTTCTAACAAAAACACAGCCTGGATTTATAAATTAATGTGGCTCATAAGAGGTATGATTGTGGGAGGGGTGCAATGAAAAGTAAGCCTTTAACTTAGCCTCTGTAAACCGCTGCAAGCTCAATTATAGTCTTTTTTCATTTGATTTTTTTTTGTTGCTAAACACCAGTTAAATCAAGAAATTAAGATTTGAGTTTTCAAACTAAGTTGAGTTTTGAACAAGCTTGGAATGGAAATAGCACAGGCTTAATCAATCACACCAAAATTTAATCAAGTAAAAGTACAAAATGCATCCAGTTTTCAGGACAAAAAAAAACAAAACATCTTTATTCAGATTTTCCGATAACCTTTATGTACCTTGAAATTAAAATACATTTAAATTGACTGTACTGTAAGTATGGCAATACATACACACATATAAACATGTATGTGGTGCATTTTCGTATTTATGCTGTATATCATTAGCAAATGTACAATACATACAGCTATGTGCAAGTTTATTCTCTGTACATGTATATGAAAAGTGAAAATTCAAATTGTTTAAATCGTAATGTTGTCCACCTCATACTTGCATGTAAAATTGCAAGTGCACATACATACACATTAACATGCGCACTACAACATCTGACAAAGGATTAAAGCAATTTGTTATGTCTCAGCAAATGAATTTACATTGGAGACCTTGTAGAAAACCTACACAGCCCACAACACTTCAATGAAAACATGGCATTGTAAATAAACTGTACGTCAGTACTGTATGTGCAGGCTAACTTCATTTTTGCCCTCAAGGTGCCTTATTTTTTTTGTTATTTTTTTGTGACTTGTATTTGATAAAGACAGTCTTTTTGAGGTAGACTGCTCAGATTCAAGGGAAAGCATTGATTTTTTTAAATTATTTTTTTCTTTTTTTAAGTTTTAATCCACAAATGCATGACATTCAAAATGACAGGACATAAGTACTACATGTACAATATGTAGTAATGAGGTAGAAATGGTTATAAAGAATGCCAGACTATAAAATTACACAAGGATGGAATCAAAATCTTAAGCAGGTTTCTACAAATGTAAATACAGAAATACTGACAGATTTTGAAATAAAAGAAAAACAAAAAAATGATTCAAGTGACTGAGTCAGCATCACTGTCAGACTCCATGTGCTTTTCAAAGGTTCTGCTCAAGTGTTGTTGGTGACTCTAGGCTCTTTGATCGCATCACCCTCGATAACGAATGACTGTTTTTTAATGATAACATCTACAGCATGTGAAATATACACTGTGAGTAATTGTTTTCTTCCTATCAGGTCTTTTTAACGTCGAGTTGTGATAAAAACTAAATAAAAATAGATAACAAATGTACGTTTTTGTCCATGTGCCGACTGCTGCACTGTGCTCTGGTTCACTAAAGGAAGATGTCCATTGTTGTCTGAGTGATTTTGAGTACTTCTTGATGTGAGTGGAGCATTTCCCCTTTTTAACAAGTTCACGAACAGTCAACCTCTTAAACTCGTGAAATCTGTGCTTGTTAATGGCACTTATCAAATTCTTGTCAAAAACCTCGCAATGAACAAAATCACTTATTCAAATCATGGAATCATGGACACATTAAGATTCTGAAAAAACACGGTGACATATGAAATGTTCTGCTAATATCTGTTTTGCTTTTCCATTTCAGAGATAAACAAATGAGTCATGTTTCTATATGAGATAATCACTGTTCATTAAATCTGACATGTTTCACCAAACTCACACATTGAAGTTAACTCTTATTTAACTCTTGATATTCTGTGATACAATAACTGATCCCAATGAGAGAACTTGAACACGTCCAACTCAAAATATTCAGTCTTTTGTGTCAGTGAAATTTATAAACTTCATCAAAAGTATTTTTCATCAAATTCAAAAGAAACATGTTTTGCTTTGGCTTTAAGACAAAAAGATGGGACTATAATAAACACTTCAAGGTGTAATTTTTGAAGACACAATATTTAAGGGGGAGTTTTCTGTTCAGTTCTTTCATTTTTCTATAATGAAAGTGTAAAAAATGCCTTTTACATGAATATTGGTCGACTTTCACATCAGTAAATGTTGTTTTACGTTTGAAAAATTAACTGTAATTTCCTTTGAAAATTGACCCCCCATGTTTGGTGTATTCTACCAGTAAGTCTTGCTTTAACACATCCCCCCCCCCAAAAAAAAATTTAATGAAATGCGGATTCATATTTAACAGTGATGTCTATTTTTGTAGAGTAGACACGATTTATTTTGTATTGAATGTTTTTAATTTTGACAAATGAATGGATCCTGGCTCTAGAAAAATCGAATTGTGTTGGGTTGCATTACCATGCAAATTGAGCACGTTCAATGAAAATGCGTCCACTTATTTGACGATTACAGTTAATATATATAAATATATATATAACGCAACTGGTGTTAAATTCGACAAGATATTGCTGTCGGCAACTCTGTTAGCTGTCTTTCATGCTTTGTAGTGTTTTTACTGTTTGCTCAGATAATCACAACAGGAAAACAGGAAACATCCTGATTCAGGTCTGCCAGTATTAACAATACCAAACCAGGTGGCTGTTATTCAATATGCACACTATGTAATAATAATGATAAAAAGAAGTGGTAAAATATGTGCAATAGACGGCAAACATGAAGGGAACCTGCTTGAAAACAAACACAAGGTCCTATGGTGCCTCTGCAGAATCCTCCACATACAGTGCTCTCTACTTCAGTGGCATTTCTCATTGTGCAAGTGCTTTGCTTTCCTTACTGCTCAGAGGACATAATACATTCAATACTTTTACTTGCCAATTCAGGTGTCCCGGAGATGTCATTGAAAACTGTACAGATTAATGACACTGTAACACTTTAAGCATAAAGAGAAAAAATAGACCAAAAAATAACACTTGCCTTTTGTGTACAGTCCTTGTGAGACGAGCCTTTGAGACATGCTCTTAAAAAGGAATGCCACTCAATTCATGAATTTTTGCAGTTACAGCTGAGAAGGTCAAAGCAATTTTACTGTGTACATTATATGAAACTAATGGAATTGGTTTAATGCAGGGAAACATATGTGTGTGTGGCATCATCATGGATGCTCTCACATTGAGATTTTCTGTTTGACATCACAGATTCAGGGGCAAGAAAAGGCAACGGCAACATGATCCACTGGTGGGTGTTAGCTAACACAGACCAAATTGTCCTAAGGCAAAGGCATAGTGTTCACCAAACCTGATATTCAGTGGTATTCCCCTTTAAGTGCATCATGTGCTGAGAAACAGGGATATATTGAGGCGTAATCAAAATGTAAAGCTAATAGATTTCGCGAACTGCACGATGCTGTTCAATGCGGAATAGGTGCTGACATTTCGCAGTCTTAGTGAATTTGTTTTTCAGAGATAACTAACAAACTGAGGTAGAAAGGAACTTAGGCGATACATAATCCTTAGGTTTCATTATTGATAAAACAGCAGCAGGATGGAATGAAATAGCTCAGGGCAAGATGTCTTCCTCAACCCAGAGATGTTTGTCTGCACTTTTTTTTTTTTTAAATGTCTCTGGAGCTGCGTGTCACCACAAGCTGAACGGCCGTTTCTGCAAACAGCAAACTGAAGAACAAGATCATTGTACGTGATGGAAGTGAAGGTTTTCCTCGACAGGAAATATAACTCAAACAGAAATGGCCTTGAGGCTACAATTCAAGATACACAATGGTTAAATTATTTTCACAGGCAAATCTCTAATCATGATAATGCTTTCTATTTCAAACAAATCCAATTACTTACTTAATCATGTTTTGCAAATAAACCAGAAAATACTCTCATACATTCATCATATGAACCTTCTGAAGTCATTTTAAGCTATTTGAGGTATTATATAGCCTTACATGGTTTGTTGGAGGAGGTTCAAATGCAAGCCAAATGCTCTTGTAGTTTGTAGTGCCTCGACACAAGCCTATGAGGTACTATACATATCAATATCACTTTCCTGAGATTTCAAATCGTGCACATCGAAAGAAAATTTTTTGCAGAATTTACATTAATGCGAAACACGTGAATTACTGCTGTAACAATATTTTAACAGCAATTACATAGTAATTTATTGTTTAACTTGAAGTCACATTGTAAATAATATTTTTTTTGTAATTTCATTTATAGTGGAGAGGCTAGTGAAGCATCACTGTAAATTTGCAAGGAAACAAATAAGAATGTAAATGTTATTGTAAGCAAATGATTTACACAAACATGAAGATATATGCAAGGTGATGAAGCCCAATGGAAACTGATGTCAATGAATTCAGTTTACCTCAAAATAACCACAACTGTTCACAGAGAGCACAAAACAGACACACCTGCAGAACACGTTTCTAATGGGGAACAAAAAGCAAGTTTTAAGTTTTTTGTGTCATTTTAAAGCTTTTATATTAGCACATGTCACCAATGGAGATTGTGTAGCAAAGAAACAAAAACAAATTAAAAACAGCACCACCTCAGGCACTTGATAGCAACTAAATCTCAAGATCAGCAGTTTACTATATACATATATATATTTGAATATATATATGTATATATGTATATACAAAAAGGGGGGTATCTTCGTCAAGTCTTTTTTAGTTTTAGTGAGTAGATGGCTTAAGCCATGTAAAGCATTTAATTAATTGTTACAAATGTGTTATGTCTTTTGCTGACAATCCCTTTACTCTGTGTCAATGTCGCCACTGTTTTTCTTTCTTGTTCAATGAAGGCCAAATACTTCAATTTGTATTTAATTATTGTGTTTAAAGAAATTGTATTTGATGAATCTCCTTCACTGACTACAACCAAACATTTTATTCCACTCAGTGTACATGTCAAGTTCTTTTTGTGATATGCTAGGCTGGAATTTGCAGAACACATTGTCAAAGTCTTGGTAGGAGACCAGTCTCATCTGACTGGGATGGATACTTGACAGGTCAGCACCAGGAATGCCATGGAGAGGACCTACTACAGCCTCTTGACACAGCTGGGCCACGTCCAGTCCTGAAAAGCCCTCTGTCCTCTGAACCAGTAGTGACATCTCTTTGTCACTAAGACAGTAGTTGTTCTGTGAGAGCAGTTGGCTGATTATCTGATGTCGCGCTGTCCCATCAGGCAAGGGGATAAGCAGTCGCTTGGTAAAGTACCTCCGAAGGGACTCTGGGATTTCTTCCGGCTTATTGGTGGAGCACACCACGAGGACATGGTCCTCAGCAGAGGTCAGAATGCTGTCAAGCTGCATGAGGAGCTCAGCCTTGAGGCGATTCACCGGGCTCTCCTCACTGAGCTGGGCGGACAGCAGCAGGTCCACTTCACTTATGAACACCACAGCCGGCTGGCGGGACCGGGCCACCAGGAACGCAGCCTGGATGATCTTGTCTCCTTCGCCCAGCCACTTGGTCACCAGACTTGAGCTGCTGAGTCGCAGGAAGGCAGCCCCTAGCTGGCTAGCCATGCAGCGGGCCAGCAGCGTTCTACCCGTTCCTTGAGGTCCAAATAAGAAGAGGCTCCGAGGTAATGTGGCAAGTCCACTAAACATATCTGGCCTTAAAATGGGCCATAGTATCTCCTCTTTGATGGCTGCTTTGACCATATCCAGACCTGCAATGTCACTCCAGTCCACCGGAGGGCCGTGCTGAAGGATTTCCGAGGTAACCATCTCCACCAGGTTTGAATCACTGTTCTTCAGTTGCTCCTCTGCAGCGTGGATGGACGAGGTAGCCGTACCGATGTCTGGCCCTGTTAGTGAGTGAGAGAGGTGCAATCTGTGCTCTTCAGTTTGCTCACTCATGATGGGAGATCCAAACTTGCTGTAGGGCTCTCCAGTTCTGAGGTCACCCACAGAGCTTTTGGTTGATCCATAGGATGGAGGAGTTAGTGCTCTGCCAGGGTGCATGATAAATTTCCTTTGTTGATCAGAGGACATTGGCTGCTTGGTTGACTTGAAAGCTAAAGATGAAGCCTCAGCAGTTCTCTCAAAGCCATTGCCCCTGTTTGAGTCTGACACACCATTGTCCGTTAGTCTGTACATTGGGCTCTGTGAAGAGCGCTGTTGGTTGTAGTTGAAATTACCATAGCTGGAGTCCATATCTCCATGTCCACTCATGTAGAAAGCTTTTCGTTTTAATGAGTTGGATGTGCTGCCATTCAAAGGTGTTGGTGCAATCGGCGTATGATTATGGGACTGGTAGGTGTAGCCCGGCAGTGTGGAGGGAGGGATTGGGGTTGGAGCTGCAATACCGGACGGCAGATAAGCAGAAGGAGGCGGTGCTCCCCCAGGGCTATAACCAGGGCCAACAGAAGTCTGGGAAGGATACCCTGTTGGAGGATAATTGTAGTTGGGAAGGTTTGGAGACCCGGCGCTGTAGCTCGGCACTAAGGTAGGGGGAGGAGGTGGGGGCGGGGGTTGTAAGAGCCCAGCGCTGTGCAAAGGGGACGGGTGTGGGGAGGGGAGGGCTGGGGTATTCTGGCCACTGTAGCTAGAGTGTAGGTAGGAGCCGTTGTAGCTGGCGGTATATTCCTGAGAGGGGAGGCCCGAGTGGAGAGTAGTGGCTGTGTGGCTCCCACAGTTACTGCTGGAATAGCCAGGCTCAGACAAGCTGCTGGCCACCCCCGGGGAGCTGCCTATGCTAGCCGACACATCTGTAGGGGGTAGGGCAGCTGTCATTCCAGCTTTGCTCACAGATATAACATCTGGAGCACAGTTCATTGGGTAAATCCCCTCCTGCCAGGACTCATTCTCTGACTTCCGTCCATTCATGAGTCCGGTGGTGCTATCGGAGTAGGAGCACAGCAGGGCTCTTTCATTTGGGCCCTCTAGGATCCCAGAGTACTTCTCTGCATATTTCTTGAGTAGATTGGAGGCAGTCAGTGCAGAGATGTCATCGTTTGCCCACGCATACTGGTACGTTCGCTGTAAGTGCCCCCGGTAGGCCTCTACTTTGTGTGCTGGTGAGCGGGTAGTGGATGAGATGTCAAAGTGTTGCTCTGCCCATTGTGTGTGCTCTGGGGTCCACTGCATCTTTAGACCTAGATATTCCACATAAGGGAGAAATATGTCAACGTATGCATCAAATCATGGCTCATAATCATCCAAAAAACAATATCCTGATGTGTTAAAATGCTCTGTAGTAATACAGTAAGTAGTGCTATATAAAAACCTCATGTTTTTTTTTGTAATTGCTTTAAGATCAGGTGGTAAATTACAAAGAAAAATTTGATAATATACAGTATTTAGATTTTCAGGAGAACCAGTCCAAATGTTTGCCATAGGACAAACAGACAGCACTGATAGAACACGCATCACAGTCAGTGTACAGATGTGATGAGATGTGGGAACACCTGGTTAGTGCGGTATAATCCACCCAACACAGAGGCGAATGACACAGACATTGCAGGTCAGTCTATAATCCAACTCTCATCTGAGGCATTCTGAGACAGTTTCAAATCTGCTTGGAGGAGAGCAGCAAAGCAATCTTCCTTGGCAGCGCTCCGTTGCTTTCATCACACAAACCCCTCAGCCCAGCATGAATTACATCCACATCCAGTCTGCCTGCTGCTTCCTCGTCCACAGAGTGAGGGAGGAGAGGAAAAAAATAAAAAACATGCTTCACTTGTCTTTTCTCTGCAGCCTCTTTATAAGGGTTTGAATGACATAAATAATCATGTTAAACCCCAAAGTCAATCTGCGAATAAAAGTTTTTTTTAACACACGCTGTCATGTTTTACTCTGTTTGGGATTATCAGTGGATGTATATATCCCCAAAGAATGTGGACTATTAGAGAGATTATGGCTCAAAACAATCAGAGATAGTGCACAGAGCCTCGCAAATCTTAAATCAACACTAATCTCAGCAAAAGCTTCAAGATAATGTGAAAGAGAATTTAACCAAGCCGTCTCCGGGTCTTACAATGGTCCTTGGCTTCACTATGAGCAGGCGCTGCACTGCTATACTTCATACTTGAGTGGGTTCAGTCCATATCAAAGGATTTAGGCAAAGGAAAGAAAAAAACAGCGACTGTCCAGAGGCAGAGCAGATTCCCTTCCGAATCCCTCCCAGCTACTTGCCCACCAGCCACACTAGACACCAGGAGCTAATTAGCAGGATGATGCTGCACTAATTGTGTTAATTTACAAGGTTTTAGTCAAAGAGATCCATGCTATGGCTCACATGGTTGTCAGCCCTCCAAGCTAATGATTAAGAAAAAAGAAAATGTGAGGCAAATAGCCAGGGCAGACAAATATAGTGGCCAAACTGTGCTGGAACAGACAGGTTCATCAAACTGTATGTAACAAATATGATAATCGCATTTATGACAAAGAAATTGGGAATAAATTTGAAAAGTTCCAAAGCAAATTGTTTAAGCTTTTAAGATTACTCCATAAGTAGTTAACAGATAACCAGGACATGTTTTGGTGCGGACCAGATCTAGGGCAAGATCCAGGAATTTTTCTACATAAAAAAAAAAAAGTGGATCTTGATTAAAAACAAGGGATATTTAGGGGATTGATGTTTATGAATGTGTGTTATTTGATGCAGATCCAAATGAAAATCTAGCGATATGTTATGCTCCATGTGACTGTTGGACCTTGGTGAAGGTGTACACATGAAAAATAAACTAAAGAAAATGTAGCAGTTGACATTGTCTAGAAAACTATAATTAACTCTCATTGAGTAACACTCTACATTGACAAGGTCAGCTGTTATTTGTAGGTTTGTATGTATGTGCAATGCAACAGTAGAAGTTTAAAGTGCAAATTTATTCATTAAAATATATTTTTTACAAATCTCAAACATCTCAATTGAACATTTCACCTCATTATTCCAGAGTCAAAATAATTCTTCACAACTGCAGCAGCTAGTAGTGAAATCTCTGCCAAAACAATGTTAGGCATTCACAGCATTTCCTGACAACTCGGGCCAAGTATCAGGATAATGGTTTCTATAAAAAATCACTGAGTCGTGTTCATTAACACACAAAGCACATTTTTTTTCAATAACAAAATTGCACACAGCTTATTGAGTGAGATTCTTGTATTACTGTTAATCCTCTCCGCCACTTGATAGACAATCAAAGAAGTGCTGCTTGCAAAGTGTACTTGAGATCTGAGCACCAGGTATTTCACAGAAAGGAGGACATTCAAGATGATTGTCGACATAAAGCTCGCTGCTAAACAACCGGAGAAGACATGCTGTCAATATAGAAATACTCTAATAAGCAATTCTGTTCATACAGATCGATACATACAATGATACAAGTCAGCACAATTTGTGTTGTTAGGTTTTGTTAAAATGATTCAGTGCATTAACCAGATTTCTCCGAATGGGTATAAAGGAAACCGTATTGAATAAGAATCACATTTATGTGGTTTGAATGAAGATGTTGGTATGGATAGTAGATGTATCTAAAAACAAATATATATTTCGTGAATAGTTTTACCGATAAATATATGGTGTACACATTTTATGGTGTTGGTCAATACACTATTTTCTTTTCACATGCTATGGTACAGTACAGTCTGAGCCATCCACTTCCATAATATGATTAATTTTGTAGGATTCTTTATCTTGTTAAGCCAATTCTGATATTGATATCCATAGTGTAATAAAACATGAACAGACACAAATGCACCAATATGAACAAAGACACACAACCCAATAGCATAGTGATCCTGTAATTTGGTTTTACGTGCATCGAAATTTAAATACAACATTCATAACTTTCTGTGAAATGGTGGAATTAAAGCGCATTCTTCTAATGGAATGTTTTCAGATAGCCTTGGGGCTCGAGCTCAAATGCCTCTCATCAGCCAACAACAAATGAGTCCTGTGTCCGTTTGTCCATTCACAGGTCTGAATAATCCATGATGGTAAATTTAAGATGATCATCAAATAAAACAAATTAATGTTTTGTCAAAAGTGCATGCATTTATTTTGTTGTATCGATTACATGTTTGTCTTAAAGGTCAGATCTGAATGATTCCTCTTTGAATGTATTAATCTGAGACAACACATATCTGTCCAGCACAAAAAACCTGTATCGTCACTATAATTGATTATGATACTGGCAATGTATGTTAAATGCTAAAACATCTCTCAGTCATTAAAGACAAACAGACCATCAGGTTGAGCTGAAATGTATCTGGCATATGATGCCAGGGTGTTACGCTGCACTGTGGTGTTTAATTTCTGGTTCAGTGATCATCATCGATGAAACAGAGATGCTGACCTTTTTGGGGAACTATTAATCTGGTAGCCTCGGCCGTTTTTAAGCAAACAAGAGTGGGCCTCCACTCTGTCCATCCAATTTCCCAGCGAGTAAATTGGACCGCCGCTTGCACAATTCTCTATTCATTACTGTGCTGCTGAAAGGAAGCACAGAGGTGGCAGAGCGGTTTTCTTTCCCTTTTTCTGTGTATGTGTGTGTGTGTGTGTGTGTGTGTATAAGAGAGAAAGTGAGAGATGGAGAAAGAGAAAGCGAGAGAGCAAAATGCCTTCCAGGAGGATTCCCAAGCATACAGAGCTGGACTTCTCTTTCCTCTGTTTTTGGGAGGGGGGGGGGGGGGGGTTGGGGGAGGGGAAGGTGGGAGGGCCGGGGGAGAGAGGGGGAGGGAAGTGAAAGCTGTCGTAATTGAAACGTGGCCTAATCAGACTCATTACCATTTTTACCAATTTGCACCACCAAAGATGCCTATTAGGTAACTGTGTTTAATAAGCCACTCTTTAAAAAACTAACTGTAATGAGCTCTTTAAAGTCAGACTTGAGCGTGATTATGCACTGGAAGTGTTTTGCCTGAGCCGAAGCAGCCTGGTGCATTTAGTCATGTACAATGTCATAATTAAGCCGCACAAACTCTGCACTTCACTCCACACAATAGTCCCAGCTGAGGCCGTAGACATGCTGAAAAGTATTTATAATTACTGATCATTACAACCCTGGGATTTTCATCTCGGGACGTAAACATAATTATGGGAGCTTTTGCTTTTATTCCGCACACAAGGACCGCTCTACTTGACAAGCGTGCAAATATTGCAGGCAGACGTTAATTACGTTTATAAATAAAAACAAGCTCATATTCATATTCAAATCCACCGCAGATATTCTAAGTAGGGGTGGAGCAAAACATTCGAATGCAATGTGGAATTGTAATCAGCGCTGCTACCGAGTCCCATTCATCTCACAGATCAAGTTAAGACTATTTAAACTCAATTTAGAGCTTCATGTGGCAGTAATTCCAATCTTTAGATGGCAGGGTGCCATTTAACCCCTCATTTAGAAAAGATATGCCTCCCTCAGTCACTGTCTTTTCCAGGGCTACTGCCCATTCATTACAGTCTGACCAACCAAGGAAACGCACTACTACAAGTCTCCACACTATCACATAAGTGCAGAGGATACTACAGCAATCCCAATATAAAAGGTGGAAGAAAATGACTATAAACAAACACTAATATGTCTATTGTAGTTAACCTGACAGTCAAGCACCATGACAGAAACTACAATGAGTGTCAGTCCAAATCATTTAGTTTACTCAAACTTAAACTATCTGAGAATAATAAACAACTTTTCCTGTAGCAGAATATTTCAGATGAAACTGGTGAAAAAAGCTGAATAAACATTTGCGTATGTTCATGCTGTGTATCTCCTGCATCTACCATCTGTTAGTGAAAACGTGTCATAGCTGAAATACCTTGAGAAGATAAGTACATGAATTGATGTTCTTTGACAGTGACCCAGAAAGGATAAATATGTAAAACTATTAGATAAAGAATTAGCAAAAGAATGTGGTCTGACAGCCTCGATAACAAAGGAGGTTATGATTTGATCTTCTCTTCCGATGCAGTCATTTATAAATTTAAAAAACAGAAAATTAATTGCAAATTTGTATGGAGAGCTATTAAACTACATCTGAGTCTTTATATGTGAATATGTCTGTATATTTGAGAGTTTGTGGAAGTATCTTTAAGTGTGTATGTTAACGTGTGCACGAATCTGTAAATGTAACAATATTTGTGACATGCACTCATATAAAAAAATAACAAGAGCCCCTTTTGTTATGAGTGAAAACTGTATATCACTTCCAGAGCTGGAAAAAAAAAATTGTTTTTCATTTCCACCTCGTGCGCGCCTCTCTATTGTCTGCCTTTGTGCCTCTGACTTTTGTTGCCTGAGATCTACAAATGTGTGTTGCAAATATGTCTTGTCTTAGGGTTAACTTTGCCCTGAGTTCAGCCTGACAGGCTCACGCTGCAGGGCTGCGTCTCACCTCGTCTCACCCCGTGTTGTGCCTCGGCATGTAAATTGCCTACACTCAACCAGGCAGACATAAAGTGATTTGAATCATGACATGGCTGTGCAGTAGTTGAAGTGCTTGTGTTTTTGCTGCAACGAGGCATGTTGTAAGTTCATACTCGTCGACTGTTGGCTGTAGGTCTCACTGTAGGTCCTGCAGCTCGTGAGGCAGAATGTGAGGTGAGTGCAGATATCTGGACGCATCTGGACCTTGATATGCAGAGAGTATTGACACAGTCATTGAAAACATTGGACACATGTTTGTCTTTACAAATCTATTTGCTTCACTTCAAGGTGTTCATACTATTTGCTCAGATCCCAACCCCTTGTGCACGTGTCCTGATGAACCAGGGAGAGTTGTGAGTGCAGCTTCATCGCTGGTTTCCAATACACACATGTCCGCTGTCCACCTTGTCTTTAAAATGACCACAATGGAGTCACCACTCCTTTCCTTTTTTTCTTCTTGTGTTGCATTACATACAAACTCTTCATGCAGTCTGAGTAAAAACTAGATTAATTTGCAGAGCAGCACATTATTTTTAGAGTTTTTAACAGAATAAAACTATTTGCCGCCACACAGCCTTTAATGATCTGAATAATTCATCTGAATTGTAAATATTCCCATTCAGAAATCATTTCATAATTTTACTGTATAAATGCCCATTTTTAATACAACTCTGAATACAACTCTGCTGTAGTAAAAATCATATGACTGTGTAAAGTATCTGTGTAAATGTTTTGGTATTATAGAAAGTACTGGTGAGTGCACAGCAGCCTTGTGGAGACGTTGAGGCGGATTTGTTCCTTCCTTCCATATAAAAATGGACATGCACTGCAGTTTATTGTGAGTCAGTGACACATGTGAAAAATGTGTTTTAACTGGCAGGAAGGAAACGTTTGTTCAAAACTACAGAGGCCAGCTGTTGCGCTTAAAATGAAGTAAAAACATTTGAGTCCTGTTTTTAATGATTTATATCCTCAGTAGGAATAAACAGGATGAGTCAGGACCAATAAACACGCTTTTAGTTTTGATCTTTTCATGGCATTTGTTGACAAAAGGAAAACTTGTATGTGTGTATTTGAAACATACACAAATAGAAATACAAAATCATCAATGTATGATTGTTGCTCATTTGCACCCAGCATAATAAATGTGTTACTTACAAACTAAGACAAAGTGTTCAGTGTAGCAGAGCAACCAGACCTAAACTGTTTATAACCAGAAATAAAGATGACATCATATGTCATTTGCTAAGCTCACTTTCTAAAAACTTCCAATTTTACAACATAATGTTATTTTCAGCTGCGTCCGCTAGACACTCTCAGATCCTGTGGGTTTTTGGTCGGAGCTAATGATAAACTATATTGGCTAGAGGGGAACATGCATTTCTCATTTTTTCCCTGTAATACCATAAATCGTGAGGTTGAGAGATTCTCCGAGCTGTCATTTCTCTGTCTCAGTGATGCTCATTAAACCATGACTCTTCAGGCCAAGAGGCCCCCGAGGCTACATCTTCCATTACTACCCTAAGTAGAGCTAAATACACACACATACTAAACTACTAACAGCGCTCCACACACAACCAGAACTTGTACATAGAACAAAACTAAGACAATTATAGGAAGACGGGCTTCATGGTGTTCCGCAGCGCAGAATACTGATGAATACTCAAATGGCTTGTTAGTAAAAAGAACACAGTCGTTGAACTTGGTGAAACTTGTTTAACCATGGCGCTCAAGTACAGGAGAGGCGGTGTTTTTTTGCGAGACTTTATATGAACTTAACTGTTCGGACTCTCCGGGGATCACTTAAACACTTCAAAAGAGAAAAGAGGCAGATTGTGACCTTGCTACATGAAGACTCATTGACCAGAAGCTCCTCGCTAACATCTTCAATCCCCAAAGTTATGCACCCCTCTCGAGGAAAACCCCCAATCAAAGTTGGGGGTCAAAAAATGTAAAAAGTGAAGTGAACATTTTAGGAGGATTTTCTGGATTTGTAACATGTTTTCCTTCAACAGCACCAAGAGCAAGTCATCTTGATTTACAAACCAACAGGCCAGGCCCCATTGGAAATTAACAGATTATCTTGTTCACTGGTCCGAGTCACAACTGTGATTACTCCACACGTCCAACCATTAGACTTTACAGCTGCGTTAACCTGGCGAAGACGGGAAGGAAATCACATTGTAAAGGAACCTCATTGTTCACACTGTGATCCTGCAGCCAGACACAGATCAGGATGAAAATGAAAACCAAGACAAACATTTTCTTTTTCTTGTCAAACAGGCGGATACACAACCAGGGGCTTTATTTGAACCTTTCACAGAAAAACTGCTGAAAGATGTAACAATCATTAAAATATAAAAATATGACAAGGCTTATGTTATATATTTTGTTGACTTGTGTGTTACTTCCCACATAGCAAAATTGTTTTGACCCAGATTTGGCCCACACCAAAAATTGTCATCCACCCCCCTTACCACCTGTTTGGCAGATCTGGACCACAAGTAAGCCATCGCATTAGCGCATGTCAACTAAAGGTTTCTTAGGTGGCCCGAATTGTTTTTCTGCTATTAAGGCCATATTCACATTTTACCACATGGGCCATTTTAGGTTCATATTCAGATTACACCTTGACTGGAGCATCACATGTTTGCCAAAAAAGGCTGACATCGACCACATCCTTATGCTTTCTGGGTTCCAACAACAAACACAAAGTAATCCCCAATTTTATTCAAGGAAACAGGTTGTTTCCTTTTGGTTATGAGGCGAACGACGAACGATGAAGGAAAAACTATTATTATTCCTTTTAAATGAAACACCCCCCGTTTTCAAGTCTCTAAACTATAACTTATAGCTAAAAATGGAATATTACTGTACACTAATGTTCAAATGTGTGCACAGCAAGAATAAAGAGACATATATCTGGTGTTTCTACTGAAAATAATGGGAGAGAAAAAAATCTGAATTTGACTAAAAGCATCCTGTACATTTATATATATACATGCATTTTCATGTAGAAATACATGTAAATGCACTGGTTGTGATCAATAGATAAATATGTCTTGCTTGTACAAAGAGAGGGCCTCCCTACACATCTCAGTGACTAAAAGTTTTAACTTGAACTCTAATTGAAAATACTAAAGTGAAAAAGAAAAGGATGTTTGTCCGTGACTGCTGCTAGCTTTTCGCTGAAGCATTCTGAAGCCTTCTGTGGTATCGACTGCAAGTCTCAAAGAAGGTCACTTCTGCAACACAGGCCATACAAAAGGTGAAATGAGACAACTGAAGCAATCTTAGGTCAATATGAAATAGAAATCTCTCAGCTATACTGTAATAAAGTTACTGAAGTGAAGTAGTGAAGCCATAAAGGGGAACTTTTACAAGGAAAAAGCTGTATGGAAGATTGGTTCGCCCACTGGCAAACAATGGCTTCTGAGAGCTAAGGTGGCGTGGCCAGTGCAGTAACATGGAGCTGATACACAGCATTTATGCAGAGAAATGTAACACAACTTATTGTTATGTGTGTGGCACAATATTTCAGTGAAAAGTGTGTAAAAAAAAATCTAAATTTTAATTTTTTTTCTTTAAGTAGCTTTAAAGTGATGAAATGTCATATTAAATAGTGACTAATAGAAAACTTGTTCACAGACCAGTGTTTGTGATGAGGTTGTAGAAGATAACAAATATTGTGCTAAACAAAACAAATATTGATATAATGAAAATGAAAACACTGGGAGCTCTTGAGTGAAGCTAACTAAGTATTTATGTATTCTTCCTGACAGCGTTTAGTGATCATTGAAGTATTTGATAATATAGTATAAAACAACAGTTTACATCTTTAATAATTTTTGTATCTCTTTGAAATAACAGTGCTAACTTGTGTTGTAATTTCTGTGAGAAAATCCTTCACAGAAAAAAATGCTTTGGTTTGATTTCAAAACAGCATCGGCAGGAAAACATTAAATCATTTTCTTTTGTTAGTAAAGCTGTGAAATGTTTATTGTTGTTTATGTGATGATGTGACTCTGTGATCATATTTTCGAGCATTATACTGTTCAGCCACTTTAAATTATGTAAATTTCCAACTTTAATATAAGAACATAACACTTGTGGCAGATTAACAGAAAATGACGGTGACATTAGAAACATGAAAGTATCATTTTAATGAATGTCTATGATTTATAAGATGTTCACTGAATCTCAATGGAAGCTCCAGGAAGCTGCCATGTAACACTGTAGTTCTCCATAAACATGTGAAGGCCATGTACAGAAAAACTCTGACACTCTGAAAGACTAGTATAATTACATAGCTTTTTGAAATCAACTAATAATTATATTGACCAATCAAAAGCAGGAAACTCTGCAGCGGCTGGTGTTCCATACAATTTAATGTGCTGCACAGATATAAAGCTTTTATCATCATGAGCACACTAAATAATACAAAAATAGGAATTACTTAAAAACCTTCCTCTTCTGTATAAATAGCTCCATCTTTTAGAGAATACACACATGTACATGCCGTAGCCCAGCAACACTGCAACTGTCTCAGTATTTGTACAAAAACACGGATAGAAATGAATGAGGACTCTCACTGTGTATTGGAAGTAACTGTGAACCACTGAGGCGGGTGGAGGAGAGTGTAGCTGCTTTCACACAGGCCAGAAAGCAAGCATTACTCTGCCATTAGAATAATTTTTGGATAATTTCCTTTATAGAATATGAAATGAATAAAATCAAAAAAAGGTTAATCTGTACATGTGGCACAAAGTAATTGGGATGATTAAGAGAAATTGAGAGGTAGGAATTCTAAATATTTCTACCTTCTCTTTGTTCAAATTAACACCTTCAGGGTTTTATAAATCCATTCCTCAGGTAAGTTTTTTTTTCTCCACCAAACATAAATTACCATTAACAGAGCAAACAGACACAAAACATTTCCCACCTTTCATTGTGTCGACCTCAATGTGTCGTCCTTTACGCAGTTTAAAGTAATGATTGTTCTACATTGTGCTGCATTTGCATGTTCAGAGTTCAACCAATTAAAAGCTAATTAATTAGACACAATTCTATTAAGAAACAAATCCCACTCATCAATATACACAACCCAGGGTCAGCCGTTGCTCAAACGTGAATTGGCTCTTTGCACCGCACGGACTAGAGAATAGCACAATAGCACAATTGGAGCTCACAATAAGCAGTTTGGCACGGATATATTCGACGGAGCATGAACTCATCACAGCTGATAGATTTTACTTCCCTGGACAGAAAGCAGGAGCGCGAGGCGTCACTCGGACACGCAGCCCCTCGCTCAAACGGTCGCCGCTAGGAAACAGGATCCAGGTGATAGAACAACTGATGCTCACGTGTTGCTGCATTCGTACTGTATTTCCACTCTTTTATGCAAGTCATGCTACCGAAGCACTGCTGGATCAGTGTTTATTTTACTGCTTGGTGTTTAAGAAACAAATGTCTGCTTTCTGCCTGTGTTGTTCTGAAATGTACCTCAGCATTTGCATTTGCAGGAAAACCAAAAGAATGGAAAATGCAAACAGAGTTCATAAATAAACATCGAAGATAGAATCAAAATAGTAAACAAACAGCAAAACCGGGTTTCTTCAGTGGAGCTGCATGGTAAAATCTAAATCTGACAATATCATGTCTTTCAATATTCATTTGCATTTAGCACTATTGCAACCTATCAAGTTATTGGCTACTTATAATTATTTCCAAGTGATATCACCATAAAATATTGTTCTTATTTTCCCTTTGCCTTTTCTCTCTGCAAACCCATTCCGACTCAGTTTTATAGTGTATATATTGTATGTACTCTTGAGTACAAAAACGGCTACTAGAAGAAACAATTCCCATTTTATGATATTTGAATACCTACAAATATGTTTTTTTAAATTGTCCAAATTTACCCAAACCAATGGGGGCTTCATACAAACTATAATTTTTAGTTTTAATATTGGGAAATATTAAGGGATTTTATATGGATACACAAAAACGATATAAATCTAATAGCAGAGGTTCCGACATTGATTGAAATTCTTAAGAAAACATTGCCTCTTTACTGTACAGTGGTTAAATGACTACAATACGTGTGCCAGTTCTCCATCTATTACAATGAATACTTAAAAGAGTAAAGTAGGCAAATATCCTGCTTGCTGAAAAATGTAAGAAAACCTACTGCACAGTTTTTTGCTTCTCTTACAGGTTATGTGCATACTGTTAACAAATCTGCCTCCGGCTACTCCGAGCTCCCTTGTTGAATTGTGAACGGCCGACAGTACAGTCTAAGTATAGTGGTCCACTTTGTGTAAGGCAATTCGTAAAAAGCCTTGCTCATTTGGGTATGCATGAAAAAACAATACCCTACTGGGAGCGTTCTGAGTTTCAAACACTTGGGGTCAACTACATGAGCAGATTCCACATGTGCAGCCCGTGGCCACTGAGGTCTGGAATCTACCTCCCTCCTGGCTGGGTGACGTTGCATGTTCTATTTCCAGACCGAAGGTTGAAGTGAGGCTGCGGGGAGTGTAACACTGACCCACATGACCTGTGGCCTAGAAAAGCTGCCTGAAGCTCTGCACACTCAAAAACTCCGAACTCCTTTGCTGCCGCCTTTCAAAGGCAAACAAAACCTTTGCGCATAGCCCGTGTCTTTTCATGCCAAATGATTTGCATCCTTTTTATTCACATCTTTGACTTGTTGTCAATGTATTCCGAGCTGTTACGGAGCCTGATGCTCACTCTCTGAAGTCTCAAGTGGGATGAAAGAAAAGAAGGCGAACAGGCAAATCTGCTTTTAGTTTCAGGCCCAGTGTCTACAGGCCACATGTCTCCAGTCATCTGTCACTAGTTTACATACATACTATGACACTTCCTCTCTCTGTGGGAAACCGTTGTCACTGCTTGGCCGCCAGCAGAGGCTGACTGGGTGCTAGATGGGTCTCCCCCAGGTACCTCTTGGGAGCCACATTAGGCCTATTGACAGACTGACAGGAACATGGAGACACAGAGGCAGGAACACAGGCACACACACACACACACACACACACACACACACACACACACACACGCTGTCCATCCTTAGCCCAGGCCCACACTCCTCCAACAGTACGCCAGCTCACATGCTCCCAAGGCATGGCACACTTTGCATAAGGCAGTGACTTTGCTCTACATCAATTTTTTCAGACACAAAATTATTTTTCACCCCTCTAGCCTCTCCATGCCGCATGGAAGTTTTGAAATGAATTATGGAAACAACAGAGCCGAAGACTCATGGGATCCATTTAAAGATGTGGGAGAGGCGGTGCAGTCAGGGTTTGGGCTGCAGAAACATCACGCTCCGAGTAAATGAATCTGCTATTGTTCTGCACCGTATAGAAAGTGTGTTATAAACTGTGTGCAGGCCTATTAACCCATTTTACTTTAAGTCGGCAGAACGTTAGACTGAAAATATAAAAGTGATCTGTGAAAGAAAATGATCTGTGAGCAAATCAAGTTGGACACATCAGTGGAAATTGGTAAAAACTTCAAACTGGACAGGAACAATGCAGATGCAATGCTACTGCAGACTGCAGTCAGACATTTTGAACGTTTGTTTGTTGTAACATCAAACGTAACACAAACACAGAAACGGCTTAATTTCCTTTGCTCAAGTGCGAGTCAAAACTGTGTGAAATCTTCATTTGGCATTTCCACCTTGCCTCCCCCGACACTGCGAGCGTGGGGCAGTCCACTCTCAGAGCTATTTCAGAACCATGCAAAGTCAACACGACTCCCCAAGGTGAATTCCTGATAATGAACACAAAAGAAGTGTCAGCCCTCATAACGCTCTGTGATGATGCTGAACTCTTGAGTGCTCCTTTTTTCTTTCGCATATATTTTTTAACATTTAAATTTCCCCTAATTCCATGTAGACTCTAAGAGCGACTGTCAGATAGGCCACAGGCCAAACACGACTATTCACTAAGACTATTTATACAAATTTATGAAATCAAATTACCTACATGTGTTGTGTTTAAAAGAGACATTTTTTCTCACTGTTTCATGTTTAATTATTTCTGCACACGCCAATTGCTGAGAGCAGCTTCTCAGTCGCAGGTTCACTTCCACCTCCTAACACCCACCACGAAGCAAACAGCGGTTCTTACCTCCGTCAGGGTGATTGAGTCTGAGTTTGTTTGTTTGTCTGTTATTTAGCAGGATTATGCAGAAAACTGCTGAATCAATTACTACAAAACTGTGATATGGGTCCAGGAAGAAACATTTAGGTGAGGATTAGGATCAGGGGGCAGATGCAGGATTTTGTTTCACTTTCTTTAACATTGTGAGGTCATTTTTCCATCATTCCTTTGATTTATTAGAGAGAAATTAAAGAGTAAATTAGAGTGAATGTAAATATGGTTTCATAAAGGGCCTTGGCGGAGGTACGCGCTATTTGTGTGACCCTCTAGTTTGTGGTTTATGCAGCTGACTAACACAACACCATACAACTTAATCAGTAAAGAAATACACAGCATCATTATCTGTCCCCGGGAACAGAGCCCTCCTGTCTCACTTCTTCACCGGCTGCCGTGGTCACGTTGCCGTGTCACCGCAGACACCCAGCGCTTCGCCGCAGCCTGACACCTTGAACCTCCATGGCAGCAGGTACTTACCCCTCTACAACCCCCCCTCCTCTCCTCCTTTGCCCCCCTCTGGTCATTCTCACCCCCCCCCCCCTCTCTCCACACCATCAGGCGAGACCTCAACCCATCCTCTCTCCGTCCTGGCACTCAAGCCCCCCCGCCCCCTCTGCCAGTACCTGGCACCATGCCAACCTGTCAGCCACCCGTCGCCTCCCGAGGATGAATGAATCGCTGAGAACTTAGCGGGGAAATAAAACACACACACAAAAAAAAAACAAGGGTAGCTCACATCTCGTCTGATTATCGCTTTAGTTAATTGTCTCAAATATCAATTTGAGGCAATTAGCATGGGGTGTGATGAATGAGAGGATTCAAAACAGTGAAAAGATGAACTTTTATATTCAAAGCAAATCCACGCACGCTCCTGAATATGAATATCAAAGTTAATTTAAGCATGTATTTTAATACATTAATTCTAACACTATTATTCCGCCATTACAACAATGGCAACATAAAATAGCTGTGGTCAACTATTATGTGAGAAAAATGTTATTTCTATCAATAGTATTAGAGGTTTTATCGCAGCAGTAATATCCAAACCCTTTTGTATAATATTTAAGAGGTTATATCGATTCACAGAGCATGATATCAAGACAACTTTGAGGATTTGCTTTTAATAAAAGTAAATATTTCAAACTTGCAGGCCTTAGAATTACCGATGAAACAGACAAATGCGGTGCGGTGAAGAAAAAAAAAGTACTTCAAGGTTCTCCAGTTGCACTGGTTTTTCAGTCCAGCTAAAATGGCGGCCTCGATTACCAGATTAGTCAGACAGTGTTTTGCGAGAACACAGGGGGAATTTCAATAGAGCAAATACAGTTTTCTCTTATCCTCCAGTGAAAGGATCGCTGCTCTCCCACAATACAAAAGTCACCAACAGCAAGGCAATAATAAAAAAACACCTTGGAAGAAGGACAGAAGAAAACACCTCTCCTCACCAAGGTTATTCAATGATAAGCAACAGCACTCAGGCGAACAATGACGGCTCAAAGTGCCAGCGATTTTCAAAAGTCATGCAATTGTGGATTTTCTTAATCAGGGTCCTTGAGCTGGAGATATGTTTGCTGCTGTAATTCAAATATATGGAAACATTAGCCTTGTTTGTATTTGTCTTGGACAAATATGTTCAAGCTTTTGTCGAGAGTTGTTTACTGCTCGACTCAGATCCTACTGATTATATTCTTACCTACAGAATACAGCATATAGATCATTTCTTGGAGATGTACGGATGTAAGGAGGCAACATTAAGAAGAAATGAACTGTGGACAATTATCAATTTTTGCAAGATACAGCAAAACAACCAGGCAACACCCCACCTAGAAAGAAAAACCTCCAATTATTGTGGCCACTAAAGAAATAGAAAGAAGAAATGTGCATGTCTAATTAAAATGTAAACAGTGTAATGAGGACATCAGTGATTTAGGCAAACATCTCTTTGGCTGCCACTGGGGGTATGATAATTACAGAGGCAAATCTATGAATGCACATGAATCTCCTACAAGTCCAGATTAAAAGCCTTAGTGCTAAACCTAGTTTCGCACACCTGGGGATTGTCTATTCTGGCCAATCCCCAACAGGCACGACGCTGCCTTGTCTCCTTATGAGTGCAGACACACTTCAAGTGAAGGAGATGAAACAAAGCCTCTGTTTCCATGTGAGGAAATGAGGAGGACAAGGAGTTTAAGGCAACAAATGCTGTGTACTCTGTATTAATAATATGCCTGCCTGGCACACATGGCCTGAATAAAGCAGCCCTACAACATGACTTACGACAGTGTTTCTATTATAATCTGTCATTTAGTGACCCTGAGGTCCTATAAGCGCTTCATGCAATATGGTATGGATCATAATAACATCACAGCATGTATATGGGAGTGATTAGTTACTTTTTTTTAAAGAAAAAAAAGAATTAGAGAGAAAGAGGGATTGCGTCCTCCATAAAAGTGGTTCCGAAAAAAAAAGCACAAAGACAAAAAGGCAGGCAGACACAGACATAGGATGTGCACACAGACACACACACACATTCACCATATATGTATTCACATAGTCCTTTAAAATATACATTATGTATGTGACGATAAAACAAGTTATAGCTCATGCTGCTTTATCCACTAGAATCTGCTCACCTTGATTAAACTGTATTTTGTCTGAATTAGAGGTAAAAAAGACCTGTAGCTAGGAGACATATGAAGGGTAAGTACGAGCAGCCAATGGTAGCCACATGTATTTTAGAAAATGTCTATGCCATATGCTGTCACTCAGAGGAAAAAAACAAGTCTGAGCAGACAGTCGCTGTGTCTAAATGAGATGGTGGGAAGAGGAGGAGGGGAGAGAAAAGGGAGGATGTCAAGGATTCGTGGTCCTTCATCTTTGCAGTAGAGCAAACACGTCCCTCAGTATAGCAACAGACAGCTGCCTCCACTTTCTAATGCAGTCCAACTTAGATCACTGCAAGGATTGTCAGCGCGGAGAGAGAGAAACACACAAAGATAACACAGCGAGTTGCCATGAGGGAAACGACAGCGATGTGGATACAAGGGAGGGAGACAGACGGAGAAAGGGAGAGAACGAGAGGGGAGGAGAGGAGGAGGGTGAAACATGTTGAATACTTAGAAGAAGAAATTTTGTGCTTTTCTTTTTTCTTTTTCTTCTTCTTCATGGAGTCTGACTCCACCGGGGACTCCCCTCGCTCTTCATATGAAAAGACACCACTTAACATATTTGCTTAAAGATGACAATCCTCCACTGATCTCTGTAGTCAGGAGGCTGAGTGGGATTTTCTTGTAGTTAATGACAAATAGATCCCTCTGTTAAGATGAACATTTCATCAATTTACAGCAGCTCCTGCAGACATCCCAGGGGGTGTATCCACACGGAGGCAGCTCGAGGCATCCAGGAGCTGCCTTTAATTGTCATCATTAGCGGACATGTATAACGTGTCAGTGCGGCCGTGCACCACTTCCCCTATGGTTTAAGTCGTGCTGTCAATTTAAGTCATCACTAGTAGTGTAACACATGCACTTCAGACGTGCACAGAACATTTAGAGCCGCTACATCACTTCACACGGACTAATAATAGCAATAAGACAGAGATTGTTTTTGATTCAATCCCCTAACAATGAATCAGGAGTATGTGTTATGTTAATTATAGGAGAAAAATCTGGAAAATTAAATAGATTATGTGGCGCACAAAAAAATAAATGTGAGCTTCTAAAGCAGCAATAAAGATTATTTAGATAATTCTTAATTACTTAAGAAAATATATTGTTTTAAATCAAAACATTCTGGAAGCTGCAAAGACCATTTGGCCCTCATCTGCAAGCAATTCCTTCGCAACACAACACGAGTAAAAATGTATAATTCTATATATCTCTCCTGGTGTCACTGTGATATAATTCACCCAACTTCTTGTTGTTTCATTCACCATCTCTTGGTGTGCACGTGTGTATCACTGTGTGAAGAGGATGATAAAGACCGGAGGGTCAGTATCTGTCATTGAATTGCAGCACAGAGATTCATGACAAGCAACAGTTTAGATTGCGATCATAAGTGCCGCCCTATCAGAAATTAACAGAGCTGTCAAGCTTCTTTCATGCACAGCAGAGGTGTCTGGGGTTAAGTAAGGACCTGCGAGCACCACCTCACACACTGCAGGAGCTCACACATACACACACACACACACCAACCTTTCCAGGGGCTTGAACTGATTAATATCCTCAGGTACTTAATAATTAGGACACTTATGATTAAATCTATGAGAAAAGGGTTTTTCTAATTGCAAGAAGATTATTATTTGTTTGTTCTGTGCAGATGCGTTGTGATTTAAAAGATACATCTGCTCTTCCACTGCATGTTCAAACTCCAACTTCCGCAAAGATTAGGCTTGTGCACGGCAAAGCGACAATTCATGAATCTGTGATTTTCTTAGAAGTTCGCAATTAAATCCTCCAGAAACTAAAATGAAATCATACATTTGAAGAGTCTACACATGCAAGGTATTATAGATTTAGAGTGTATGCAAACTGCCAATACAGATTTAAATTTAAAGATCTATTAAATAAACAATTTTCCCTCCTGCTCAGTGTCCATATCTTTGCAGCTCAAATCAATAATAAAATCACATCACACATGCATGGTGGTGGGGGGGTCGGAAGGGGTGGGGGTCTAAATATGAAATAACATGAAACTCTAACCAACAAATTTAAAACCCACTTCACAAAAAAACACATTACAACCAAACACTCAGGCATAATGAATGTGGTAGTAATGTACACTTTTTTTCTCCCGCTGAGTGACAGATGCTGCAATGCTGTTATTTTTGAAGAGGAGTAAAAACATACTTCAGCTCGCTGCTGATGATGTTAATTTCCTCTCAGAGCAAAACATGCAAATGAAATGTGCGAACACAATTAAGTAAATTGTTCGACGGAGGTGGGGAAAGGTTAACTTGGGACAAAGTGTTTGCAACCAAAAAAAAAAGAGAGACAGCGCACAACTTGTTACTTCTGCTGACTTCTGTGGCCACGCTCAGATCCATTTACTGGCTTGTCACAAAGCATTTCCACTAGAACATGAGTAACAGCTATTTCTGACACTGCCTTTGAACCAATTTGGGAGCAAATTAGTTCAAAGTTTCGCCGGCAAGTTGCTACAGATTGTGACAAGTAAATAAAAAGAAAGGAACATGGCAACTTTGTAAATTAAACTTAAAATAAGTTTGCAAGTGTGCGTTTTACAAATCAAATGCAGAAGGGGTTTGGCAGTCTCGTAATGTTATAGCATTGTTCTAATCCAGGTGTTGTCGTTTTTTGTATTATTTACTTTCCAATTGTCTATCAAATTTATAATTATCAATCACAATCTATAGTAAATTTGTGATAAAACAGATAAATTTCTAGTCAGACAGTGACTTTCTATTTAGTTTTTATGTAAATAGCAGTATTTTCACATTAGCTAATAATTTAATTCAAAATTAACTTTTATTTTCCAGAGATCCTGAATTGCAACGTTGTCATAAATCTTAACATTCATGACATTTTCCAAGCAGTTATGATAATATCATCTATAAATATTTTTACATTTAGCTGTTTTTTTTGGGATTTTTTTCAAGATGAACAGATTCTACACCGGAAAATGTTTAAAACAAGTTAGTTTAAGATTTAATCTCCAAATTAAAATTAGCAGCCCCTCTGGGTATATTCAAATAGTGCATTGGACAAAATATCACGTTTGAAAAGTTTTGCATGCAAAAATATGAAAGCAGTGCAATAATAAAGAGAAAGAAAACCAGCAAGAAAACCAACCAACTGAAATATTGAACTATCACACGGCACATTGAACCTAAATGATCCTATGATCCTCACGATATAGAATTAATCCCATAATGAGTCCACGTCGCTGGACTAGTGTCATGAACATGTTATAACCTGGATTAAATAAACTTTTGAAGATGAAGCATGCATGCACAAAGAAACAAAAAATGCATAACTGCAACAACAGCCTCTTTTTCGCCCCTAGACATGGCAAATATGAAATCATAACAACAGTGAAGATAATAACAAAAATCAACATACCATAAATACTGGTGCTAGTGATCATGTCTTCAAGCCTAAAGACAAGAGAGGGGGAAAAACAGCAGAATCGGATTTTTACGAGGAGGAATTCCAAAGGTTGCTTCTCATTACAGGCACTTCTCCTCCTTTCTTCTCCTTTCTTCCTCTTCTTCTTCTCCTTCTTCTTTCCTGCAGCTATCAGATTTCACAACATTAAAAAACGCACGGTCCCCTGCGTGTTCTCTCCTCGGATCCTATTCATTTAGGTGGGCCGTGTAATTTGGAACAATGCGAGACCGAGGGACGAGCGGAACATGGGAGAGCCTGAAGTGGATTGTTGTTTGGTTTCTGTGGACGCGAGGAGGAGGCACACTGCAGCCGCGGCTGGAGCCTGTCACTTCTGAGCGCCGGTTGAAACAGGAGAATAGGAAGCATGCGAGGGGACTGGATGACATAAAACACACATTCTTCATGCCGCCCATTAGAGGAAGAGGCTAAACCAGCGTGATGCACCCCCTCCTCCTCCTCCTCCTCCACCTCCTCCTCCTCCTGCCTTTACTTTTTAAAATAGATTACTTGCCAGCAGTTGTCCCACTAAGAGCCGCAATGACAAGCCGCCTATTAACCCCCCCACCGCCTGCAAGTTGTATTCAGGCTGACATGCAAAAAAAAAAAAAAAAAAAAGGTGGAAACTTCTCGTTTGTGGGAAAGTTATCTCTCTCTCTCCAGCCGTGTGCGTGCTGCTCGGGACGCGATCCCGTTACTGCTGCTTATTATTGACACGGAATGACGAGCACGGAGCGGCCGCGCACTGCACTGCAGATCCGTGCGCGCAGACACTACGCGCACGGATCTGCTCCCGGTCCCCTGCTCCCGTTATCGCCGCTGACTCACAGCAGACCCACACTTACCTGTGTAGGTGACCGCGGAGAGGGGGGGTGGGGGGCGAGCGGGCTTCACAGCGGCATCGATCCGGTGCTGAGGGCGCAGACTGGGGGCTTCACTGGGGGTTCAACGCGGCTGCTCGCCATCGGAAAGCATTTCCCAGTTGGTGAGGGGAAGACTGACCACTGCCTCTGCCATGTTGGAATTCCAAACCCTGGACAGCTGCTCCGCTGACTGGAGGCAGCGCTGCACTGCGCATGTTCTCCGAGGCAGGAGCCAAATTCAAAGAGGAGCCACGTTAATGAGCAGCGGCTCACAGAGGAGAACCATCGTGACTCTATGATAGAGCCAATACCAAGTATTAACTATCTGAATGTACTGAGCTGGAACTGACTTCTTCTGCCCGGCACTGTGCATGTGTGGCACATTCTGATATATCATTATTGATCTGTGAACAGAATGAATTAATGTTAAATAAATGAAAATGGTTTTAAATACGTGATCAGCGTTACACATTGATTGCTTCACATTGGTCTGCAGATTTGAAGAATAACTCGATATGGATCTACAGTATTTTGTTATATTCAAAATGGCCTGAATTAACCTCAAAACGAATCTTCACCAACCTACTGGAATATTCTCAAGTGGTTTAGTTCCACGGGTCGTTATGCTGCGTATTTGTCGCCATTAAATAAATTATTTGACCCACAAAATTATTTTGCTACATCAAGGCCAGAGATTGTTTATGCATATGAATCATCTCTGTCTCACGACTGTTTTGTCCAGTTGTTGCAGCAGTTCTGCACAATCTTCAGAAATCCATGCTTTGTGTCCCCAAGCCGCAATACACACATGCCCACTAGGGGGGGTGTGGGCGCAGATCTTTGCCATTGCCATAATGTTGTTCATTTAAGGGCCTTGTGTAGATCATACTGGCGCTGGGATCTTGTTTTTTGTTGGTGCTATCTTAGTGTGGCTACGTTATACTTTTGAAGTTGTATAAGGTCTGAGTTTTGTGGTGCGCCCTCTAGTGGAATACGCCAGTAACTTGCATAAAACACGCGTGTAATAGCGAGCATGTGAACAGTTATGCTTACAACACATCTGTTTTTCGAGGTAAACGCGTGGCTATAAAGAAAGAATATCTCGCGTTGGGAGATAATTCTGATACCTATCTTAAACATGACAACTAAATAACAGCAGATCTTAGCTTAGCATAAAGATTAGATAAGAGGGACCCTGAAGCTGCTGCAGGTTGCCTGGAAACCATACAGCAAGGACAGAAACCTCCCAGGAAAGATTCCCTCTGTAAAACTACTGTGTGTTGTTGATAGACTTTGGTTTTTGTATGGATTCAACTAATGCATTAAAATGTTAATTATGGAACTGTAGCAGTGATAGTGGGCAGATTTGATTACTTTTAGACAGACTAGCGGTCTCCCCTGTTTTAAATCTTTATCCTAAGCTGTACTAGCCAGCTGCTGGCGGCTCAATATTTAGCAGGTAAATGTGAAGGCTGTATCAATCCTCTCAACTCTACCAAAAAATGTAAAAATACCTCGCTTTAAAAAATTGTCCAACTTGTTTTGACACCTTCCCTTTTCCAGGGTGTTCTGCAGCCACTCTCTTTTATCTGCACACAGCCTTGAAAGAGGGAGGTGATCTCTTCTCCTTTGGGGAGGCATCGCAGGAAGACCCTGGTTAGACACATGATATGAGGATCGGCACCAAAAGTCCCATTATGCCCTTTCATATCCATGCCCAAGGCCCTGGGAGTGATGCATTGATTCAGCCTTCAGAACTCCCTTGACTTCACCATGCTAATTCCAACTGCCCGAGCTCTTTGGAGAAATCCTACCCATAAGGCAGGACATGGAGCCGCTCTGGACAGGGGCAGTCCAGTGTCACTCATTGCACAGGATGAGGAGATTCTTATTTTCATCCTAGAAATTTGTCTCATACGCAGTATTGCACATTTCTAATTAGAAGCAAAAGCTGAGAATATAATGTCTATGAAAATTAACGTATAAACTCCGGTTTAGAGAAATTTAGAGAGAAAAGCAGTTGCAGATTTTGTTGAGTGATTTAGTCAATTGTCCAACATTTAAAGATCGGAAACCAACAACCAGTCACCATAATCACAGTGTATGTGTGAGTTCATCCATTCGGCCGCTAATGCGAAGATGCCAGCGCTCATCGGGTAATTTTCTGGCCGTGGCTGAACCAGATCGTGCTAACACTCAGCTGACTCGACCAGAAGCCAGTGTCCACGCTTGTAGGAACAGCCTGTGAAAATCTCTGTGTGCTGTGGAGGTCACGGGGAGAAAAAAAAAGGAAAAAAGAAAACAGCAGTGCATTTCCAGGTGTGGCCACGTCCATTGTCTCCTTCCTCATATGGGCATGTTCAGTCTGTGCTTTTGTCCTTGTGTCAGCATGCAGGACATTCTGAATTATTTTGCTCAGCTGCCTCCCTGAACTCTTGCTACGGCACGTCAATACACACATCATGTGAACACCCGCACAAACGGCTGCAGGGATCACAGTTCATGTCCATCACACACTTGAATCCTCCTTGACATGGATCAAACCTTGAAGAAAAATATATATACGATTTGGTGTCAGACAATTTCAGACTACATTTGGATGTTGAAAAAGATTTTAGGATCTTATATGTTGTTTTGGGATATCATGAAAAAAACATATTCACATTAACTGCTCTAAAGGAAGATTTGTTTCTTTTAATAACATAAAACTAATGCATAGGTGAATATCAGGTTATATCTTTTACGTTTATTTCACCTATGTTTAGAAAACACTCTTTGAAAGAATAAAAAGTGAATGAATTTACAAGAATTGCTGACACCCACTTTCCTATCCAGCGTGTTCACATACAAATACACACACACACACACACACACACACACACACACACACACACACACACACACACACACACACACACACACACACACACACACACAAAGAAAAGATGGTTAATTTCCCCAGGAATGAGGTTGGGGGTTTAAGAGCACGTGACTGGCTGTTTTTTAACCTCCTGCCTACAGACCCTCGTGTCATGTGTGATCACTCCAGTCATGTTGCTGGCCCGGCTGGTTGTTATTTCAGCAAAGAACGACTTTGTTGGAGGAACCAGCTGAGTGGTGTCTCTTCTTACCTCACATGCACGCATCTTAGATATCGTGTAATATCCCTGGGGCTTTTCCTTTTTCAGTTTACTGTGTTCATATTTTTATATCATTTAACAACTTGACCAAATCTGATTTGGGGGCTTTTCATGGAGCAGCGCTGTAAACAACATCATTTTCCAGATTGCATATGTCTATACAGAGATCTCTGAGGAGGAATAACACGCAAGACACTGAGGCATAAGAGTGTCGTCTAGTTTCTGCAGTGAAACATTTTTACTACAAAAGGGGCGCCAGCTATTATGGGAAAAAATATGTGTAAAAAGTGAAAAATTACAGGACTGATTTCCCACATTATTTCAAGATGTGTATCCAAGTCCCAGTATAGGCTGGAGCTTAAGTCCTAATAGGGACAAGCTTGAAGTGAATAGAGCCCACAGAGGATAAGCTACTAAATCTTGCAATAAAAGCAATGTGATTTACAGTAAATTCCACAAGGCTGACAGTGCCACAGCTGAGGGCATAAACACTCCTTTCAATGCTGTGCCTCAGTTCTGTCTGCTGTGAACTACAATCACACAGGCGTGCCGCTCAGCAGCAGTGACTTTGATAAATCACCAGGAAGTCCCACTATTGGCTCAAAACTAGAACTTGTTCCGTTGCAATTCTGCATTTGTCCCTCTTTAATGTGTGTGGAAGTGGCTTTAGCAGTAATCTGTCAGTGATTGATTAGGTGTGGCCAAATCCCCTCACCGCTCTCCTGTGCCGGCTCACCGTTCCGCCACAGCCGTGTATTTACAGAAAGATGGCTGTGTTAGGGAAGTGGCTTCCTTATTTACCTGCAAAATAAACATGGATACTTCCACTTGGGCTCCAGTGCACTCAGGAGGACCAGAAGCAACACAAGAAACAAGAAGTGACACGTTCTTAATGCTGCTGAATTCGTGCACTGGTGGATAAACCAACAGGTTTATTTCCTATGAATGAGTTTGCTTTTTGAGGAGGAGGAAAATCGCATCCATGCTGGTGTAACAGGGGAAACACACACTAATATCGCAACACAACACAGTCACCTTGTGTCTTGTGATAGAAAAACATAAATCTAATAGACGTGTGTGCAACTATTAAAACATATTTATTTTGTATGTGACACAAGAGGTTGAAAAAGCAATTTAGACAGGGTACTGGATATTGATCACACTTACCAGCAGATCCATTTTAATTAAATATTAAGAGAGTGTGTTGCATTGATAGCAGCCGAGCAGCAACTGTTTCTTGCCTTTCTCTTGTCGTCATTAAAAAAAAAGAAAAGAAAATCCTACAAGCTAAAAAAGAACACAGGCTTTAATAACACTCGCATGTAATTATACTTGAAATATGAAAGCTGAGGCTGGGTTATATCCGCAGCATTTTGTATTCAAAGAATATTTTAGTTATTTTTTAAAAGAAGGTCTGAGTATGAACATCCGTGCATGAATTTTAATGGAGATACTTAAATGGTAATTATTCCACTCAGGCTCAAACGTAGGTAACAAATGGAATTCAATCAGTGTCCGTGCATAATGATGGTCATTAGGAGAAAGAAAATAATAATGACATCCTATCTGCATTAAACCTGCAGACACTTTACACAATGATCCCGCAGCCATTATTGATCTCCATGGAGATAAGCAGTTGTCACTTTTCAGCATTGTGCCTGAATGTTAAATACAGCTCATTTTGTTTTTCTGCAAAACTAGTTTCGGCCAACACTAAATTTTCATTGAATTCACTTCGCTGTGCTTCAAATCCTTGGTCTCGTTCCACATGATTGTAATTTTGCTTCATTGTCCGAGTTGCCTCTCCAGTCCCGTCGCGTTTCAAGGTTTCACAAGGCTCACGCAGAATGAACAGACACACTTGAAAACGGGGCTGCAGTGCTATTTAATGAGCTGCTCTTTTGCGTGTGCTTGATGTGCGGGTGTGTTAAATGTAACACAATGCAGCCATGAAGAAATCAAGAAGTGCAGCTGCCTCCTCCTCATCACTGCATTATGTTTTACAAAGTGAAACTAAAGGGCAAAATGCCCAGTGGTTTTAGCAGCATTCATCAGCTCATAAATTGGAAAATAACAAGTACACCAGTTATTTCATGTACACTCCACAGACTCTTTATACAATGCCTTGCCTCAGTTTTCATCTTTGTACGGCTCATTATTAGTTGAGTGTTGTAACAGTTGCTTACACATATTGCACATTAGGCAGCATGCATTGAGCCTCCTCCAAGACAGCCACTTGGTGGAATAATTAAATAAGATCTCCAATCAAATGATCCATGATTTGCATGCCGTCTGTTGCCAACTAGCTCCATCTGTTTGGTTTTGAGAGCTCTGACACAGTGGCTCGCGTGAGTGAAACAGCAATAATGTAATTGTGGATGTGACAGATACACCAGATGATGCAGGGACTGTTCGAAAGTCTGGTCCAAGGCATACTGTACAGCACGGTGTCATATGGTCCGCGGGAAAGCATGACAAAAACAGTTCCGTGTGCCGGCTCTCTGCTGTCTCCTCGCCACGATCAACTTTAAAGAGCCTCTGAAGGGACATTCAGACGCACGCTCCTAACGCTGGAAACCATAGACGTCTCTTGAAGGGAAGCTCACAAAGTTACTATATATTAATTGAATAGCGGGCGTCGGAGCTCGGAGGGTGAAGGACAATCGGAGCAGGGGGCAGTTTGGCTCGGAGCCAGTGGACAGTGCAGAGCAGGCCTCCGCTCGCAGCAGCAGGCAGAGCCCATGCCGGAGTCCACATCAGGAGAGACAGCCTCTGCTGCTTTGATGGATCTGTGATAGCAGCCAGTGTCTACCCTCAGCTGGGGTTCAGGTATTCACCACCAGTAACACATTACTATCCCAGTTTGGATTTCAGGTCTATTTTCTCTTTTCCCCCTCTTTAGTGGTGCATTTGAAGGACAATACAGTATCCATGATCAGCTTCATTTCAAGATAACTTGTCGGTACTTAGATAAATAATTGTTTGATTACAATTCTTAAGTGTTTTATTTAATTCCTTTAATAATAAACCTTAGTTCCTCTGAAGATTAGGAAACTCCTGGTTAAAAGAAGTTAAATCACCTCTCACATTATGTATCAAACTTGATTTAACAATTAAACTTTATTCTTGCAAACAATAGAGCATAATTCAGGCTATTGTCGAAAATTTAGAGGTTTTCATAAGCTCTACAACCATCCTTTTATATTGAGGCAAGTTCACTTCATACTAATGTCGTTCAAATCATATCTCTTCCTTTTATTAGCTTCATTAGCTTCACATTGACTCAGTGCCCCTTCGCCCATCACAGGCAATTGCTATCGTTTCCATAACTGAAACCTTTCACGATCACACAGCATCGTGTTCTGATGCTGTTTTAATGACAGTGGAAAGAAACCATGAAAATATTTAAAATTAAATGACCTTTCCCCCTTTGTATTAAAAATGTATTGTTGTTTTTTTCCATATCATTTTAATACTAACATTAGTTGAAACCTTTTACTTACAAGGTTTAGTCATATATTAAAGTTATTACCAAAATGCCTGATGGTTTAATATTGACTTATATAATATTGAACATTGTAGCTGTGTGTGCAAACGTGTTTACCATTAAATCAATATTTCCTTCATTTCTTTCAGAATTGTTAAGATCATATTGTTAAACTGGGCGATATCAACTTCAGGTCCCTTATTATTCACAGTATAAATAAATAGTAAAGATACAATCAAGTCCCCATGTCAAATCCTCTCTTGTCAAACTCACAGTATACACGGTGAGAACAAAGTGACATTCATGTGTAAATTATTGAAGTAAAAAAAAGGGTGTGAAGGTATTGTTTCCAAAAATACATTTTAAGACCTCAAACCGAATGTTATTTGAATATCTTATTCTACAGGGATGTGTGGCACTCATGCATTAAAGGGTTTAAAATGGGTGTGATGTGTAACCACACGTGCTGCTTGTCCTTATGGACTCTTGTATAAAGCCACATCCTTATTTCTGAGCCATGGAACAACTCATCCTGGGTGCCATGCAAATATTTACAAGAGACTAAGCATTAGTGAGCATTAGAACATTGAACATATTTATAGTCAATGTGGAAAGGATCACCATATGTGCAGCCTGGTATATGTAGCTCGGACAAATGTGAGGGAAGAAGAGGCTTGTGAAACACAGTGCCTGGAGTTGGATTCATTTTGCAAGCCAATGCTTTCGCAAGCCAAGACTTCCTGATCGGCTGTAATCCCCAGCTTTCACACATAAGTCATTGAGAGCGATGGAGTCCCCTCTGTTTACTCACTCCAAACCAAATGATCTTTCACAAGTAGACCACTTCAGATGTGAAATGGAATTTGCCAGGGTGTTCTATCCCAAGTCTATTTCTCTGTACGCTTTACCAATTCCCAAATAGGGTTCAGTCGCTCACAGATAATGTCTGTGAGGATTGAGCTCGGGTCCTCTGCTGTTTTAATGGCCCACGGGAAAAGGCATTTGACGGAAGTAAAGAAGTACTCTTAAACACATACGCAGGGCTGGATTTCATTTAGTTTTAGGTGCTGTCATGCATTTGCTCTTTGGATGCTGTTAATAATAGTGTGCCAGAAATTTAACGTAGCATTTACACTGAAATTACCTATACTGCTTTATTTAGTTTTTGGGATTCAACGTCAACATTCGTCTAAATCCTCTGGATAAAAACATGGAACATGATAAGGGTTATTCAAATTACTGCAGATGTATCTAATGCAATATAAAATGTAATTTCTCCTGAAAAATAATAGCGTCTCTCTCCGACGCATGTTTGCATGTTGGAGTTTAAAGAGTGGAGCTGATTGCTTTATCTTTCCAGGGGTTGACAGTGTTACTGCTTTGGTATGTAGTTATGATAAATGGTTGTTTTAGGAGGGCTGCATTTACTTTGTAGAGTCATTATGAGAATATTATGTATGAGAAAACAGTCATTAATATTCATTATAATTGCAAACTACTGAGCTGAATGCTGATGGAGTGTGCTCAGATGCTCACACAGGCACAGCTCTTTTTTCTAATGTATCTCTCGTGGCATCTGCACAACAATAAATGGAGGTGTTTAGGAAGACGTCCGTAACCCAATCTGACTTTTACTCATTTTTCCACTCAATCAGGACGCTCATGACACCCTTGAGGGGAAGGAGAAAATTAACATACAATAGTCATAACATGCGCTTGTCGTGGAAACATCCCAGCTGTCACGGTAAGATATAAACTCAGAAACATCAGTGAAACTATAAAGACCACTGAGTGTATGGCGGCCGAGACGTATCATAGCGCATTAAAAGGAAACTGGTATGCAAAAGCCACAACACAACCACCATAGCCACACAACAGAAACTCAACCACAACGGAAGTGAGCGATGACGGGTTTTGACAGTGAAACGAGCAGAGTTACTTACTCAAGGCAGTCATGATCACATGTGATGCTGGTCAAATTGGGATGTTGTGGTACAGGTGCTTGAAGCAACCAAAAAGATACAATAAAACACACATGCACCTTCAACACCGCAAATAGACAAACATCACATTTTAAGCTGCAATTGGCTTGACCGGGTTTTTACTAACGACGGCTTATTTGACCACAGCAAGAAAATATATTGACCACAGAAATTAGCTGCCCGTTATATTGTCAACATCCATTGTTGCTCAGTTCCTTTATAATTGTATTTCCCTTGTGCGGCTTTCGCATAGTGTTGCTGCTTTTGCGTTCCTGTTTTCTGTTAACGTGCTTGTGTTCGACATCTCAGCCACCGTATGTATCACAGACCCCAAAGAATACAGTGTTCCTATTCCAGTGGATAAGGACTTCTATTTCTGCTTGTGTCTGGTAATTGTAGTAATGCTGAAGAGAGGAGCACTGATACATTTCCTAGTCAGTGTGAGTGAATGAGGCTGGCGATGGAAGGGAAAGGTCAGGCCCTGGACTCGCCTCTCTCCCCCAGGGCTCCAAACAAGAGGGGCCGGAGAACAGCACAAACAATTAAACATGTTGCTTCTCAGGGTAGAGCAGCCGGACTCCTGTTGGTTCGAGAAGTTTTCTTCCTTTTCTTTTTTCTTTTTACCTTGGTGGGTTGCTGTTGGTCACTCTTCAGAGCAATAATCTGCAGGTCTGAGCAATCGATACGGCCACGACAGCTTCAGCTGCCATTAGCCGAGACATCTCTGGAGTGCCTGTGCATGAGCAGAGGAGCACACAACGGGCATCAACGAACACATCTGCACGCAACATGCACACATACACAGGCAAACAGATGTATTCAGGCTCATGCACAGGATCACCGGCTCACACATGCACCTTCACACATGGGCAGTGAAACCTGTATACTGTATTCACAAGGGCAATTACACAAGCATGACAGTGTAAACACGTAGTACCTCGTTGTATATTCACTCAAAGATTTATGATTTTATTGTATCCATTGGTATCTCTGCAGAGGAGGTTATGTTTTCATTAGTGTTGGTTTGTTTGGAGAATTACACAAGAACTACTCGATGGATTACCACAACACTAGGTGGAGGGGTTGGGTATGATCTACGAAAGAACATGTTAGCTTTTGGATTGGAATTGTTGGACCTATCCAGGAAAAGACATCTTTAGATTGCTAAAATCTATCAAAATGTGAAATTTCGTTTGGATCAGATATGTTATCCTGGTTCAAATATTCCTTTTTACTATATCAGAGAATGGATATTTTGCCTGCTATTTATGTAAACAGTCTGTGGCCAATCAGCATTAAATTCAAGTTTTTAATATTTTTGTCTCCAAATCTTGCCACAGTAAATGCATCCTTAAGGAAATGTAATGCCACCAGAATAAAATTGTAACATTTTAATGAATTTATCTGCATAAGCACACAATGTTCATGCTGAGCTTGAATGCTAAATATTCACACTTTACTTTACTTCAATCAAACTTTACCTTATAAAATGTTCTTTGCTTCAATATTCACTATTCTTATAGTAACTTATGCATGGATGGTAAAGGTTTTAGGATAATTTTTTTGTTCAAAACAATAGGTTGAGGCAAGAGGAAAAAGCACAATATAGGATATGCATTTACATCTAACCTGAAAACCACCATTTCTTCCTGACCTGAATCAAAGTGGATTAAATCTGTATCGTCTCCCACAAGCTGTCCATGGATAAAAGGAAATTAGTAGTATACATGTGCAAATGTAAAATATAGGAAACAGAAAAGGTGAATTTCCCAGGAATTATACCTGAACCAAAATGATGAGGAGGAGGAATCTGAATCTGCACTGGAAACTCCTGTGGTCTTACACATGTTTTTCTCAATTTCTAAAAGACGTGTACAGAACATGTGTTAATCCATTCAAAAGAAGGCAAACAGCTGCCAAAACCTTTTGTTCTAATATAGTCACTGGTTTTATGCCCCTATTTCCAGAATTGCAGTTGTAAGTTTAAACAAGAAGCCAAAAGTGTGATGGAAGAACCAGATTTCAACAGAGTAAAGATATTGAGTGGTGCCTCACTGAGAACTATATGGTAGTCATCTGTTGTTGGTGAACAGCAGGTAATAATAGAGCAGCTCCCTGGGCCTCTGAGACAGTGTTGTGTGTGCTGGGGCTAGTCCATCTGTGTGCTCTCCTGCTCGCACAACCGTGGATTCAACAAGTGAAACACCACTGGCACATCTCCAACAAGAAATGGCCCCAAGGAAGGCGACGCTACAGCAGCTTTACAGTTACACACAAAGAGACACCTCGCTAAATGCTTCTCGGAAGAAAAACCCAACATAGATAAAGGAAAACATGAGTTCTTCTCCTGCTAATTGTTTGTCACCACAAAGGCGGAAGAATGACTTTTGTCTTACACAAAAGAAAATGCTAACTGTCCTGTATATGTGCATGAAGATGAACAACTTGGCAGCTCCCCAAAAGCTGAGGTCATGTCATGAACCCTGCCTCCTCCATGTTAGTGGATGGGACGTGGGCGAATGCATGAAATCCACAAGGTGGATGCATTTATGATGGTTCTTATCACACTGATGTATGTTTAAGTGGACTCTGGCTCCAAGTAACATATTCAGCTTAAGAGTGTTCGTGGCAGTGTTATTATATACTTCTGCTTAATTTAATATGCAGTCCACGGTCTGAGCACTTGATTCCTTTAGTGTAAAAATCAAGAATAAGTTTTTTAATCATATATCATGTATTTTATTAACTGAATAGTTTGTTTAATAAATATAACGGACTGTACAAAAATATATATGTTAAGGATTTATTTTCCAAATGCTGTACATTTAGGCATGTGTGTTTGTGTGTGGGTAATATTTTCATTTCTTTCCTTCTTTACTCATCCATGCTGACAAACAGCAGAATGAATTTCTTCCTGTTGAGTCAGTGCAATGATATTCAGAGAGCAATCCTGAAGTTGGAAACCACACATGCTTGGTTCAAAAGAATTCTTATCATCTGTACTTGTATCACTGTACTCACAATAAGGAGCCGAATGCCCTGTGGGAAGGTGATTCACGATCTGGATACACAACAGAAAATTACATGCATTTATACTGCAGAGGAGATAATGATTAATAAACTGTTCTGAGTAGTTAAATCCAAATCAGAGACACTTTACACTGGGACTGCCGCTTCCTGCTAAGAAGCTTTCTATTTTATCATAATGTAACAATCTTTCTTTAGATTCTAAAGAGTCTATAAAGCTAGAATCTCACAGGGAACATGTTGTATCAAAAAAAGAGGAGAAGGGATTGTTTAAATTTCAATTTCAGTGATTGGTGTTATTATATCTTTATTTTCTCCATTTCATCCATTTTACAAGATAGACTCATTTTCATATCTCTGTATTAAAAGGACAGTGTTTTTATTGTGAAGTTTTCTGTGTGAGCGGTGTGCAGTCTCAGAAGGTTCAATTTCTCTTAATTGTTCCGTGACCTTTCTACATACCCTCAGCAATTAGCTGATGAGTGTGTCTGTGCTGCAGGTCAGCATCATCGGGTCGTAATCAACACAAACACAAAGAGGCTTCACAGGAAAGGGAACTGGCCTGACATTCAAGCCCTCTTACCTTACAGCATTTTATTAATTACAAAACAATAATCAAATGGTGTTTGATGAAGGGGAGGCCCACAACAAATGTTAACCTTGATGCACCGAGAAGTGCAGTGTTCAAGAGTTCATCAGGTGGAAGATGTTCATCCCTGTAATTATCTGCCTGTAAGTCTGTGATTTTGAGAATGCTGCGATGCGTAATCACAAACATATTCATAACCTTTAGCAACCTCTTTCCCAAAAGTCTTGAAGTGAGGGACTTGTTGGGCACAGAACAAGTAGCATCCATGTGTTGACAGGTCCTTATCAGGAATTATAAGGATTTTATTTCCCCCTCTGAAAACTAAATTGTATGAGGTGCAAAGCATGAAAAATAGAAAAAAACGCATAAACCATGTTAATGCAATAAACCAACTGGATTTATGTATTTATTGGAGTTTTTAAAATACATTTTGAAGGATTCATTATGATGATATAGAGCATGTTTACACAAAGGGTGTGATGTCATAGGTTAGATTGGGATAACAGACACCAAAGACTTGAAAGCTGGTCGTCTGAAGTCTTACATGCAGTCAGCTATATGCTACTGAAGGTTTGGTTGGATAATTCTAGTATCTATGGATTCCAGACTTTCATCTTTGTGGTTCTGGACCATACATGTAGTGTGAGGGAAGCCCCATTGGTAATGTTAGTACCACAGAACACGTGGTCGTGGTCTTGGTAAGCGAGTTGGGCAGTCATTATTGTGTTGCCATGGAAAGGATGTGTCACAAACAGCTTTAATGAGGGTGTACGACTCTGTAAACTACAGAGTGAGCCTCTGTAACTGGGCCACATTGCAGCACTACTCCATACAGCTTGTATTCCCCTAGCATGAAATATTGCTGCCTGTCCACAATATACAGAAACAGCCAGTTAAATATTGACTTTAGTATGTGTTCATATACAGGCTACGGGTAATTAGATGTAGAAATATGTTTATCAACACGCCTGCGTTCGAGTGCACCCACCGTCCTCCCACCACCTGAGCTGTGATATTCCTCTAAAGCTGCAATTATCAGAAGATTAACAAGTTCACGCTGCTACAACAGGATGCTGCGAGAATGAATTTTGGTACCAAGAGCATTTGGCTGTTTGCCATCGCTGAAGGTGACAGAAATCTTGCCGATCTTGCACGACAGCGGAGGGAGGGGGGGTTGTACAGAGCTGGCTGGGTGGAGCTTATGAATATGAAAGTCATTGCTGTTTGGGCTTCCACCCTGGCCTCACTGCCCCGGTCCAGCAGATCAGCTTTACTCAGCAGATTCCTTTCCGGTGGGAAACAGAGGAGAGGCAGCAGGCGGCTGAACGCAACCTAAAACGAGCACGTGGCAAAAAGCCCCCACTGTCCTGACACTAATTATTGATCAGATGATTAAGGCAGATGAAGAGATTTTTTTTTTTTTTTCTTGAAAGTGAGAGCTGTGATTGTGCATCTCAAAGTTGTCCAGAGAGACCGGCCGGAGGGATCGATACTTTCAATCACGCCAGAGAGCTCCTCTGTCAGTCACGCTGAGTAAGGTGATTACAATTGAGTCTTAAGACAATGAAGAACTTCACGGGGCTTCCTCAGGCACAATCAGCCTCCACACGGGGAGTCTAATGAACTCAGACCTGCTAAACAGGCCTCCGAACCACTTCAGCTGAACATCCTGAGAGACTGGCCCCTTCTGCACTGCTGCCAAACTCGCCGGCTCTCACCTGCAAGCACACACACTGTGCTAGCATGTAGACACAAGCACTCACAAACACACACTCACAAACACACACACACACACACAGACAGGCTAGGAGCAACAAAACTGCAACCTTTCATAATAAGAGAAAGAGAAACAGCACTGATGACCACTGAACCCTCGCATGGTGCCCTTACACAAATCATTCTTTCCTGTGTGTGGAGTTTGGAATGGGAAGCCATGTGCTGGCAGGAGGTTACATGTTCAGAAGCAGCAGGAAAACCTGACAGAATGATAGCTCTTCTCACAGTATATTCAGAGCAGTCAAAGCAACCATTCATTTTTTTCTCTCTCCCCCTCTCTCTCTCTCTCTCTCTCTCTTTGACGAATGGATAAGTAGACAAGGATAGTGATGTGTTTCTCAACACAATATTTCAAACTCACAGCTGCTGTGTTTCACTGTCTTTTGACACATGGACGGAAGGAGGTAGATCTTTTTGGAACATTATCTTTGAGGAAAATTAAGGTAATATTTTTCCTTATAAGACATTAAATGATAATGAAAGATATGGGTGTTAAACATTAAAGCTATTAAACTACTTTCTGTTGAATTATTTTTCTTTTATACGTTATGTCCACCTGTCAGACAATAGGAGGGAGGAATGCAGCTGAAAATATCAGCTCTATTTAAATCACAAAAGTGTCATCAAAAAATAACTCAGTTTGTTATGACATTAAGTCATTAGGGCCATGTTGAGAAAAAAAAAGACATTTTGAGAGTTAAGTCATAATATAACAATGAAAAAATATCTTTACAAGAATAAAGTCGTAATATTAGGCCTTGTGTTGGAGCATCTTGTAACTTTATACTTTAGTATACTGTATGTTTCACAAATAATGTAATGCTTAACATGTTGGCACATCAGCACCACATTATCATAAGTGTCAGGACTTTGAAACCGTCTTTTCCCAAGAAAGGGGTTTAATAGTTTTTCAAGAAACAATGAGATTGGTTGATTATTCTTGTAAAATCACGGCTTGTTACTCGGAATGAAATTATTTTTTTTCTCAATTGCGACCAAATTCTCATAGGGTTACAACATTATGTTCATTAAGTTTATTGCTTGATTCTCAAATGGTTACAATTCCATTGTGCCTGAGTAAAATGACAAGTAAAGATCTTTAAATCTTTAAATCTTAGATATTTTGTGTTTAACATGGCCTGAATATTCCCTTGTAAGTTCCTATAGTGGACACAAGTAGATGTAATGATTTAACAATGGCAAAATAAATGAAAACCCTTTAACAAAAGGCACCATTGCAGATTTTCTCTAAATCACAATGAGAAGTATAGGCACCTTGCGCCATCATGCTGAGTAAAGACCCCTCCGACTGTGGAACGAAGATGTGCTAGTTTTGTTCTGGGGCTCTTTCTCTGTCTTTAACAGGCAGCATGTCGCTGCGTCCATCTCTCTGTGGCTGACACCAGCCTTTCAGGGAGCAGGTGACTTGTTAGTACTCTAAGCAACAACGGGAACAGATGTGTCCCTGACAGAGGATGGATGGTCAGGGTCCATCTGGTCAGTGCAGCCCTGGACAGGAATGATGAATACAGCTTCATCAGTGAATAGCAGTCATCAATCGCATGGCGTGGCGATGGCCGGTGACAGCCACACGCCAGCTTCGGGGCCCCAGGTGTGGTGAGCAGAGAGCGGGCTGGCTCCGGAATGCAGGTCAATCAGGCAAGACCGAGCCAATATCACATATCGCAATGTAAAGTGCATGCATTACAAAGCAGATGTAGTGCATTGCTTAGTCGGGGGAGCAAAAGAATCTGCTGATTCTTTGATACAGACGCAGACTGGGTCACGGATTTATTTCAACACAGGGTGGTTACTGAGCCATCGAGCTAAGGACAAGTACCAGGCGTCTAGACAAGTCATGGCTCTACATTGTCTTCCCCGGCGGTCCCAAATGAAATGTGCTGCATCCTTGTCTGGTTCGCTGCATAGACATGGAGAGGTACTAAAACAATGACCTTGCTCAGGACCATTCTGAATATGTTATGGCTCCCGGTTGCCTTGAACTGTCACAACTTTAAATCGACCACTTCTAATGGTTTCATATACTGTGTGCTGATCTGTATGCAGGGTAGTCTGGCCCTTAGTTCTGCTTTGAAAGAGTGACATTAAATATAATATACATCTCCGGATTATTTTTTCAGTTGAAATAAGTGAAGAATAGCAACAAAAGTTAACTGTCCTAATGATCATGTATGCCATGGTGGGTGTGTTCTTGGACCTTAGTGTGGGTGAAAACAGGTCAGTTGATAATGCAACAATTTCAGACTGTCAGCTCCAGGAGGAATTGGTATATAAATAAAAAATGCACAACACATATTTAACACAACTAATCGATACAAGTCCTTTGTAATCTTCTTACTCTTAAAAACTCAACAAATTTAAGAGAAAATACATAGCAAAATGAAATGCATTCCTTTTTATTAATAAATAAAATGAATAGTCATCTTTATACAGCTGTCACTGACATCCTCCAGACTGTCGTGTCAGGATATAAATAGTCCGCCCATGTGGCTCACTATGAAGGAGTGGGGCCTGAACACAAGTGCACATATGACCTGTGAGACAGCAGCAAAATCTAATACATATTTATTGGCACATTTCACCTCCACTCTCGCTGAACACAAGTCTCCACCACCTCTGATGCTTTCAAGTCTGCTGGTATTTAAAGTCCCAAATCAATACTCTTTATTCAACGCAATGACATGTATACAGTCAAAACTGTAGGGACACAGACTTTATGGAATCAAAATGACATAAAATAAAAATTTTAGGCTCATCAATTAATCCTGATTGATAATTAAACTTTCATTATTTTTCCCATTCAATAACTATTTTACTTGCATAAACAAACCATTTACAGTAACATTAAATATTACCAATAAAAATGTACCTGTTTTCTACTACTAGTATGTGAAAACTGTCAGCTTTGGAGTAGCAGTTGTGCATTTATGTCTTTTCTTTCTGTTTTAAATTGCATTTAAATGTGTGCTACATATGTATGATACACTTATACATTAATGTGTTGATTAGTGGATGTTTCTGCTAATGATAGATATGCTCTATTTTGCCCTCTTGAAATTGCAGCAACCTTGGTCGAAATGTTTTGTCTGAAACACTAGAAAGCTTTTTGGCAGTATGATAAAAAAAATGGAAAGAAAAAAAAAACCTTAAGGTTAAATTAATGCATTATCATGTTTGAGGGTATTCAAGCTCAGTTTATTTGCATGACAGTGAAGAGGAAAGCTTATCTTTTTTTTTCTTCCCTTTTTTTTTTTTTGCCGTTGGCTTGGCTCAGACATTTTCTCCTCCAGCAGAGAAAGGTGGTGTAAGCCAGCAGAGAGCTGGTTTTGTACATTTTTGCTGCCCTGTCGTTTTCTCAGCAGGGTGTCTCTTGGGAAAATCAAGGGGCGGGGAAGGCCATGGGGGGAGGGTCTGTCAGAAAACACACGTGCACACACACACACACACACACACACACACACACACACACACACACACACACACACACACACACACACACACACACACACACACACACACACACACACACACAGGAATCCCATCTCCACAAAGCATCAAGGTGTGGGCTGTCTGATGCTGCTTACATGTGATTAAGCCTTTGCCTCTAAACAGGCTACTTGTGATGACCCTGCTGGTGTGTGTACCCAATGTGTTGTAGTGTTGGCCGTCTCTCCTCTTCCTCTCTCCTCTCTCCCCCTCTACCTCCCACCGCTCTATTTTCCCCTCCCCTCTGACAGACGCTGCAGATGACCATCTCAACAAGAATCATTCTCATGTTCAAAGCTACACTTTGCTTTGTGAGCCTCCGAGAAACTGACATTAATCCACTTTTTCTTCTATAGACTGACAAGAGCATGGAATGGAGGTGTCACACTCGCAGACAGTGGAGGGGGCAGTTTTCGGCTTTGACAGCCCTGCTAAAGCGCTGCTGCTGCCTGTAACAGTCAGAGCACTGCAGATTGGAAATCCAGAGGAGATCATCTGTAAAGAACACGTCCACCGGTGGTGTAGGATACAACCGAGCCACAGAGGGGAGATGAGAAAGAGCCAGAAAGCAAACAGCCCGGCATAAAAACGAATAAAAGCATCACAGACATTCTAGCAGAACACAGCCCAGACATTTCCAGGCTGAAAAATGTCAAACAGCAAGGAATTCTGCTCCAGATTTTCTATGGAATTTCCTGCGTAACACATACAGAATAGATTATATATTGCGTCATGTGTGGCCGTTCAGCTGTTTGTCAGGAGTGTGTGCTTCACATCTCGCTGATCTTCAAACAAAAACCCTCTGTCTCCCTGACGTCTGCCGGGATGTTGAGTTGTACCAGGATCCCCGGGTAGTTATTGGAACATGTGGGGTAAATTGCGTTAGCTAAAGGAATTTGACCAGGTCATAAACAAAGATGAACTACGTGTATTAAAGTAATTATTTTCTTAAGGAACATGTTGGCGTTGCAGAAACACCTTGTTATGAGTTCATTCAATCACTATCCAATATCTTGGGTTTATCCGAGAAATTACTCTTCTCTCTTAATACTTAAGAGCTTGTTGGGTTGAGGAAAGGATAAAATTTACGCTTCTTCATATCTCAGCTGTGTTTAACACTCACTTAGATCTGCTCCTTTAATGATTGCAAGCAAAGATATTTTAAAAGTGCAGCAACTACAAGCAACTTAAGAGCTGACAAATCCAATCACTTCTTGTGGTAAACATGATATTTTACACATACATGGCAATAAATAGAGTGTGTATCTACCAAATAATCCCACACATAATTGTCCAGTTCGTTTAGTTTAAATATATATCAAACAAAACAGTATTTAACCGTAGAGTCCTATACAGTGAACACAAAACCAATATAACATATGTTTAAATTTTAACATATATCTGTCTAAGAGAAATAAAATATAGCAACACAAAAAAACAATTTATTTTCAATATTATGATCCAAACCAAACTGTACACAGTCAAAAATATCATACAAAATTAAAAGTGCCCTTAATTCTTGCTAAAGATGTTAAAGAAAATGAGAAAAAATAAATCCTGTCTTTATTTTCATCTGCAACTAAATCAAATTCTTCCACCAAGTTTTATGGTAATAGGTTCAGTAGTTTTTAAATAATCTTGCTAACAAACCAACAAACCAACAAAAAAATGCTCTCAAAATCATGACTTCATCAGCTAAAGGCATAAATCGTCAACATTGGCTCATAATTCATAATCAAATAATCCAAAATGTACTGTCTCGCAATGTTGAATCCTGGATCCGCCCCCTGGTCTGGATCTGAACCTATGTTCTTCCCTGACCCATACCTCGCACCACCACCAAGTTAAGTGGAAATCCATTCAGTAGTTTTAGAGTATTCTTGCTTACAAATAAACAAACTAACAAAACAAAAAACTAACAGGGGTGAAAACACAACCTCTTTGGCACAGTCTCATTATGAAGGTGCCGGTGTAATGAACATTTTCAATTATAAAATGATTCAAACGCAGCAGCACCTAAATGAACGACTGTGTTCATGGTCAGACTCGTCTATGGATGTATTCCTCTCTGGGAGCACCAGCTCCAGTGACAGATTTCCTCTGTGATCTAGGACAAGATCTTTGCTGGTGGGTAGAATCCGTTGAGTCATTTGGATGCCTTGCTTATCTAATAGTTTGGTGATGGCAGAAGCCTTCAGTCTGCATTAAAGCAGACATCAGCCCTCGAGAGCGCGTGGCCCGGGAGAGAGAACTACAGTACAAACTAACAGTGGCAGCTCCAGTTTTTTTTATATTTATAGCGCCCAGCAGGTGTCAGCCGCAGCAGTCTCTCTGCCCCCTTTGACACCCCATGGCTGCTCAGCTCCACCGTATGAAAGAAAGGCAAGGGGGTGAGGGGTGGGGGTGCGGGGAGGGAGGGTGGGTTAGCTGCCGCCTGGGATTAGGTACCTGAATCCAATCTTGAGGAGCAGTGGGCTCCAGTGGCGTTTAAGTGTTTTCTTGAGAATTTCTTGTGTTCCCCACTAGCTGATTATTTCCAGATTTTAGTTCCGCCTCAGCGGAGATGAGCTCCACACAGTTTTGCCGGTTGTGGTTAAGATGTAGCTTGACATCCACTGGCCACACTCAGGCGAGTTGTATAATCTCACTCGGACGGCACGTCCCGCGGGCAAATCACAATTTACACAAAAATGATATGAGCTGTTTGTCAACATCTTCAACATCTAATGTGTTACATGTTTAACGCAGCGGGTGAACTGGGGATTTCCACTTTCTACCGTGTGCCATCTTTGTTCCGACCGTCCAAAACAAAGGCATTCCCTTTTAACCTCTCTTTGCCTTCTTCTTTCACCAGTGTCAGCATTGCTCTGTCTACTCTTGCTCATTAACCTTGCTTGTTCTTCCACTTCATAGCCCTGCTATTATGACCCCCCCCCCTCCCACCCAGCCACCAACCCCTGCACACACCACCCCCCACCCCAACTCTGAAACCCTTTGAATAACCAGAGTGAAGGGGGCAGTTCTAGCCATATCTATCTGCAGGGATTGACTTCTAGAAAAGAGAAAATAATGTAAACTTTGACTGAACAGGGCAACATTGTCCAATTGATAAATACAGAAATGTTGTTGGATTCAGCATGGATATACATATTATTAAAATAAATAGGCAGCAGCATTTTGCATGCTTTTTATCTGGTGAGCATCTATTGGTGAATTGATTTTTTTGAATTGCTCTTTTCCTGATGTGATTCTCTGATGCATTTTTGATCCAAAAGACATATGAACACCAAAACTTCAGGCATGTAAAATTGTGGTGTGATCATAGCTGCAATACTATATAGTTGAAAAAAGGGGAACAAACTAATAGTTAGCAGGCGATACATTAGCTGCTCACTCTCAGTCCTTCCATTTGCATCGGCAGGATTTCATCCTCATTGTGTTTAAAGCAACAGTCACCTTGGACCAACTCTCTATGTGTGACAAACTCAACCTTGACATCCGTCTATAGATCTGCCTTCAGTCCATGACCTCAGTCAGTGTGATCAACATGAGATTTGTGTTTGTCACCTTCACCAAGGAGGTGATGTTTTCATCCAGGTTTGTTTGTTGGCTTGTGTATTTGCCAGAAGGAATACACAAAATCATTGATTTGCACCATCTGTTATTTATATGCAATAATGTATCAATAGGAAACTATGTGTTTATTCAGTTTAGGTTGATGACTACTTAATTTATCTTATTATAACAACTACACAGATGTGTAGGGTTGTTTGGCCTTAAAGGAGGAATGTGCTCCAGGAGTCATTCTAGTTCCTCACTTTTACTAAGAAGAAAGATGAGACTGGTGAAGATCTCCACCCTTTATGTCTTTGCACACTTCAAAAACCTTCAGTTTCATGTCATACTGAAGACGGGCGATTGCTGTCAGTGGAATTTCCCGGGGTCATATCCATGCACTTCAGTGTCTCACAGCTGCATTTCATATTCTCTTTGCTTTGACTTCTTTGAGCAGTTTTTGTTAATTTAAGTGTAATGAATTCAGACAAATTGTGGAGCAAACCTGTGCAATTTATCACATGAGAGTAACACATTTCTTTATCTTGGAAAGAGTGAGAGGATTGTGAATAAAGAAACTCCCCGGTGAAATCTCATATTCAGTATTCTTAAAACTCTATTTAATGTGAAGTAACCTGGAAATTGTTCAGTGTTAAGTAAATCTGTCTGATGATGGATTGGCCTCTGGGGGCAACGCACATTATTTTGGGGCTGCCGAGCTATAAGACTATTCCTGGTCCATTCTCTGTACACTGTTAACATTGAGACTAGTTCCTCAATCCAAACAAGTCGATTCTCTGCATAAAACCCTGAATCCACTTTTTGTCCAATCACTTTTAACAGCCATCTGCATATGAATGCTGATAAATTAAAAAGCAATACGTTTCTCCTATTTCGCTCTCGACATGGACTGTTTACCTGCAGGCGACCAAGTCCTGCTCAGACCTTAATTGGTCAAAGTAGAAATGGAAACCAGAAGGCAAATATTGTCCCTCGCCTACAGATTCTACATATTGACCTTCAGAATCTGTTCATGAAATGAGTTAAGTGAGTACATTTAAAGTTATTATCACGGTGCACATTCTTCAAACTCCCAGTATCATATGCTCAGACCCTCTGGTGATGTGAGAACCAACATGGATGGACAGAAAAGAAAAGAGCGCCACCTGCAGAAAGTAAAGCATTTCACTGTAGGGCCACACCGATTGATTGCAAAGTGATATCAGAGAAGGGGCAAAAAAAACACTGGTTATATGCGGGTTACCATAGCAACAGCAGAAGCTAGAAAGACTTGGGTGCTTATTACAATTAACCCTTTTCCTCTTTCCTACATTTTAACTATCTTGCTTGTGTAATCAGATATGAACCTTTAACCCAGTGCCTATTTAAATCTATCATCTTGTCTTGTATTCTCCATCCATGGGTCTTTGGTTTCGTGGGGGCACATGAATGATGTTGAAGAGAGATCAGGAACATTCAATTCTAGATTTCAAGCAACTCTTGACTGTTGACATGAGCGAAGGTTTAGATACAGGAGTTAGCAGGATTTGCATTTGCTCAGTGTACATTGAAAAAAACGCTTTGTACAGGTTTGATATACAATGAGCTGCAAAATAGCCAATGTATGTGAATTTGATACAACTCATAGTACAGACACTAATTTAAAGAAAACTCCTGCAGCCACTGCTAAAATATAACCAATTCTTGACATAGCATCACCCTTTCTTTTATATTATTTACAGCCAATCTTATCCCAGAGTTTGATTTATTTACAAAGCAGGCAAACGAAAAACATTTTCCTGGCTTTTACTTGGACCCAAATTAGATTCAATTATGTTTTTGAATCGTTTAATAAGGATGCAGAGCTCAAGGGAAAAATAAGCAGGTTCATAAAAGAAATCTGCAGACAAAAACGTGTATTTTCTTCCACTAGTACATATCTATTAACGAATTTGATTATGATTCGCAAATTAATACCAAATAACATACATTTAAACAAATTAAAGTGATTATAAACTCACTAAAATGCACTGTTCTGTACACACAGGACGCTGGTCCAGTCAGAGAAAAAACAAAGTTGTTTTAAAAAGCACACAAATGGAATGTACCCTATGTGTAATGTGTATGACTTTAGCTTTAATATGGTGTTAAATAAAGCCAATAATTATTAATGTAGTTGTTCCTGCTCAGAATCTCTGCGTCTGATCCTGGGTGAGTATCTTAAACATCAATATCTCAATATCTGGAGTTTCCCCTCAAATATTTTGGCCACAGGACCTTCATTAGTTGCATGTTGTCTTGGATTCACTTGTTGGAAAGGAGAATGGCGGCAGTGCTCTACAAGAGCAGTAACCTTCAGCCCACACAAAACACACCAGACACGCATTTATGAGAATAGTAGGGGAAAAAATTGATTGGCAAAATGTTTCTATTTGCACATTTACTTAATGCAAATTTCATTTTAAAGCTAAACCAATTCACAAGTCAAACATGCCACAAAACAAATTACAAACCAAACCATAAGCATTAACAGGGATGACTGAAATGTCCATACAATGAAAGAAATGTAATCCTCTGAAATGTGAAAGGGACCTGTTCTTGTTACTGCTTGAAGAACATTTAGTTGTCAGTTCATTAACTTGGTATCAGTTTGAATTCCTTCCATCTTGAAGTTTACACAAATCCCCCTGTGAGCTTTCATGAGCCATAGTAGTAGCATCAATGTAGCACTTAGCTTAGCTTAGCTTCTATAGGCTGCGATCATACTGATAGTGTTGAGCAGCTAAACAGCTCATTAGCCAAAACAACTGACAGTATATTCACATCACAACATATCGACTAGTTTTTTTCTCTATGAATTCCTGAAATGAACTAAAATGCAGAATTCATGCTAATCGGCTAAATTGAGCAACTAACTCACCTGGATAATCACCACCTAGCTCCACCCCTGGCTATCAGGACAAAGTCAGTGTTACCATTATTAACTCTTCGGTTACCAGTCTAAAAAACAATATGAGTTCAGCACCAAACTCCAATACAGCGTTCCTTTCTAGAGCTGTCTCAAGCAAAAGCTAAAACAATGTTTCATTTTGTCTGGCTTCCATTTCTATCTCTATCATCGGGTTGTAATGAAGATGGCTGCTCACTGTGAGCTTCAGCCACTGTTGCGTTAACTGCTCAAATATTCAACCTAATAGACAAGAGGCTAAAATTCAACCTTTCATCAGCATCTAATGTCGACAGAGGGCGGACAGGACGCCACAGCAACACGCCAGCTCCACCTGAGGTAGAAAGTGGTTTGACTTACGCTAAGGTCAAAATAGGCATATTTGAAATAATATGGAAACTGACATTTCTTTAAATTCTGTTAATAACAACCATTCTTACATAGTGCACATTTGATTGAACATGAACATTTGATGGAGAATCAGTTACAGCTCTTGATCAAGGATATCTCACTCAAACATGTCCGTGTGACTTTATGTTTTGCGGCTCACTCAGTGTACCCGGGGTAGACACATCAACAGTAGTTGCAAACATTAGGAGAGAGGTGTCTGTCCCGATTGCACCCTGTGGTTTGAATAAGCCATGATACTGTCTCTCCTTAGTTACGACTCAGTATTATGATAATTTAGAAAAGGAAAAAGAGCAGGATGAGCTGTAATTAGTTGAGCAGCAGCTTTGCTAATACTGTTGTGGACTAAACGCTTGTTTAGATCAAAGGCTGGAGGTCAAAGATAGGTTAACATGTAATCTAATAACTTTATTTAGAAACAATCAATATACTGTAGATACTTTTTAACTATACCTTCAGAATTAAAAAGTTACAGTTGTGTACGGAGCCATATCTCAGTGCAATCGTACTTCATATATGAATCTGGTGAAGAAAGAACTAAGCAGTATTGTTGATACATTAAGTAACAAACTGTCATTTTGCTTATATTAAACGAAAAAATAAAATGTTCCTATGTCACTATAAAATTGTGAAATAATGACAAATTCATCTCCGTAAAACCTGCTCTTTTTGATAGAAGGGGCCAATATGGCAGCAAGATCTGGGGGAATTTAACAAAATCTTCATTAAAAGGTCTAATAATTGCAATTTTCATTAATTAGTCTTAGATTGATTCACATTCACACTTTATCATAAGAGTAAGTCTCTAATTACAGCGCCATTACGCCACAGGCCGACCTCGTCACTTTTTGACACATGTAATGAAAAAGAACATTTCTTTAACTGCCTTTTAAATTTTTGACCTGTAAAAGTTTAATGGTTGAGTACAGTGGGTGTTGAATGTGGATTGGCAGTAAAGTCATGGGTGGCTAATGTCTGTGAGTCTGGTTAAGTGGCTGCACACACTGGCGGATGAAACACCTCTCCAGAGCAACTGGTCAGGGTTACTCTGTTAAAACAAAATTGCATTCACCAGTTTCTGAAAAAGCACAATGAATAATTACGCAGAACTTGACTCTTCTAGTGTTTCACTGGTTGTTTTTTTACTAAATGAAAAAAAGAAATCGGTGAAATACACCCCAACATTTTTTAGGAAGCATGGAAATGCAGTTATCAAAGTTCTGTGATATGAGCACTTTTTGTGGATGGCATTTGGTGGCTGGTTAATGAAGAGGTGTTGAACAGGAATTGAATCCTATTTTCCACTCCATAGAGTCAGAAAATGGTACTTCAGACACTCAGGAATCTCAATTTTCCTCCTGAAATTGGAAATGTGTAGACATGAGTGTGAGGTGCAAATCATCAGCAAAGTTTAGGCTGACCAGTGGCAGGGAGCAGCGCTACATTCACCTGTCCACATCATTTCTCTCAGGTTATTACTATGCTACACACGGTAATTTTCTATATGTTGTATAAAATGAAAATGACAAGAGTGGCTGGGGTTGTTTAAGAGATTACTCCACTGATTTAGCATCGCAGTCCTGTAACACAGTGCGAGTCAAGGAGGACATTATAAAATTGATGCAGCATTAACCACAGATATCGTTTTTTAGTTTTTGACACATTATGTTTCTTTGACAGTTTACTCTTAGATTCAGTGTCCGTGTTGAGTGTCGATCCTGCATCTTTTGACAGTGAATGCACGTTTACCGTTTTTTACAAATGGTTACACACGTTTTTCGTCACAGAGTTCACTTCTTACTCACAAATAAATCAGTACAACAGTTATTCTCACATCTAAAATGCTTTTTTCTCACTCAGAATACACTGATATAAAAACACTTACAGTAAGAAATACTGTAGTCCTTGAAGTAGCCAAGATGCTATTACAGATACTAAGTTTAGGATCAGCTCAGTATTCAGGAGAGAAATTTGTGTTGCAGCCGAGGACAAATAAAACAATGACAATATTCGCAAACACACATTAAAACAATAACACATAACTATACAAGTAAATTAATAAAATAATAAATATAATGGATAAAAGAGCTTTTTTTTTAGGCACAACAACCCAATTCTTTTAAGGAATGACAAAGTGCTACAACCTCTCGTGTAAATCAAGCACGTTAACTGCAAAAATTACAAAAGACAATTTAATTCTCCTGCACATTGCCCGAGGAATCCTGTACCCTGGACATAAGGGGACGAGGATGAATGGAGATCAGTCGACTGCTGCTGAAGCTGACTGCAGGAAGAGTTTTGAAAAAATCCACTCCGTATTGAGAAATGCATGTTGTGTGAAATTCTGAAAATACAACTATGAAAGAATGACAGGGACACCATCGAAACTATACTGCAGAGCAAACGTTTATAAGGAAATCCCAGCTCAAGTGAAGTATTCACTCTTTAAAGACTCCTCATCAGCAAAAAAACATTTCTATGAGGGTAACATTACTTATGTACACATGCGTAGAGATTATACAAGTAATAATAGGTTATTATAATGCATTACGCATAATGGGACACTTTTCATAAATTGCCTTCACACAATCACTTAAAACCTCCCACAAACCTCCCACCCAATTTCAAAAAACGCTTCTCAGTGGCATAATTCTAAGATCCAGCATTTAAAATACAAGGCCGTGGTTTATTCAACATTCTGTGTTACAGATAGATAGACAGATAGACAGATAGACAGATAGACAGATAGACAGATAGACAGATAGAAATATAGATAGACAGATAGACAGATAGACAGATAGATAGATAGATAGATAGATAGATAGATAGATAGATAGATAGATAGATAGATAGATAGATAGATAGATAGATAGATAGATAGATAGATAGATAGATAGATAGATAGATAGATAGATAGATAGATAGATAGATAGAAAAAGACATATCACAGTCAGTCCGCTAATAAAAGGCAGGCAGAATGATGTCTTTCATATTTTAATGAGACATGAACAGTATTACAGTGCCATGATTTTGCTGCATCAGAACCTATATCCATCCCACCTTTGTTGCTCCCTGTATTTGCATTTCAAAGGGAGCTCCTGGGAAGCCACTTTGCATATTTACATCTGATTAACAACTTTAAATGAACACGTCAAAATCTGGAAATTGTCCGTGAGTGACACAGAGAGAAGCACAAGCTGATTCCGGGGCCGTAAGAAGTAACGCAACACAACGCTAAACACAAAGTGTGATTAGAATAATATGATATTGGCGAACACATGTGCATGAATTGAATTTAAGTGTTATGTTAATTATATATTTTTTGTGGGTAACGTGCACTTGGGAAAAGGTGGTGAGTAAATGAGCAGAAAAGAATATGAAGGGAGGAATAATATTTTGCTTCCTCTGGCTACAACTTTAAACCGGTCACTCCAGAAAGCTCCTCCATGTTTAGAAAAGGACTTAACTGGTCAAAAACTGGCTCGAAAGCGGTGCTTCAATGATTTAGGTATACAGTACGTCTCATTTCATGGTTTATTCCACCAAGACAGACTCATTTAAATTTCATGACCATCCCGTAGTGGTCCTATTATTATGTATTTTTTACACATCTGCCCATAATAGTGAATTAAAAGGAGGGTGAAAGAATGGTCAAGCTAGCACATCATTAAAAAACATCCCAAATTCTAGCATTCAGTGGCAAAGAAAACATAAAGTTCACAGTGCTAAGGTAAAGCGTGGGCATAGTTGGGGGAGAAAAAGGGGGGGATATAAATTTCTGATGGATGCTTTGTTCTGCTGAGCTCTCTCTAAGATATAAGATATGAAATAACTATGTGATTATTAATTGGGCCCATTGTAATTTGAGGATTCTGTGCTGCATATTGTTGGCAGCTCTCCACGGGGTCTGTCTGTGCAGGAACGTGTCGGGGGGGTACCAGCCAGGATGCCTCAGCCATTTAGAGAGCAGCTTGCCACTCGCGCATCGGCATACCAATGAGTGGGGTTAAAAAGGCACGGCTCCTCTCAGAGACAGCCCTCCTTCTCAGCTCGGCTCCAAAGGGTCTCCACGGACTAATTTCCAAAACCACCTCTTAATGTGGGCTTGTGTCAATCACCTGAACAGACAGCTTCATCCCCTGATATGGAGTAGTCACAGAGTGGAGCCAAGCAGACCCAAAGAAAGTGCTTTAATGCCAGATGGATCATTATTATTACTTCAAAAAATATGATAATAATAATAATAATAAATGAATATTATAATGACAAATCCAAACCAGGTGATTTTAGAAGGTAAAATCTGCTTTTAGGGAGATCTTTGATTTAAATTTGATTAATTAAAGCCCCTTGTATTTTTTTCTCAATAAAAATTCAAAGCAATGACAAGCAAATAAAAGCATGAGCCTGAATAATAATTAATTTGATAATAATGGATATGTTGATGACTTAGATATGTACAAACTACCTTTTTATTTGTTAATATATATATCTATATGGATATATCAAGTAATCATAGTAACATCTTAATCAACATTATTTTTTTCTCAAACATATATTACAATATTTCAATGAGCACTTTAACCTGTTGGGGAGCTAATGTGAAATAAGTAATCATAGTGAAATGCACATTACAGGTAATTAGAGTAATAGAAATTATTAGAAACTCATCCGAAGAAGAGGATTACTGAAAAATGTTGCTTCAAATATGCAAATCAATATACTATAATACTAAGATATACAGTAATAGTTAACTCTGCTTTAATATGAATTTAAAGGTGAGTGCGTATAGAAGACATCCTTTGATTAAAGATAAAACATTTCGCTAAACGGTAAAACAAGGGCTTTGTGACAGCTTGAATAGAGATCCCCTTTACTGACACTCATTCCTGATTCACAAACAACCACACACTCAACTTAACTCCTAAACACAACTTATATCACACTTCTCCTGAAACCCCTTGGCTCATTGAATAGCCGAGAGAAACCATCCCTCACACTGAGTTTTGCTTTTTGTGTGTCACAATCCGAGATGACACGCGACACGAGAAATGATGAGAAAACTGTGGGGAGGCTTCCAGTAGATTGATTCTCCCATCGCTTCATTCCTTTCTAGTTAGTCTTTTATTGGCTACAAAGGTAGAGTCGTCGCGAGGCCGAGCGAGAGAGGAGTGAACCGGGCCTGCCCTGTTTAATCCACGGGGCATTGAAGGAGGGTGATCACTTCTTAAGAGCACAAAGGCCTACAAGGAAATCAGTGCAGTCTATGAGATCCCAAAGCTGATTTAGAGGAGAGATGTCCCAGCTTGTGCCCGGGCCTTTAGCAGGAATAAGGCCATCCTGTACAATAACAATCTCAGGCTCCAGAGAAAAGCACTATTCATGGTCAAAAAAGAATGTCTCAGGTTTGGATGGAAACGTGGCATCACTAATAGAATGAAGAAGTTTGTTTCTTAAGGGGAAAAAAAAAAGGAATTATTCGCTAAATGCTTTTGCAGCTTTGCATGCTTGCAGATCTAGATTGGTGTAATCTACTGTAAAAAAAATAGTGAGACGATGTAGATCTATGTGTGTGTTCATGCATGTACTCTCACAGCCATTATGAAATCCAGGGAAGTCTTTTCCCCTTTTTTCTCTTAAAGACAGATCATGTATCTTTATCCAAAACCTTCATCGACGTATATAGAGCCGCCGTGAAAAAAACTCGACTTCCATTAAAGCACAAAGAGGGAGCAGGAGATAAGGATACTATTTATTTGGCAATATGTTTTACTGGACGGAAAAACAAAATACAAAGCCCTCAGATGTAAAACAGATTAGTGAAACGACAGTTGGCTGGACAGCCAGTGGCAGTGTTAGGAGATAATCAGTGTTCTGCATTTTTTTCTGTGGCTTTGACATTTTTATTTTCAAAGGCATTGATTGCACTCAGGGGCTCTTATCTACCTGATGATGTGCATTCATCCACACAATGCTCACATTATTCCGGCTTGTAATTTAGAGAGCAGTTAATGTAATTTATTATTAAGTATAACAATGTTTTTGCCCATTCAAAGTGAGCCTGTCAGTTGTTTCAACCACCGCACACTCGACTCAGGTCCCCGGCAACAAACCTGCCAAGTTTGAAGTCAATCGGATGAGCGGCTGTCGAACAAACCAAAAGACAGACGGACAGAGAGACAGAGATTTATGGATTTGTTTGTGATATAAGCCACATGGACAGAACCAGCTTTGCTGAAACTACAAGATGAGGAGCAGAAATGTTGCCACGTGTTTGCAGGCTCTAAAGACTCAGAGCAAGTTTAATGAAGGGGAGCTCTGACTTTTAGTCAATGTAAAAATATCATTAATGTTACTGTTCAGTCACCTCTGCAGCCCCGGAATTTATATCATGGAGACTTCATGGGTTGAATCCTGATTGCATTTATTTCCATTTCTCCAACATCAGGGCACCCAGAGAGCTGAGGAGCCGGTCCACACGTGGAATCCTCAGGATGAGAAAGGCACAGGCGACATTAAAGTAAATGAGTAGTGTCGCTTTTCTTTGTGTGGTAATCTGCAGACAAAGTAACACTCATTTTCTTATTTTAATGTCACATTATTCATTATTTATGTTAAAGCAGAATATATTCTTTAATGGATTATAATAGACAATATGGAAGAATCATGCAGGCCAAAGGTACAGACAGCAGAGGTTTCTTATTTAGTATTTAGTATTTATTTATTTTGGTAAGTTTTTTTCTCAAATAGATTAGATTTTTCATGCATTTTCTCTAATGTTAAATCAAAGATTATTTTGTTATACAATAAAAAACAGAAAAACCTTTTCAACACATGCTCATGATAGCTGACAAGTTGTTGTATTACTTGACATTTGGAATTTGGTCAGGAATTTAATTGACAGTTGTTTTCTCAGATGATAAGCGCTGACGTGTCAATGTATCACACACCTCACTCTGCTCAAAAAACCCTTTGGACGTCAGCATCTTATCCTTTGTGCTATACCTTCTGCCGTCAAAAGTTGGAGCTTCACAGAAGAGAAAGAATATTAAATGTTTCTCTGTTGTAGTTGCCTGAGCTGATCAGCTGTTTCTTAAATGGCAAACAGCCTTTACAGTAACTCTAGTGTAAAATAATCAGGTGCCAAACATAAATCAAAATATAGACAAAAGCCTCCACAAAAAAACAGCTCTGCAGAAAAGTCTGATAAGATTAGTGCGCAGCAGAATTAGTTGATGGAATGAAATATTATAAAATTAAATTCATCATATAGTGAATCACAATATCCACAAAACCCATGTTTACAAATATATGATCAACAGATAAATGTAGTTTAATTTTGGATTTAATGAAAACAGCTCATAGTTGTGACTCCAATGTAGCGATACATATTCAAGATGACGTCAGTGTGTTATCAATGTGTTAATGAGCCTCTTTACGTTTTCATTCAGTTCTCAGATGTCCGTGAGCAGAACATAACTGTTTACATCCTGAATGAGTTGAGTAAGGCCGTCTGAAGAAGAACATATTCCTGCCAACTGTCAAAATATTCACAACTGCCAGAAATCTGTGCTCAGTAAAATACATGCTTTTACTTTGGGAGATATACTGCCGTCTGCCAATTGTGCTCAAATTGGGCTATCCTTATCTGAGTACAGATTCTTCTTTTTTTTTCACATTTCCATTTCCTGTGACATGGCTGTCCATGAAGAAACTGGGAACTGTTGTTGAAATGCCAGATTAAAGAGGACGATACAAGTTCCTGAAAGTTTATTTTACCCTCAAAGTAAATTGAAGCCATAGAATCTCCCAACATAAATGCAACAACCATGAATGATAGAATCTCCGGTATCAGATTGTCTTATAAAATCAGTCATAAGCTGGTCAATGCAAAATTACCTGAAAAACAAAGGTTCTGTACCATGACATCTATGAAAACCTGTATAAGTGTAGACTGGGTGAAGAGAGGAGAGCAGGAAAAGAATACTGCAGCAAAAAGAAACTCCTCCTTGTGCAGCCACACATAGCTCGCAGCACAGCAGCAGAGAGAACACAGGTTATTTTTCTTTCCTAGAAGTGTGTTAGCAGTACAGCAACATGTTGCTGTCTATGTATTCTGCTACTTCCATGTTTTTACATGGAGTACACACTAAAGACGTAAAGAGTACGCTGTACTCCTGCCAAAAGTATGTATCGACAACCACAAATTAATTAAGTGACTCCTGAGTGTCTCATTCCTAATGCAACCAGTAAAAAAATACTAACTTCATTTGAGAAGCAGAAATATTTATGAAAAAGGGAATACAGGAAACTGCAAATATGGATCCGACGTATTGTTTGAGTCAATAAATTGCACTTGAAGATACAATACAAAAAGGACAACAATTTTTACGAGCTACATATTTTAGAGCTATATTGTATACACTGGTCAAAATGTCATGTAATTTACAGGGGGAAGGGGTGACTCAGAAGACAGCAGAGTCAAGGCTACATTCAGACACAGCAGGTTATGTATTAGATTACATAATTAAATAAGCTGACCCTATGCATGGTCAGCAAAAGTCTTTGGCTGCTGCACGGCCACCACAGCCAGTATCTTGGCATGTGTGTCTTTGGCAGATTTGGCAGAGGAAAAGCTAGAAGTCCTCCTCAGAATGCGCTCACTGGTTAAACTTTTAGACTATTTATACAAAGGTTATTTAAACCATTTTAACTCCAAAATTAGCACATATATATATATATATATATATATATATATATATATATATACAGGCTTTTTAAATCCAAGTAAACCTGCTTAAAAAGTTGGTCTGCAGTTTTGTTTTCGCGGCCCACCCTCAGCGGGCCTTCATTGTGGCTAGCAGCTAGTTAGCATGACTAGCATTGTTTGCATAGTTGTGCCATGCTGGTTTGAGTCGTCTAATGATGCAACACAACAAATATGCGATATGGCCAGTTTATTAGCAAACGATCGCCAATTTACGAACAGAACCTAAAAATTGTTGTTCATTTGTGCCCTGTCTCATTTTAACCCTTAGCCCTATCACTTGTCCCTACCCCTCCATTGTTGTCCCATTTCTCTGTGTGATGTAGGGTTAGTGGCCACCCAGGCCTTCAACCAACCCTTCAATCATAGTGTTTCAGGGAAATCGATATTAACGCTGTCAAAACAAGCATGTAAACAGTCTCAGCAAGGGTAACGAATAATATTCCTTACTCCAGTGTCCAGTATGTGAAGATTAAAGAAACTCCCCCACTCATATTCTAACGTTTTCAGTGCCGGGCAGAAGTTTCTATCCAGTAAGATTAACGTTACAATGAAATGGTTCCTAATGTAATAACGCTAGTTGATATTGTTTGTCACTGTAATAACGTAGGTTGGCTGATGATGACGTAGTGTGTCCTAATTCCTAGGAGAAGATTTCTTTGCCCTCTCCCTTGGGGCTTCGTTAGGAGGGGGACACTCCCAACAAAGGGCACTTCATATCGGGGGGGGTAGGGCCACGGGAGAGGAATTGGAACAGAGTTGTGTTTTCTACCACTCAATAGACAGGTCCCCTTTTCACTCTTCTTTTAGCTTTGATTTAGTCTACCGAAGCCTCAGGGAAATTTCTGGACCTTTTATCTGCTAAACAATCCACTACATATCTTCACCTGCTAGCTAACTTCAAAATCTAATTTTGTGTGCTGACAAGTGTTGATTTGGAACAAAAGTCCTTCAGATCCTTTTCTTCCTGTCAAGAAAACAGTGTGAGTGCGTGTTTTTTTTTGCGTTTTTAATGCTCATGTGCCGGTGATGTTTTGATGCTTCAAAAACAAACTGCCATCCACGTCCATCAACACACACACACACGCATGTAGGCCTACGGGGAGCGACTAGTAAATCCTTACAGCCACGTCTCAGTCATCGGAGAAATATGACAGCAATTACTCCACCTCCATGTGAGCTGACCACCTCTGCAAACCATTACACATAAATATGGTGTGATCCCTGTGTTCAACAGGCTGCTACGGACAAAGATGCATTCCTTTCCTTTTAGTGTGCAGTCATGTCTGAGGTCATGGCCATTTTGTCCATATCCCATTTCTTGGTGTATCTTTAGCGAATCAGGCAAACTGTGTGCTGTAGCTTACACTGAAGTCTTTCTCTGTTGTTGGCATATGTGGGTCAAAGAGGAATCTTTTGAAAACACACAGAGAGGAATACTGCCCGGCGCTAAATGAAAGGGGTTTACAAAGCTCGGGCCATTCTCTTTAATGTCCGACCAGAGCAAACGGATATTCATTGGAAACACCCTAAGTGCAAATATCGCTACACCTGCTCCATTACTTGTGTACCGCGACACACAAAGAAGCATCTGGAAGGCAGTTGTGGAAAGAGATTCAATTAACTTGTGTTATAATAAGGGGCAAAGACTGGGATTTAGCGGTACACAACTCAGGTCCAGAGGTATGATTGACGTTAGCCTCCATTCAACCTCAGCATGAAAGGAAGCGCTAGGTAAACAAATAGCATGTCTTCAAAACATTCTCCATGTACAAAATTGTCCAAATAAACCACAAATATTTCTTGGTGTCATTAAACGATGTTTGCCCGCGATGAAAAAGTAGCATTTCTGTCAGCAGCATCAGTGGCGGTATGTGTATGCAATGTGGCTCATGGACGAATTGAATACATCTGTGAGCCCGAGCTGTAAATCTGTGAGTTGAAGGACGAGCTGTATCTTCCACTGGCCTCTATCTGTGGGAGAGAAAGCCTCTGGGCAGTGATAGAGAGCCAGAGAGGATGGTGGAGTATATTATTTTATCCGTCTTCACTAAATTAAAACCATCGTCCTCGCTTTCGGTTTTTGTTTGTTTTCGTTTAATTTTTTGTAGTGCAAGATTCCGATTTATCTTGAGGGGTTTGCCTGTGGCGTCGTCGCACTGTTGTGTTCTTATTGTGCGGATGATACTTTCAGGTGACAAGTGGGTTTTCACATGTGCTGGCTGAATGACAGTGTCAGATCCCGACTCAAAACCTTTTTATGTCTCACATGGCTGCGCATTTCAGTCTTTCTCCTTCCTGACATCACACGCAGCATATTTGATCACGTTCTGGAGACGTATATTTAATGTAAACTAAACACACACAGGTAATTACAGAGGTAAACAGTGATGTCAAGAGGCACATCGCTTACACACAGCATGATGAGGCACCTGTAATCTGATTCAATTTCAAATGACTTCTGTCATAATATTATGTCTGTAATTGTAAGACTGCGTAATGCCGCTAAAAGATGAAAACTCTTTTTCCAACCAGGCATGTAAAATGTATTTATACTGTAGATGCCCTTTGATTCAACGGTCAGTCGGTCACTGTGGCTGCTGTGTCATTGTGCGTAGAGTAATAGTTATCGCTCCATGTCGCTGTGGAACTCGTGTGGGACAGTATCCACCTCAATTATAAGCATCGATCAGCATCACAGGGCTGATTGGTCTGCAGAGTCTCAGCGCTGCAGGTCGGAAACACAATTACTCTGTGCCACAACTGACAGTGTGATGCTTAAGTTGTGTAACTGTTTCACTTTTTTTCATTTTATGTCTAATTCTTTTACTCGTTTAATTACCTCCTTCTACTGTTTCTGTTTAACTTTGGTAAAAACATTTTTATTTTAGGATTTTGTTCGTAAGCCCTTCACATGAAAGAGAAATAATTTACACACACATAAATTACTGAATGTAAAAACATCAGGTAATTGTTTCTGGATGTATCTCTGGTACCATCTTTTTATTAAATTAAAGTTCAAATTTAATTTTACACTTTCTTGTTTGCTGTTTGTTTTCTCAGAGGTCGTAGCACCACTTTTACCTTTTTTGTTTATTTGCAAAAATACTGAAATAATTCAGTCAAAATATAATACACTTATTTTTCTTTGTTAGATGATTTTTTTTTGCTTAAACAATTTGCAGCATTTAAAATGTTATTTTTTTACATCCCCTCTTCACTACCACACTGAACAGAGAAAATATTGATTTCCTCTGCTTACTATCAATTCTGAAAAAGGTATGATGGGCAGTTTCCTTAAAGTACTTTGAATACTTTACTTAATGTAAATGCTGTTGGCTTGAACTATAATGAAGTATAAAATAATTAGATTGTGTTTGGATGCTTTCTGCCCTCTTGTGGTGGAAGAATGAGGATTATTCCACATCAGTTTATCCAACTGAAAATTAATGCAATATTTAAAGTCATAAATATAAAGATATATAGCATGTAGATGTAAGTAGACGCTATGCAGTTAAAAAAAACAATGCACATGAAAGAAAATGAAATACTTTTGGATCACATATAATCTATTTCCCTTATAAATTATACAGGCAGCTTCACGGTATGCAAATTCTTGCCCTGTGTATGTCAGTAGAATTTTTAGGTTCTTGTTTTGCTAAATTTGTGGTACGCCACCTTGACTTGTAAAATTAAAACAAAAGATTTCAATAAAGACGACGTAGGCGCAGAATAGATTAGCATAATTTAGAATGGAGAACGTGATACAGTAACACAGATCCTCCCTGACTCTGAGCCAGATTAGACAGAGAGTGAATGTGTTCACAAATGCCCAGCAAAAGGTCAGCACATTATTGAATTTTTTCAAATATTTTTTAAAATACCTCCTGGCATTGCAAATATTTTTGACCACCGCGTAATACTTTGGGGAAGGATGAATCCCCACTACTCCGTGCCCCCATCTCTCGCTCTACCTCTCTCTTACACACACACACACACACAAACACACAAACAGATATACACACACACACACACACACACACACACACACACACAAACAGATACAGCACTATACAATGCCTGCCAATCTGCACAGAGAAACACCGCTCTGGGTTATTCATCGATTGACCATTCAAATCCCAACATATGCTGCTCTGCCTCTATTCCACTGTGTTCTCAGAAATGGAGCGTTTCCGAAATTCTTCCTGCTCTGCTCAGGAGTCACTCACACACCATGTTAATGAGAGGGGGGGGGGGGGGGGGGTAAGACGGAATTTAAATTGATCCAATACGTGTGCTTGTGCACATGCGCACACGTGCATCTGTGTGTGTTGCCACTGTGAACGTTTTGACCTATTTTGCAACAAAAATTAGAAAACAATGTATCATCGGAAGATCTGCTCCGCAACCTTGAAGTAAATTGCCCCAAAGAAATATATCATGTTGTTTTAAAGTTTCTTTGCACAACTACATGTTAAGGTGTGAATGATAGCGAACACAGGAGAGAGAGCCTGAGAGTATGGGTCTACTACTTTTACATTGCACAATAACATTCCCTCCAAGTGCTGCGCTGTCAAACATCTCAGCTTTACTTTCCTATTCATGCTCTTTCTACCTTTAAAGTCCAAAATGTTTTCCTCCCCGAGACCCCCTCCTGGTTTTACCCCTGTCGTTTTTTCCTTTTCTTCTCCATCTTTTTGATCACCCGAAACATCAGCCCATCCCCGCCAGGAGCTGTCCGCAGCTCACTGTCTGCCTTCCAGTGAGAGAGCGTCTTCCCGCTGAGCCGCTGCCCGTTTGCCAAACTCGGCGTGTTTGCGGGATAAGTGCAGCAGGTTTAACATGCAGGCGTGCCTTCATGTTGTCCAGGTCGTGGGCATACAGCCACACAGAGGCCTGCACTCCAGATTCAACGCTTGTTCAAGGGTACAGGGCCAAACTCGTCGTTCCCTCTCAACCTATATGTTTCAAGAAAATAGTGTTTCCACATTAAATGCCCGGAATAAAATGGGTCTTCTTTATGTCTTGTGTTGTGTCAGCATATTGTCTGCGATCGTGTAAACACTTGGCCTGCTGGGACGTTTCATCCGAGCAGTGGAGGTATGCCTTTCAGCAGGGGGATTAGAGAGGGACGTGGCCTCTGGTGGGCTCCCTCAGAGCGGAGCCAGTCCTCCCATGTTAATTTCTCAAGGTCAAGAAGAACCTCTGCAACGTTTCAGCTCTGAAGGTGGAAGGAAAATACAATAACAGGAACCCTGCTGAATAGGAAAGAGAGAGAAAAAGGGGAACACGCTGGATTCGATCGAGCTACATCTACCTGTTTGCTACGATCAAAGAGGCCGGTTAGTGAGGTGCTCCAGGTTGAACATCAAAAGACAGATGTGTCGGCTTAATGCGAGTTTGCACCGAACGCCTCGCTTCGACATAATAAAAGCAGTAACTCATGTGAGGGAACAAGCTGATCTGCAGTGTTACTGTAACTCCTGTAGGAATAAGCACTGATATGACGGATCCATCACTCACTGCCTCCAACGGTGGCTTCACAGGCGTCACTGTCCAGGTCTAATTGAGCTGCTTTGCATTGTAATAAGGCAACAAAATGCACCGGATTAAAGCAGATCCTGGTCCCTTATGTATTTAGAAAAAAATAGGGCTTTAGAAAAAAACAACTAAACAGCACCATTGCTTGCCTTTTGAGATTTAATGACTATCCTGTGACTCCGCAGAGAATTAGAGCCAGTAATTGATTATTAAAACTTGAAATTGCAAAACCACAGCCATTATTTGACGAGTGCATGCGTGATCCTTGTAATTAACAAAGCTTGGCACTTACTGTTCGCCGGTTCCCAGACCTCCAGGAAAAAATATATATATCAGAGGTTAGAGAAAGGCGACTTATAGAGCAAGACGTGTCTGGGCAATTATCTAAGACATAATACATTAACAAAGATGCACCGAAAGATGCACTAAGAAAACCTCCTTCACACCCGAGCAGACATGACAGCATTCTCAGGAAATCTCAAGCAGTGTGAAAACATTTAAAAGCCGTTAATTGTACGGTAGCTGTAGAATAACTGTATCATTATATCTGCCGGTGTTGTATATAACTTTATACATTTTAAAACCTCAACGCCTTTCCTTTAACATTCTGTATTAAATCATAGAATTAACTCGACCTAGAGATTTCCAACCCTGGAAATGTTGCTGAACAGAAGGACGGAAAAATATTTTGAATTTAAAACGGTGTGCAAATTCATATAATCTTTTTTAAAGCATCACATTATTTTATATTTATAATATACCTATATCTGTTTATCATTAAAAAAATGTTTAGATAATGTGTTGAAAGGCATCTTATGTTTTGGGGGAATTTGGGATGAATAGGCCCTCATGTTTACACAGGTCAAATGTAGAGAAATAGAAAAGAAATTACATCATACATCTGGGCTGCAAATAATCTACTTTTTTTCTTACTAAATAACAAGGTACTTAAAAAATATTCTGGGCAAATATTGATTTACCATTTATAGATTTTCCAGTTTGATGTTAAGGAAGCCGCACTGTACGCTGGTGTAGTTTAAATAAAATATATATATATATATATATATATATATATATATATATATATATATGGAATATGCTACTAGACCTCTTTATCCTCCCGTTATGCAGGGCACATAGAGAAAGGGATGGGATGATTGATTAATCTCCTGTGCCTGTTCCTTCTGATCTATAATCAATTAGGACATGATAATAGTTTGACCAGTAATCATTAAAGGTAACTATTACTCCGTTTTTACTATAAAATTTAAAAAAAGATTAGAAATGTTTAGTGCCGTTATTTGAACGTATTTGATAATTTATTTCTAATGGACCTGTGAGCCTCTCTGCTCCATGGCACAGTCCGTAGCAGTACGAGATGCTGGACCTGCTTTTGGCTTTAGACACTTGTGATGGTAGAGCCGTTTGCAAAGAAATAGTTTAAGCCTCAAACCTTCACTAAAGTGCATACCCTAAAGAAACACATCCTCATTGGCCCAGAGACTCCCCATATAAAGCCCCTTTGTGCATCAAGAGCAGAGCAAACAGCAAGGTCTTCACTTCATTGAAGATAATCAGTAATTGGCCAAAGACGTGGAATCCAGATAACTGAGAACCGACTATAGGGAGAGTTAAACAATAAGGGGCATCCAAGAACAAAGTGAAGCTGACAACGCTCAAGCGCAAAAACCTGAAGTCATAAGAGTAAGAGTGCAGGCAGGAGTGAATCCAGTGGAGTGGTGTGAAATGTTGCAAACAGTTGCTGGTTGTCCACGAGGGCCGAGGCCGAGCAGAGAGAGAGCGGCAGAGCGAGGCTTTCTTTTACTGGGAGGAGATGCTGTATCCACAGGCCGTTTGGGCTGGATGGAGCTGGATGAATTCATTAAAGGCATCGCAGTCTCTCCCAGCTGCCATCTCTCCCCCTGCAGCCAGACTCCGATCAATGGCAGGAATACATCCAAAACAACATTTAGCACAAGACCTCGGAAGCAGGGGTGCATTTAAGACTTCTCTGTGTGCGCACATCTCCCCTGGATGTGAGAGCGGTTTTTTGAAATGTGCTATTGAAGTCGAGCAGGGGGGGGAGGTGTGGGGGCAATGCGCTTGTATCACAACAGAGAAGATTGTTTAACGCGGACTCTTTGAGATGAGACATTGTGTTGTTTACTGTTGTGCAAGGAGCCATAATTGTGTATGTTAGTCATATTGAAGAAAATAAATGTTTAAATAGCAAATAAATAAAAAATAGGGTCTTGAAAATGTGATTACCTCAAATTCATTACTTACTCCTGTAATATTCATTTACTCATCTGAGTTTGCACACACAGGGAAAAATACACTTTTACTATTCCTACACATCAACTTCTAAGATAATCCTTTCCTCCAAAAATATCAGATGATCAATACCGATGGAGTATTAGCTGCACAATCCATTTAGTAATTTGAACTTTTCTTAATTTAACATTAACCCAACTTGCACCTTTGACACACTTCACATGTATTATGTAATTTTAAATTGCACCAGACACAACTGATAAGGTTTCAAACAGGAACCTGGAACGAGCAAAAGCAAAATGCTTCTAGTACCATCTAGTGGTTGTAGGAACAATACCGACGTGATGGTGCCATGGAGAACAAAGTCTATAAATGCAAACACAGCCTTCAGTTAATCATACACCCCGGGGCCTAACGTGTCCCGTACAAACGCTATAGTGCGACTGCATTTAACAACGCGCTCGCTCCCATTAGGAAATCTCGACATATGAAGTCGCTATAAAAATCCCTCTTAGGAGAGAAGCACCCCACTGTGTGCTGATGGGTGGACGTTTCATTTTTCTGCTAGATTTCATTTATACGATAATTGAGCGTGCCCCACTTACTGAGAAATATACTGTACAATACCTATAATGTACACTGTTCTATACTTTAAATAAAGGCAGGGTTTCCTAGTGATCTATTGTCTTAGTCTGAACCAGATCTTATTTAAGTTATAGAGATTAAGGGTTAATGCTGCTGCTCACTGAAAGAACATCACTGGCACTTTTTAAACATTAATATAATCTCCTGTTGTGTAATACAGATTTGTTTCCTAACAACTATTCTATAGCTACAACGGTAGAAGTGAGAATAAATCAAACAACAATGATACATTACAAACAGACTGTGTTTTTTATATTTGAACTATGCAGTCCATGACATTCATTGTTCAATGCACCGTTGCCAAAAACAGAAAAGGAACAACAAGCACAACATGGTGATGTCGATCATGTCCATGGCTTTTCAAAAACAAAACACAGTCTGACGCTGGATACCCACATCAGTGGAGTTAACATCACAGTACGACCTACCCAGGTTCTGCAATCTTAGTACCTTCATCTTTGGAAAATATAAAAGCTTAATTTCAATATACACTGAATCCAGATACGGTCAAAAATCAGTCATACAGTAAAATTTCTGATTTTCATCTTGATGGCTTTATGTCTAAAATTGGTGAAAGATGTCACTCCACAGGGAGCTCACGACTAACTTCACGCGATAAACATTTCATTGAATCACATACGTTTAAAATCAAAGAGGTGAGGTTGTGTGCCGCCTCTCCGCCTGTACTTCACCTCCGTCTCTCTCTCCCTCAGTCCTGCACACAGAGTGACTCTTCCTGAGACGTCGTCATTTTATCTCTCAACTAGAAAACAATCATTTTCTTACAAAAAAACAAATACCTGAATAATCAGAGCGATGCAGTGACATGCAACGATAGCTTAGTTTTACTCAGATTTAACAAGGCGAAGGTGTTGTGGACTACAATTCCCAGCACAAAATGGTCACATATAAACAATTCTTGTAGTCCTCTGTTGGGATTCAACCTTCATTAGCTTTGACAGACTGTAACTGACCGGTATATAATTACACTATACACACTGCAGTCGACATTATATTTTCCAGCTACACTATCTTTCACTGCTGGCATGATGTTGCTGCTTTACATTGTGCAGGATGATAAGTCCCCACACATGATGGAGACACTACAGGGCCGAAGAGTCATTATTACACAGTCGATTATCAAATTCAGCTTTTTCTGCAAAAGGAAAAACAAGACAGACCATGTACCAGAGTGTGACTGATGAAAAACAGTGGTTTCAGTTACCATGGCTGTTAGGTTATTGATTGGACTGTATCTTTCGGTTTCAAGGCACAAGGGCGCTGGGAGTGTCTGTGCAGAAAAGCCCTGGAGTTTAAAAAGGTGCACGTGGGCCCTCGAGGGGAGGTCTCCTGTTTCCCTCGTTCACAGGGCGATCCGGGCACAGTGGTGCTTGAGCTTGCAGGGCAGCACGCCGCGGTTCAGCTGATAAAACTCCACCAACTGGATCAAGTCTGTGAATTGTGTGTGACCATCGTCCAGGCTGTAGAATAAATCGCCTTCATCGTCCACCTACATGCACATCACACACACAAAGGAAGCACACGCAGGAGAAACGTGATGTGCAAGTTGAGGCTGAAATCTTTAGGTGATGCAGTATTTCCAAACAGTGGATTGTACTCACAGGTAAGATCTGAAAGTGTTTGACTTTCTGCATGTGGCACAGTGACAGTACAAACGTCTTGGGGTTGCTTTGGCTGTCCCTCAGAAGAAACACTCTGAAAACAAACAGAAGTCTTGACTGTTGTTCCAATTCTTTTATAGCTTCGTACAAAGACGTATCCCATCCACTTGGTGGAAAGAACTTGCTCAGTTTTTAAACTAGATGCCCCAAAATCCTTGGACTTTCTCTCTGAACAATCCAAAAGTCTGGATGTGCCTGCACTTAGCTGACAAACTAATAACAATGGCATCTATTTCACTTAAAGACAAGTATCTCCCAACTGTCGAACCAAAATAAAACTATCAACCTACACAGACAAGACATGTTTGCTTCAACGCTCTTAAAGTACAGGCCTAATGAAAGTTTCTCTTAATTTATTTGTCTCAAGTGAATGTGATACACTTCTGTACAGGCCCCATTGTAAGATTTTCTAAAATACAAAGAACAATAAATATAAACATGAAGGAAGTGACATTTTTGTAATGTGACATAATGTACAACACAGAACATAAAAGATCTCCTAAAGTAATTTATTACAGAGCACTAAAGTGTTTTGCTTTATCCCCCTTGTTGTTGCTTATTGGATGGGCTTATTGAACGTAAACTGAATTATATGACTTAATGTTGGTTTTATTATCACATCTATTATCTAATCTATACAATATTATTAGTGTATATATGGATTGGACAAGGCTCATAACGCCACCTAGTGTAGAGTCAACCATTTTGGACTTCTCTTTTTCATTACATTATATGTATTTTTAAAAGTGCATCAACAGTGGGTGGGCCACTGCCACCAGCGACTGCTCATGAGTGGGAATCGAGAAAATCAAATCAATGCTGAAAGTAGAGTAAAATAAAAGAAATTAAACCTTAACCATGACATTGGCAGAAACTGAGAAAATCCAATACCATAACTACGTAATACACTCTAATGTCTATTATGGTCTCTTAAAAGATATCAGAAACGCATGATTTGTGCACATAATTCAAATGTGATTAAATAGTATTTAATATGGAAGGAGCCTTTAATAATAGCACAACCAAAGCGTGCAGAAGTTTGCAAGTCAATGAGTGAAGTGTAGTGTTCATACTGTAGCTGCTTACCCATCCACCAGGCCCTGTTGAGTGATCAGCCGCTGAGCCTCCTCTCTCGACAGTTTGCTGTGGAACCACGTCTGAGCCATGTGCAGCGCTGAAGCACACAGACAGACAACATGTATGTTACAAATGATCTGTGTCATGCGCTCAGCATACAGAAAATCTGAATAGTAAAAATGTATCGCACCAACCTATGGTGTACATTGAACTCAGTGATGTGGAAGGGCTCCCATGACCGCTCAGACGGTGACAGCTTTTCCTCTGAGGCACAAAGAAGTTACACAGTCAAATTCAGTTAAGAAAACATTATGCAAGATTTATATAACTCTTGTTACACTGGACATTACTATATTTAATTAGCTTGTACATTTTAAGAGCACATAACTTCATTAGAGGAATTTGATCCTCGATCCTTGTTCTTTTTAAGCAACATTTAATTTAGACATTGCCAGTTATTGGTACATGTTTCTACTGGATGATGAAACAGTAATGTCATTATTGCAGAACAACACATCATCACTAATGAATCTGACGAACTCTGACTTACCCTCCATGACAGACCTTCCGCTACAGCCACAGACATCGCCTCAGACGGGTTCTCGATGACGCGGCTCTTCTGGCCGGAAAAATCCATGGCCACCAGAGAGCTCTCAGAGATGCTTCTCTAAAAAAAGACACAGTTCATATGCTGTTATTTTGGAATAAAAGTCGTAAAAGAGATCTCACTTTTTGCTTTATTTTTCATGGAAAAGCTGGAAATACAGATACTGTGTTATTTTATTAACCCAGAGGATTGACTTCTTGTGGTATTGGGTTGCCATCTAGTGGCGTCATCATTTCTAGATGATTCCAGACAGAAAACCCAGTGTAAGGAGGATAAGAGAGGCCGTGAGGAGAAGGACACATGGACACATTTTACCCATTTAAGCGGCCATCAAGCGAATGGCTCTAAACAGCTGCACACACAGAAGGAAACTCCTCTTATCAGGATTAACGAGGAGCTTCACAGTTGCCACGTTCATTCCTCTACCAGCTACAACGCTCACAAGGGGCAAAAACAAAGTGAGCAGTGTTTACCTCGAGGACAGCAGCGTTCCAGTTACTCTTATCTACTCAAAGATACTTATCACCCCTTATCAAAGTTTGACTTACAGTAACGTTGTGTACAACTATGGCTGTTATTTACTTTCCAGTGTGAACACATGAAGCTGTATTCTCATTTTGGCACCAACGGCTAAAACGGTCATGTAACCTACAGCAGATTCACCAGCCTGACCCGGCGTTTGGCACACTCGTGCACTCCTCGATCTTTTTCTATAATCTTCTTGGCGAAGGCTGCTGGACACACATGAACCTCTAACAGCGGAGGAGAGGTGATGAGTTGTTAAATCTGAGAGCAGCTGATCGCCGTGTATTTTTAGAAAGGAGAGGGTTCATGAGCATGTCCAAAAGCCATTAATAGATTGTGTTCGCTGCCACAAAATGACTCCCAGATGAGTCTAAGGCTATTTTCTGGGAAGAGAAACCTGCATTAGCACACTGAAGGTGCCATATTTGTCCTACGCATTATATCACCACAGTGCTACACTGCTACTGTATGTGTTGGCAAGTGTTAGGCCCAGCTGATTTTTTTTTTAACACATGTTCCATTCATGTTCCTTCGATGACCCTCAGCGTGAGATTCACACTTTAGAATAAGTGCTGAGCATGTATTATTACAGACTGCACATAAAGACACAGGACATGGCTGCTCTCAGAAGGTGAGACTCAGGTCCTGCCTCCTCCATGTTGGCAGATGTGACATGTAACAAAATATAAAGTAACGGCAGAATTATTTTTGTTCACATCATACTGTATGTTCAGATGCTCCTCTAAGTTTGGTTTGAATTAGCTATTTGATTTTATAGCAAAAATGACTGACTCGAGCGCTTATATCAGTGGGACTTTAACTCTAAACTCCATCTACTGGACATGGCGGCGTTCCTACAAAGGACATTTTGGCTTCACTTGGAAAATCAAAAGGTCTCATACAGCTAACAGGAACTGCAACATTTCAGGTTAATGCAGATTCGTCACTACAATCAACTGGTTTCACATTGTCATTTAATTCATTGTGAATGTGTACGAATACTGATAAAAGCAGCTTTAAATATACATCTATTATTATTTCCAACAGAATCCCAGGACAGTGTGATAATAATCTGAGCTTCACTTACCATCGGGGAGGCTTTTTGTTTCTGGTGTGGCTGAATGAAGTTTTGGTACAGCTGCATCCCATACTGAAATAGAAACAGGTCATACTTAAATTATAACTTTACAAACACTTTCACTCAACCTGTAGAAGAGTGATAAAATGGACAGATACAAGTATATCAGTCTGCTGTGCTTTACTGTCGGTTATTTATAGATTTGAAGGAGAGCGTCTAATGCTTTAACCGGTTTCGAGCAGACATCCAGACAACATGCTGCTGCTATCAAGAGAGGGGCTGCTAATCCTGCATCACTCAATATCTTTCCTTGACCTCCTCCCAAAGCTAAATCTGACTCCAGCATTGACTCGACATTCCTCCTCTCAGACATGGGCCTGGAGTTTGAGATGAGCAAGCCGACCTTTAACAAGCGCAAGGCCGTGATCCAGCAGGTCCTGGTCGGCTCATCATCGGCACAGAACAGCTTCAGGTCCCGCGCTGAGCAACACTTTGTGGACTGCAGAGAGGGAGAGACGTAACATTAAAAACTAATGGAGCTCAACATGCTGGAAATCAATACCTCTGCTCCTCCAGTGCACGTTTACCATGTCCAGAAAAGTGATGGTACCTTGACGCAGAAGCCGTAATCTGTGGGCGCTCCGTGCAGTTTTTTGGCAGACGGGACGCTGTAGACGTCGCAGTCGCTGAAGTCGGCAATGAACTGGAGATGCCTTGGTTCCTGTACAACACAGACACAACAACATACAATATTAAATCATATCTTTTATTTATTTTTTATATTTTTTGAAGAAAGGATCAGGACAGTCACAGAACCAATTTGGAGCGGATCCAGGAATCTTTTTTCATTTTCTTTAACATTGAGAGATGGGGAGTGTTTCAACATTTTCATTGCTTGCTCTGATAATAACTCACGGAACTAATTAATTTATTTCATTCATTTCATGAGGGGACTGTTGGACCTTGGTGGAGGTATACAATGTACTGAGTGGCAATGTCGTTTGATTTTATAATTTAATAGAAAATTATTCTCATAAAACTTTAACAGCAAAGCGTTGATAAACACTATTAGGAATTGAATTAATCCACTGTTACAGTCTGATCTATGTAGCTGATTTAGGATAGAGTAGCAGGTTAAGTTGCATATATAACAATGCATATTATTCATTGAGTCTATTATCTGCGATTCTGGGTGCGGTTGAACTACAAAATGTAATTAGAGAGATAAGGATAAATTTAGAAATATTGATTTGAGCTGTACTGAGACAGTATGAACAGTCACATTGTGCCAGAGATCATTTTCGAGGCGAAAAAAGAAAAAAGCACAAGGACTACCACTGTTCTGCTTTTCATGTGACACACTGTTCCCACTTCCTTATTTAAAGTAAAGCCACAGCTGTGAGCGACTGTGCGGACTGACTTGCAATGTGTTCGACCGAGACCACAGATGAATGTAAACCTGCTCAATCAAAAAGCGGGCACCGTACCAAAGCCTTCCTGTGCTCGACAAACAAAAGGTCCACTGTTGTAGGAAATGAAAGCAGTTGAGAAGTTTGCGTTGGCACGGCCGCTGCCTCGGTATGAGGTTCACTTGTCAGCAGCATTGAGACCACTGTTTCTGCCTGGCTGCTGTGCCAGCTGACCTAAGGAAAATCAAGCTCAACCTGTTTCCCTGCCCTTTCACAACACAAGTGAGAAATATATGAACCCACTGTGCTAAGGTACATTCATAGGATTCATTCATAGATTTAATCAGGCGTTTCTATTTTGCAAATGGTGCTGTGCAATTTTATTTTTCATAAAAAGCAACAGAAATAAAAGTATTGGCTGCAAAAGAATGGTTTTAGGGTTAGGGTTAGAAAAAAAAAAATTCCCACTGGATTATAATAGCTTTTGATTTTCCGACAATGCAGAGACTACAACATCCTGTGGATGATTTTGTTTTACTGACCTTGGACATTCCCTTACTGGAAAAATAAAGGCCCGACCTCCGCAGGACAAAATAAAACTTCTTCCAAGACTTCCTGCTTATCTCTTTGGCATGAAGGTGCCCATGTATCTCTGGACAAGTGCTAGAGTTGAGGAAAGTCTGCGTTGGGTAGAGAAATATTTGTTATTACATGTGTAGGTGTGTGTGTGTGTGTGTGTGTAGTTGATTCTAGAAATAACCACACACACACACATTTAGCCTGAGGTTGAGAAACTCACAATTAGCTCACTCAAGGTCAATAAGAGTTGACTGTTATTAGAGAGAACATGATACCTGTATAAGCTGAGAGGGATCCACCATCCCATTGGTTTCACTGGATATGGAGACCATGTGATCCGGGAAAAACTCCTACCAATATGAAAGCACCCGAGTATTACAACAGCGCTGAAACTCCTCATATCACACCATGGTGGGAATACCTGCAGGATGATGCATCAAATGCAAAAGTGCGTGAATGAATCGCCATGCACACAAGTTACTCACCAGAGGTTTCCTGAAGAATTCATATTTAGCATAATTCTTCCTAAAACACAGCCGGCTGTCTGTGTCCATCCCCCAGCCTGACAGCACCTCCATAACAGACTCATGGTCTTCAATGGTTCTCTCTAGTAACACACGAAGAAAAGAAAGTAAAAATGCAGCTTGTGTGTTTCACTGCTCTGTGGAGATAACATGGAGACGCGAAAGAATCAAACCAAAGTTAAAGATCTCAGAGAAAAGCGCATGTGCATAAGATTCTCCTGGAACTTTACTGCTCAACTTCGAGGAACAAAGTTTGATTATTAACCTTTTATGAGCGTGTAATCTAAAGCAGTAAAACATAAACTAATCATTTTCTAACGCTAAAACTGATCGTGGAATTATTGGGAGAAAAAAAAAGGTTTGGTGTTCAGGCAGCCGCGTAAAGTTAAGTTGAACTATGAGCAACATCAGGGCAAAGACGTCATCAGGCAGAGTGTTATTATCCACTATCGTGATAATAAACATTTAATTAAATTTAATTCGGATTTATAGATACTCTTTGTATGTTGTGCAAAAAGCAATCTATATTCTAGATCCTATATAGAAACTATCTATCTACAATCCCTAAAATTACTAAATCTTGTATTTTGACACAATTAAATGTTATTAAAGTATTATAATATATCATGTGAATTATGTCAACACGTACTGGAGATTTTATCCATTAGTTTATCTGAAAAGTTGAATAACAAATATCTGGAGTCAAGCTTTTCTGTGGAAAGCAGGGAAATGTAGTCTCGACTAAAACACTGACGAGTGAAACAGGGCAGATGGATGAATTACGTAATGTGTGCAATGGTGTGAAAATGCAGCTGAGAAATCATTCATACAGTCACACAGTCACCTTGCAGATCAGTTTTATCATTGACAAAATTGTGTGTTTTCCACCGTTGGCTCACTAAGAACTATATATTTGTTGCTTTTCATGCAGCACTATTAAATGCAAATCGAGGGGATGATGTAACATATACTGACATCACAGTGCATGTTACGTAAATCAGGTTACAGCAAATCTTTTTGAAATTGTGCATCAATTCAACTGTTAATCAGCAGCAGCAGGTTGTGCAGCTTGGAAAATAACAGCAAAGCCCAGTCGACAGATACAATGAGAGAAAATCCATTGGTCTCAGTGTAGACAGTGATGTCTTTATACATGCACTGCAATACGTCTCTACTATTGCAATTCCAATAGAGTAATAACATTCTGCACCAGGAAGATCTATAATTGATGTCTCACGCTGAATGAGACACAATCCCACATCAGCTCCTCTCACATTTTACACCATGTGGTTTAGGATTCAACAGAACAAACAGACGACAGCGATTTATTCAGCGCTCATACATCTACACCAACACCACTACTTAATCCTATCATCAAATCAAGCATCTCACCTAAAGCACTTCACCTGATTTATAGGATTACATATTTTGCTTATGGTTCATTGCGAAAAACTAAATAAAAGGATTAACACCGTCACTGGCTGAAAAAACTAAATGACATCTAGAAAGGCCAAACAGTCCCATTATGAAACCACATTTGAAATTCACTAGATCCAGTTTTTAAATATTTTGTCATCATGATCCATGGATTGTTCTCTCAGAAATGCCGTTTGCAGCCTGAACTTTGACTTAAACACATCTCAAGCATTTTGAGATTTTATTATTAACCATACTGTCATTGAGATTTTTACATTCTCACATGGAGAACATTTTTCAGAAAACAAAGTCTTACCTATTCCCAGATGCGAGAGGTTTTCAAACAGGGTCCAGCTGTGGTCATCGATGCAGTGGTTCTTCAGGACGAACAGCTGGCATACGTCCCTGGCAGTGATGTCACTGGGAACTTCTACTGCTCTGCTGGTGTTATCTTCATTATAAACTTTGATTACCTGCAACAGCAGCATTGAATCAACACAAGCATTCACTGGGAGCAGAAAACTTTCTACCTTGAACAAGCTGAAACTGTTGGTTTTGGCTTGAAATAATGCAGTGACCAGTATAAAACATGAGGCAAAGTATCAGACACAATAATCAGTTTGACCTACATACAGCAGTTTTCGTTCTTTTACAGCAACACAATATTCAGAAGATCGCAAGTAGAGAACAATGTGCAGAGGCTGTTTCAGGATATAAAGACTTGAATAATCTTGCAACACCATTGACACATGAAACACTTAGTGTAACACAAATTAATCCAATTATAACTCACCGCCCCTCTGTTTGAAATCGAGCAGAGTTCCGAGGTTTTGCAAGCTCTGTAGCCTATACATGGCTGAGTACACAGCATCGCAAAGGAGAGCTTTTGTTAGAAACATAAAAACACGCATCAGACGGCACCGCGAGTGTCAGCTGGGAGGCAAAGAGTGTCTTCCGCTCTCCGTCTCTCTCTCTCTTTCACTCAGTGCTGCAGTGGAGCTGAATGGAGGTAATTGGAAAAAACGGCTTCTAAGCACAACGCTCTCCTGACTCCACGTATCTGTGCTGCTGGTGCTCCTCACCACCACAAGGAGTCAAGAAGCCAGAGATCACTCTGATCCTTCACTAGTGGGTGGAGACGGAAGGAGAGAGAGACAGAGAAAGAGGGAGAGAGAGAGAGAGAAAGAGAGAGCGAGAGAGAGAGATGGGGGCAGAGAAAGTCACAAGGCTCCCACCCCTCCTCTCTACTCACATTCACACACCCATAAGAAGCAGGGTTCTCAGCATAAAGCCAAGAGCAGTAATAATGGTGCTGGTTAAATGTAATGCTAGTTTGGTCAAGTTAGCCCAAAACTGGCCAGTGGCGGGGGTGGTGGTAGAGATAATAGGAGATCAGAGATTCTACAAGGCTGAAGACTGAGCCGTCCACAAATCATTTAAGGAAGCACCTCTCACTTGAAACCATTTAGTTCAGTTTCCATCAGACTGCATGGAGCATAACACGGAAAATATCTGTGTTTGTCGATGTCCAACTGGTCATGACTGTATTTAGACTAGACCTCAGCTGAGTTGCTTTAAGGAAGTGGCTTCCAGAGAACTGGTCAAATCATATCATTCAGGCATCAAGATTCTGGGTCAGTCAGGTCACAGGCTGAAGAAAACTCAAGAGTGAGGCCATTACTTGGACACAGATGTCTGTAATCACTGAGTGATGTCAGTGACTGACTGACAAAGTGATAGTTACATCATTGGTTAGCCAAATGACTGAGTGATGAAGTTACACTATATTGTTTGAGTGTCTGGAGTTTCCCTACTGTCCATCTCAAAATTAGCTTGCACCAACAGATTCTATTACATTTTAGGTGCACTCATTGATTCACAAATGCAACTTATGCACTTTTACCATACCAATAAAAATGTCCACCTTAAATGCACATTTGAGCATATATACATACATACATACATACATACATACATACATACATACATACACACGCACACACACACACTGTAATTACTTTAGTTCTACAGGTCAATTATTGTCATTGTTTTACACAGGATACTTGAAAACACAGAGTGGACAGTACTGTTAATCATTGTTTAAGAGTTTATAATGAATGGCCAGACAAGGCAGCAGGCTGCATGAAACGCTGAGGTTTTTATCAGTGAACACAGAGGTGCATTCATCAGCAAGTAGCCCTGATCCAAATGTACACACGCTTTCACCTGAAAAGCATTCATGTCCCCCTACATCCTGTCAATCAAGTTATGTTGCAACATGCAGACAGAAAAAAAAGATCTGCAGAGTTTATTATTCCTCACCACAAAATAGAAAATTTGCATTAGCTGTAACTTCTTTAGGTAATACTTGCATTCACCAGTGCTGATGAGTTAAGATGATAAGATGATAAGCATCACCGTTTTCACTAGTCTCTGTTTCTGTCCATCCAGAAAGAAACACACAGCCTTCAAACTGAAAAAAGTTGAACACGACTCAACAGCATTTGCAAAAGTCTCAATTTCAAATTTTCAAATTTTTGCATTTTAAACCTAAAGCCTGTTAGTGAGGATGTAGCCATAACTTCACCAGTCACCACCCAAATAAAAGCGCAGAGCTAAGCAACTTTCAGCAGTGGTCACTGGTCAACATTAATTCATTGACCAGATCCTACATGACACCATTAGCTTAAAAAAGTTAGCGTAAAATGGCAGAACAAAAATCTTTGCTTCCTCCGGCTCAAAGACTCTGAAAGTGATCGGTGCGGTAAAGTCCGCTGCCGTGGCCAGAAACTTTTTGTGCTGGTGAAACCAACACTGAACTCAATCTCATCTATGGGTGGTCCCAACACTTAGTCTATATAAAATCTACCCACCACTTCATCAGTCAGACTCAATGCACAACACAACCCATTCAACACAATTTGATACCAACCCTTCCATCAGAGAGGTGAGGCTTAAAGCAGCGGGCAGTGCAACAGAACATAATGTGATAAAGTACAAATGGCTTTCAAGTTGCTTTTCAATGAAAAAAAATTGAAAAGTCAGTAAATCCAGACACAGATTATGCAGGACTATATATAGCTTTGTTGAATAAAAAAACCTCCTCTATTAGACCTCGTTATCTCAAGGACAGGACAGAGTGAGCCATGTTGCCAATTAGACTACTATGGTTTAACCTTGAACTGCACTCTCACAGCTGCAGCTCTATCACTGGGTGGTGGTGGTGGTGAGGGGGTTGCCTCCAGACTCGCCCAATCAACAGAAAACCAGTGACTAATGTCCTCCCTGCTCCTCATGGTTGAAACTCTGGAAAAACTCACAGTCTTACCCTCGTAGAGATCTTTGCCATTAGTGACCTGATGCTACGGACCCACACAGCTGCACCATCTATAGCCTCACTTGTTCGTAACACTTGGCTTCTAAACATTATCTTAGCCAGAATACCATTTGCTACTCAAATCTTTTACCATCAGTTTAATCAGAGGAAATGTTTTTAGTCAAAATAATACTTTGTGGGTTCATTCATAGAAACATTTTCCCCAAAGCCCGCAATCAAAAACCTGATCCACTGGACCCAACTGAAATCTGATTGGCCCCTGAAGTGCCTCTGTGCGGTCAGTTTTTTTACTTCAATAAATGTGCCACTTACTAACAATAACTATGACAATCTGCTTTTTTGAGCTACACAATGTGCTTGAACAAGTAAGGAATCTAAAAATATATATTAAAGGATGTAAGCCTTTGCTCAAAGCTATAAAGCCAACAGTAAACAAAGGAGAGACTTAAATATGCACCTTACTGGATCAGAGGTTGGACATATAATTTGCCCCCCTTTAAGGCCCCTAATTTAGAAAAATCCTAGACTGACCTAATCCTTAATTTAACCTCATCAATTTACTTCAAAGTGCACTTGCTATAATGACGGGTTGACATCACAGTAACATCACTGAATGTTGCCTTAGGCGATTGTAAACAGACCCATTTTACCTTATATAGCATATAACTTTATATACCACATTGTAAATAGATTCTACTACCATGAAGGTGTGGGGTTTGCATAGGGCTTGTAAAAATATACAAACCATATGCAAACACGTAGTTATTAGCCTTTTAAATGTCATCTGGAATCTTTACCAAGGATTAATTCAAACAAGGTTATGAATTAATGGGCTTACATTTTAAACAGTAACAAGGAACAACAGGACGCGAACAGTAATATAGCGATATCAGAGAAAACACGACAGTGAAAGAGAAAGATGGGAAGTACTGAGGAAATTCATGTCAGGTTTCCTACCCGCTTCTGCAGACAAAGTGGTGTGATGGCCGGCAAGGTAACTCTTCTTGCATGGAAGTTCATGCCTCGGTCTTAGATGCACAAAGAACTATGTTTAAAATATATCCACACATTACTGGGAGTAATGATAATGTATGAATTATAACTCTAATGAGAATAGAGTGTTTTTTCTGTAGCGTAACTCTATGGGATACCACTTGCAGTAAGATCTATCACAATGAAAGTGTGAGAGAAAAAGTCATGTTGCCTCCCCACAGCACAAACTCCTCCTTCGTCCTTGGAAACTAGAAAACTTCTTTCCTTTTCTCTCCTTTTAGAAAGGCAGTTCCAAAACACAAAACTGAAAATGGGAAAAAAAAGTTCTCTCATGGTTAACAGAGTTGAATTATACAGTACAAGGCCGGAGCAAGTACCTGGAATCAAAGTAACAAATTCTGCGGAGTGATACTATCAGAATCACAGCACATGAGCTGATTTCCCAGAAAGTGCATGTGTCAGATAGGCTTTGCTGACTTTGTAGCCCACATGGCTATTTTTAGTCTCTGACAGATTCTACATTTCGTTTGGAGCAACATCAGACCTACTTTTATTTACTTATCTTATTTCCTATAACTATCTCAATATGCATTAACATTTGTATTATTACCACCATTGCTAGTTGTGCTGACTTGTCGTTGATGCTTCGCTTTCATAAACAAAGACGCCCTAAAAGAGAGAGAGAGACGAGAGAGAGAGACAGAGAGCGGGAGAGCGAGAGAGAGAGATGGACCTTCAGGCGAGCCCTTACTCCCACAGCCACAATTCACAGCCCACATCTGTTTTACTGTAAGACTATACAAGGCAACCGTGAGTCTGCTATCTTTACAATACAGGCCTCAGTAGTGGCAGAGATTGATTTAAAACCTTTAAAACTTTAATATTCTGCAATTATTTTAAGTTTCCGCTGGTACTATATGGAACTATATGGAACTATATTTAGGATTCAATTCACAACTTACAATATTCAAAGAGTAGAATGACCAAACGCACATTCATATAGTGCATCTATGTGCAGTGCTCACTATCACACATTACTCACACGATGCCGGCACAGGCGTCAGGGGCAATGCGGGGTTCAGTGTCTTGCCTAACGGAATTTTGGCATGCGAAACTGAGGAGCAGGGGATAGAACTCCGGAAAAAAGCCCAAACACGGGGTTTAAAAAGATACATTTCTTTTGCTTCCGCCGATGGAGAAACACATGTTGTATTTAACTTCGCTGCCCTGACTGTGGAAGCCTGATACCAGTCATTGTCCTCTCTTTCACATTGTGAGAACAGACAGGGAAAGATGAACCTCCCACAACAGCATTGGTGTTTATCTTTGAAACGCAGCACAGTGACTTGTGAGAGCACAGACAAACAGACGCTGCTAGTTATCACACCGCTAAAATGAATTGGAATTAATGGAGCTAGGATGATAACGGAGTCTCCACAGCTCCCATAATAAAGCCAGCTCCAGACACACTGTCCTTGAGCACAGTTGATTCAATCAAAATCCCTTTTGCAGGCTCTGTCAAAGTAACAAGACAGTAAAACTAAGGTGCAGCGGGGCATATATGCAGGTATACAGAATACGCCTAAGTCTGGGCAGAGGGATTTACTGTATATTTAGTTAAAAAACAGCAAGACATCAGTAAGCCAGTCGTGTTATAATCCTATCTGCAGAGGATAGTTTTTTTTCTCTTGAATTTGGCCAATAATGCAAATCCATAGGTGCCTGATATGCTGAAAGAAGAATACACTGCAGGAACTGAAGAACATCCCTTTGCTTCGTCATTCCATAAACCATGAGCTTCATGAAGGGGTATTAAGTGAATGACTATACATAAAACAGTACAAAAATAAAATATATTGTGTACGTGCAACCGACAGAAAGCAAATACAACAAAGCACTTAGCAGAACTTTAATAAAAGAAAAACAGAGTTGCTGTAGAGGGAGAATCATCTACAAATCTAGACAGAGAGACATGTAATCTTAGTTGATTGCATTACAATGGTGGCATCAGCACTTACACTTACACCATTGTTACCTCAACAGGTGCAGCATTTCAGCCTTGAAGCACTGAAAATGTAGCAGAGATATTTAAATCGTGAGAACTAAGAAGAGCTTAAAAGTCCACCAAGGCCCAACATTCAGTAAATCTGCACCACATTGCTCCTACATATCAGTTACCTAATGGCCTTAACTGACTATTTCCTATAGATCCATTAATAATTGACAAAAAAATCCGAATTTCGTAGTGTTACAGGAAAATAAATATTTAAATTAATGAATAAGTTCTAATGGGTTCTGCTCTGACACATACTACACCAGGTTTTGTGGAAATCCCTCAAGTTGTTTTTGTGTAATGCTGCAAACTAACAAACAAAAAACAAAATGCCAATAAAATCTAAGGTCCTTTGTGGAGTTAATAATCAAGTAAAGATGCTCACAACTGTACTCATGCACAGTATTGGAGTAAATGCACTTGTTGCTTTCCACCGTTGTTATAATCGCTGCGATCATGGCCATGACTAGTGCCACAAAAATCCTAAACTAGTCAAAGAGTGGAGCTAGAAATGAGTTGACAGTATCCAGATTAATGCACTACCTCACTAAATATGGACTTAAAAACCTATTTGTCCAATTTGTTAGTTCTGTACATGAGGTGCTCAGTGCTATATACATAGTTAGGACAACATTCAGAGAGAAATTGACCAAATTCAAGTGCATTCACAAAAATGTGTGGTCTTGATAAGATCATAAAAGATTTCGAACACACCATATTTATCTGTGCTGTGTGTTTGAGTTTCACACATGGAGAGAGAGATACTACTTGTGTTTGACACGGTAAAATAAACACACACATGCTGTCACTGACCAATTCACATCACTCAACTCTCATAACTTAATCCCTGGTTGTTCCTATTTACACAAGACCAGCATCTGCAGCTGTCGTTCAACAGGGGACAGTTAATCCTTGCAATAATCCCACACTTTGTATATTTGCTAAACAGAGTTGAACTTTGGTAGTTTAGTAAAAATGCAAACGTTAACATTGATGGTCATCACGATAAAGCAGAGGACGGTTGACAGAGAATTAAAAACTTTTAAATGGTCTTACAAGTAAAGGACACCCAACAGCCCACAATGCACATCTGGCAAGACGGTCAGTCTAAAAGGGGTCAAGGAGAAAAACACCTTAAAGGCTCAGTGTGTAAGATTTAGTGACATCTAGTGGTGAAGTTGCATGTAACAGCTGAATACCCTCCCTTTCCAAACATGAAAAGGAACCTGTGGTAGCCTTCAGTTGTTATACAAACTCAAAAAAGGTGTGTAGTTTGTCCAGTCTGGGCTACTGTAAAAAAAAAAATATATATATATAAAAAAAAATATATTTTTATATAAAAATATATATATGGTGCCGTAAGGGCGGACCTGCTCTCTATGTAAACATAAAAGCCTGATTCGGGGGTAAAGAAAACAACAATTTGAACAATTTCTGCCAATAGATCAATTTCACAAAAATCGTACACATTGCACCTTTAAGAAATAAAAGGGGCATCATGTGCATCTAAGAGCAGATGACTTACTATATATAACCCTCAGTGTTAGGCCCGAGGAATGAAAGCTATGTGACTCCTCTGATTCTCACTACTGCATATACACAACCACTCAAATCAGTGTGTTCAGCGTGGGAGGAAAAATCTATAAAATCTAATTATTTTAAATTTGAGAATTTATACAAAGAAAGCTACCGAGGTTTTCTGGATAAGGTGGTTGTAACAGCCCTCACTAATGATTGATTTGAGTTTGTAAAGCACAAACTATTCATGAGCTTGGTTCTGTTTTGTCAGTGAGCAGCTTTCTAACAAATGATTTATATGTGTTAAGTGTGACCCTGAGGACTGTGTAACATCTGCTGTAGACAGGAGGCTACGAACATGGACATGATGCATGTTGCATCTGAAATAACATCTCTGAGGGGGCAGGCATTTCCTCTGAGTCATACAGCTGAACTGAGCACTCAACGCCGTCTGTCTGTGCGCTTCTGGTTTCTGGTAAGAGTCCAACCATGACTGCCCAATATATTCCTGGAAAGTGGAAGCAGAGCCAGCTACTTGGACCTAACAACATTAACCTGGAACTGTCTGCACAAGGAAAATCTGGTTGCACAAAAGCCCCATAATTTCATGCTAACGTTTTTTTGTATATGTGTGTGTATGTGTGTGTGTGTGTGAGTATGTGCGTGTGTGTGTCTGCGGTGACGCATTGCTGAGCGGATGGACTGAAACCTCAACATTGCCAGTGGACACTTTTCCTGAGGTCAAACTTGAGAGAGTGCAGGAGGATTTAATTTCAAAGTAACTTCTCATGTCACAGTTGTATGTCTGAAACAGCTGAGGAGGTACACACACACAAACACACACACACACACACTGATTTATTCACCATGGAAACTGATCGATCTCTAAAATCCAGTTGTCTTAACCTACTGTACACTTTCATGTAGAGTTCACCTGACTACACACTGACTACATGTGCATTTCTATATGTTTTTCTGGAGGCTTTTTCTTTCCTCTACATCAGGGGTGTCCAAACTACGGCCCGCGGTCCATCTGCGGCCCGCCATCCATTTTAAATTGGCCCGCCTCAAAAAATTAAAAAAATAAATAAAAAGGTACTTCCTTATAGCACACTTATTGTAGTTTTGCTCTATTTTTGAAGAAAATGTACGTTCTTGATTCTTGTTGTTCTGGGTTTGTACCCTCGGGTACCCTTGAATGCACTTATTATAAGTAGCTTTGGATAAAAGCGTCAGCTAAATGTATTGTAATGGACTATGGCCCACTGTATTGTACTTCTCAGTTAACACCGTTACGCCCCCCCCGCCCTTAGCGACGCAATGGTCAACAGTCCGCTCCAGGGCAGGGGGGCATGGCGGCGTCAGTGGCCCAGACCTTCGTATTTTTTTCTGTATGTGGCCCTCGGGATAAAAAGTTTGGACACCCCTGCTCTACATGCTGTAGAAGAAATGCCAAATTTGTTTAAATCCTCGACCGGGCTCGAGGAATTAGTAACAATTTTCCGATGTGAAATGTTGAGTAAGGAGGTGATAGGAAGACAAAAACCAATTTGATCACATTCTTGAGCATTCACAAGCACTGTAATTGCAATGTCATCCTGAAAGCAACACATGAAAAGTGGTCGAATATGGCTGATGGTCGTATAAATGCCGAGCTCTGTAACTTCCAGCTTTCCCATGAGTCATTGCTTTGAGTTGCCCCCTGGTGCTACACATGCACACATAAAGATGCATACCGCAAAGAAACTGAAAACCCTGAGATCAGCTGCAGAAACACATTAAAGGGACTCGAATCCAGGAAATATCTGGTGGTTGACAAACCAGACTAACTTAACAGCCCAGGAAAATGTATAGAAAAAATCCAGTTGAAACCACAATTGCTGGTTTTCCAACACAATGAATGTGCTCTCTTTTTTAGATTTTGACAATGAAGTCTGTATAAATGTACAAATCAAATACAGATCCTTTAAGTTCAATCATATTTTGTTGTGCATAACCTATTTTCTCCTTATGTCTATCAAAAAGGGTAAAGCAACAGTACTTTTTTATTTTTATGAATTAGCATCTTAGAGAAGAAGTGTGGGTGAGGCTGTAGTGGGGAGTTTTTTCATCTGACAAAATCAACAGTCACTGGCGAGCAATGAGAAGTCTTTTAACAGCTCAAAAAGAAATCAAAGAGCCATTGTTTCCACAGTTACCATAAAGTCAATAGTCAGTGATAAACCTGCCCATGTTACTGTCAACTGCTTATGTGCTGTGCGAGATTAGAAAGCTCGTCAGGCATAGCAGCAGTCCCTGAGAGGGGCGGTGCTTTGTGAACGGTCAATTGGTGACTGAAGTTTTTATTATTCATTTAACTACAAGTAAGCGAGCCTGCCAGAAGTGGCTCAACGACGAGATTGGGTTGAAACTTTTTCCCGCACCAGCAGGTACTTCCCCACCGCCAGTGCAGGACAAAATCGCACACCCTGTTCTAAAACAAACGCACAAGAGTGGCTGTCGGGCGCCAGGCCAGGTATTTCATGGGGGTAAACCATAAAAGTTATAATCACATTTCAAATGCAGCATCATATCACACTTATGTGTTACCTAAGTTTTTATGTTGTTTAGAGGCCACTGTACAGTACCCAAGTAAGAATCTGGGATCTCAAAAGCAATAACCTTGTGTGTGTAGAGTTTGCTGACACAGCATTTTTACATCCCCACTGTCACTCATTTCCATACTCACATAACTGGTTCCACCATCCTCATGCCATGCAATTTCAGACAAATCACAAGCAAAACATCATGCAACTATGCATCTAAATTACAGTTAAATGCTGCATCGCCTGCAGTTGTTTTTCTGGCACTTGTTGCAATTTAAGTTTGCATAACTTTGCTGCCTGTGGTAACATATGGCAAACGTTACAACAGAGGCCTTTTTCAGACAATATCCCTCTTTGTGTCGCATGCACCCTCAACTACTGTAAGTGGAACACTCACCTGAGTTGCACTGCTTTTGGTCCACGGCAACAAACATTCAGAGACAAAGTGGGGGAGGGTGGAGGGGATAAGCTCAGGAAAAGGGTTTGGAACAGGAGACGAGAACGACTCCTCTCCCTCTTTATTGCTCCTGAAGGACAAAAAAAAAACACAAGACACAGTGAGGGAAAGAATCAGATGTTGCATAAAACGGGACAAGTATTGTTTCGGAATTGATTTCAAACTCTATATGAGAGCCCGAACTTTTCAAAAGCACCAAGTATGTCTTTGCCTTTGCCTGAATCAGTCTCTACACTGTGAAATCACAATCACTGATTAGACTTAATACTCGAGTGGTTCCAACATATTGCTGGACGCTCCGCTGCTTGTGTCCCATGCACTGGAATGAGGAGTGTAAATGGAGCAGGTCATAAACAAACTGACGTATCTCACAAGAAACACAGACTGTCCGTTCAGACCCTTCTGTGCAACCAACAGACGACACACCCCACGCAGTCCCTAACAGACTCTTGATAAGAAGCCCCCGATATCACCACGATTAAATACAGCAGCTGCAAACAGACCCAGACATTACTTGAGCTGCTGGCTGGTGGGAAGAGAAATGTACTACAATCGTCACATCTAATAATCAATAGGTAAAGGAATTGTTTTGAAACTTAACAATAACCTTTTACAACCACTCAGGGATGCATCATCCCACCCCATGAGTTGAGGTAAGGAGTAAAAATGATTCACTGTTAGTTCTTTACTTCTTTAGCATGTCATTGTCAATCTAACCATTTCTATGGGCGTCTGCCACTCAGGGGGGTTAGAGCGGTGGTCCTCTAACAGGATAACTGGGATTCGATCCCAGTCTCCCCCTTTCTGCATGCCAAAGTGTCCTTGAGAAAGACACTGAACCCCAAATATCGCCCTTCTCATAGATAAAGTGCTGCACATGGATGCACTGTATGAATGGGGGAATGTTCAACTGTAAAGCGCTTTGAGTGGTCATCAGGGACTAGAAGGGAGCTATATACTGTACATACAGACCATTTACCATTTAAATCAGTCAGAAAAAACACATAATTAACACGAAATATGTGCATACGAGTCGGGCCTCGGTCTCTGAAAGGTGCCGTTCTCTTTACTGCTCTGTACAAACAGCAGTTACTGAGTTACTGATTATCTCCCGCAAACTAACAGGTGCTTGATTCGATTCCAGCTCTCTAACTGCACTGTTGAAATAATACATTACACTTTCATTGACAGCTGCGTTCTGGTGCAGCCAATTATGTTTACAGGTACAAAGTCTACACCACAGCTTTTAAATAGACCCTCTGTGTCTCACCGCTGCTAACACAAAGAGTGCACTATTCTTCTGCAGAGCAGTGTAGAGGAGGAAATGAATTACATAATTTTTTTTTAATCTTATAAAACAGACTGGCAATTCATTCATGGCAAGTTTGGAAGAAAAAGGAAAAAAAGGAGCCATACCTGTTCCCCTTGCACGGCGTGATCCCGGTCTTCTGGGCATTTGGTGTCGGTAAAGGAGCTCGCAGAGGGATGAGGGCTGGGCTGGGGAAACCACTCACATTACCCCTGCCACTCTGAAAAATCTCTGCTTTCTCTCCGAGACCTCTGGAAGTGTGTATTTCGTCCAGCGTGTTATTCATATCACTCATGTGGGTTCAGCTAAATCCAAGGCATCATCTGAGGCAGAGAGGAGAGGCAGGCTGTTGGACTGTGTGTGTGCAGAGAGCTTAGTTAGAGCAAGCGGGCTGGCGGGGCTCCTCTGCTCACAGCTCAGCAGAGTGTACACACACACGCGCAGGAACACACACACACACACACACACACACACACACACACACACACACACACACACACACACACACACACACACACACACACACACACACACACACACACACACACACACACACACACACACACACACACACACACACACACACACACACACACACACACACACACACACACACACACACACACACACACACACACACATTTTCTCTGGCTCATCTGCTGCCCATGAGGGTGGCCCAGTAGGGCAAACCGATCCCTCCTTCCCAAACATGATCCACCACAATAAAGATATTTTTAACCCACTGACTCCGACAACAGTCATCCTTGCTCTGACCTAGTAGTGTATAAATAAATCATCTAATTTGCTCAGGCTTGTTTAGTCTTTAATATTGTTGTTGCTTCAATCTTTTTTTATTCATTCTTTGCCTTTGCAACCTGGAGGGAAGGGATTGCACGAGCAAATCGCACCCAACACAAAAGGGGGGAGTCTCTCGAGCACAGTCTCTGCCAGTACCATAAAACCAACTGTTCTTTTGTCATGGACTTCGCACTGGGATCCAAATTCCACTTTAAACTTAGTAAACTGTAGAGGGCATGGAGCTGTGCAGACAGAGTAGCCAGGCCAGCAAATTGGCTGTGTTATTCAGTGACAGGCTCCATGTGGGGGGATGGTCGGGGATGATAACATCTCTCCGAGAGGTAATGTGTAACAGAGTCTGACAGGCTACTGGAGATACAGACTAACAGGCAGCATAGGCTTGGAGCAATAACCCACTACATTAACAGAAGATAATCAGATTACTTTGGCAATATGCGAGAGGCTGGAGCGTTTTTAGACGGGGCTGGAACATTTTTAGATGAAAGGTGCATGGAACAGGCAAATCTCTTGCTTAGAGACGGAGGTTGATCTGTACAACCTGTGTCTTTCTGTCTCCATGAATCCACACTCCTTCACATGTACCCACCAAAGCATATGTCATAAGATAGCTTACGTCGCTTGCTGTGTCCGTTCACCTCAGTTATACACACTTTAAATCCATAACACACTTACAGGAGAAATAACAGGTCATCCAAAGTTCTGCTGTGCCACTGATACATTATGTTTAAGTTTTAACTTGAGTTTCTTGACTTTGTAGAGGAGCTAGCAGGAGGAGATCGGTGTAGACAAATGATTCAGCTGAGATCCGACAGTGGATTGACACAAGGACAAGAAACGCCGGGCAGCCTGAGTGGGCCAGAAATAACTCCCAGCCTGGAACACATTCTTTTGGTATCAGTCAATGCAAATGCTAATTACATTGATGTAAGATGAAGGCCAACTCTATTTCAGGGAGTTATTAGCAGAGTCTCACATTACTGTAAGTTACGGTTCTAGTTTTATTTATTTTCTTACTGTGATGGACTGTAATGAACTTGTATGAGCGGCTCTTTCTTCGCATTTTAACAACTTAACCAAAAGATGGCTTCACCGCCTGCTCCCTGCAGAAGTAAGCCGAAATCTGATTTCACCGTCCTGTTAAATAAAAGATCTCGAAAAGAATCAGGCATATTTATTTAAGGGACCAATATTAATGAGAGACTGTTGGGCCTTGGTGGAGGTCTGCCATCTACCAAGTGCTGTTCTAGTTTGATAAAGAAATTACTTGATAAGTTACAGATTATCAATAAAACTGCAGATATTACTTTGAGGTTGACCAACTGATTGATAAGTTATATTTAGAGTGGGTTGCTTACTTTGGCATCAAATCAAAGCTTACAAAACACATTATTACTTTGAGAAATGGGAAAATCTGTATTTCATGCTTAAGAAAATGACGAGTTTAGGTCAAAGTAAAACTCATCTGCCAGTTCAATGTGATGCACCTCAAGGTTACAATATTTGTTTACTGGGATAAAGACTCCATTATGCTTCTAAGTATCCGTGCCGCGGAGAGGGACGCACGGATACCACGGACTCTTTTTGATTTATGCTTTTTCGATGACCAACCGTCTGAAAACAATTCACCGCCAAACAGTAGGTGGCGCAACGGAAGACGAGCTCAGAGAAGACTACCCCATTTCTGGGAAGAAGAAGTCCACGTGTGTTTATATACCTCTGTTTGTGCTCGTACCTCCGGACCTCCTCCACTGGACGCTCTTCAATGTTGCTATCCATATTCGTATCATAGTTGTGTTTGGATTTTAACGTGGCCATCTTATGATATACGGAAGGGAACAGGAAGTTTGAGGTCCGGAAATGTGAAATCCGGAAATGACGTTGTACGGAAATGACGTCGTAAGGAAATGATGTTGTTAGCGGACCAATCTAAGCCAAGGGCTGTCCATAGGCTATCCGAAATATCCACGTATAGTAAGAAAAATCAGAGGTGCACGAAAAGCTCTCCGAGGCGCTTGGAGAGGGCGTTCCACGGCAGAGAGGGCGGTCCTATCGGTCCGTATCCATAAAAACGGAGTACCATAAATCGCGATAAAAGATGCGATTGTGCAGGATGAGGCAAAGATGTTGGTAAAGTCTCACACAGCAGCAGCCTCTTTACAAAATCTAAACTAACCCATTCATAATGTCAGACAGTAGGTAGGCTATATCAGAGCTTGGGGCTATGGCCAAACATTTTATCAGTAATATCAAGATAATGTCAGTCATTATCAATAATTATCACGATAATTGTCAGGGTATTATGTCTAGTTTAAAGTTTGTTCCCTGCTCCTGAGAGAAGGTTGTGGTTTTTAAACTTCTGAATGAACAGAGTAACCAAGACTGAGGTTGACCAATAATGTGTCATCTGCAATATGGAAATATATGGAGCTTTAGTTATATTGCTCTTGATTAAGATTATACATAATTATTAATAGGAGTTATTGCCCAGCCCTGAGGAACATGATGCAATATGACACTCGACACTTTAATGCCATCTCGTCCATGTTTATCCCGCTTTGTATCATAACTGCATGAGACAAACGACGCTGTAACATTATCTTCTTTTCTTATTCTATAATATGAACATTTTAATTGTGTTTCATCAGGCTTGATTTCATATTTTGCTGAAACATGGAACTGACAGAAAACCAGAAATATCCTCCACATGTTGTGAAGGTGGAACGTCGAGGACCCAAACTTTAATGTTTGTTTTTTTTATCTTTTTATCTCCACAAACTGTTTCTTTACTGTCCACCTGTTGATGAGACGACCGGAAGTTATCACCGGCCTGCTCCTCAAGGTACAGATCGTGACAGGAGACTCGTTCACCAGACGAACCACAAGTTCACACAACTAACACGATGGTAAAGTCGCCTAAAGACACAAATACAACACAGATACAGGAACTAACAAAGTGAGTGCGTCACACAGCCACTTCCTGTCTCTGCTGACCCAGCTGGACCGACTCGTTAACACTGTTTAAATGAATAAAACACGCCATGATGTTTAAAAGCAGCAGTTTCTAACCTGAAGCTCCGTCTCCTCCTCGGACTCCTCATGTCGCAGCTGTGTGTGCACTCCTCTCACCTGCCCTACGTCATCACGTGTCAGCAGCTGGGACCTCAGTCACTTTCAACACGTGTGACGTCAACACGCGTTTAAAAAAGGTACGTCAAATAATTCAATGTGTTTTTCCGACAGTAACATTCTGCAGCTAAGTTTGAATGGAAGTATTAAAGATAAATGTTGATGAAAACATAACATGTTTATCGTAAATGTTAAACAATGATTAAAAAAATTATAAAAGTTGTTAACTGTAAATGTTAGATAAATCTTGAGCCCACATGTTAAATACATCTCAAACTATTAATTGTTAAGTGTAATTAAATGTAAATGTGTAATATATATAAATCTTGAGTGTATATGTTAAATATTCATCTTGAAATATAAATGTTAAATATATAGCAAAAAACAAATCCAATTCTAGAAGTTAACTGTAAAATGTTAATGTTAAACAAAGGACTTGAGAAGCGATTTTTTTTTTACTTCTGGCAAAGCTTAAGAATTCTCCACCTTTTACAAATGGTGCCTTGTATTGAACAGGCACAATTTCATCTGTTTACACATAGACCCACTGAAAGACATGACAATAATAAAGACAACAGAAATGATTAAAAAAAGAAAAAACTTTATTCATAACAATTGTGCTTGACGAGAACAACAGGTTGGCTGTGCACAACAGTGTCCGTCTGCATAGTTTAATCACAACTCTGTAATACTTAAATATAGATTTTACTGTATAATCTAAGGAGCATTTAAGTACCTTAGGCTCAGACCTGTTCTGTCCTATACATCCAGTATTTTTTTTAGATAGCACGTTATCTGAATAAATCCGATAATATAACAACTCATGAAAATCAGTCAAATAATTTATAGAATCGTTCTCATTTAACGTTCTTGTTCCCACACAAACCGAAATGCATCAAATGCAAGATATTCTTCATCACACAAAATAAAAGCGAGGCAGGACAATATGCAAGTCAGCCCTGGTGTATTACTTAATGATGAGTGAGCAATAAACCGATATACACCAATTATTCATTTTTTTCAAAATACATAGTTTTATGTACACCATTGCAGAGGTAAAAGAAAAGACAGTTCCCGCTTCTGTGTCGTGGGGTGAAGGGTTCGGGAGAACTCAACAGGATAAGCTACTCCTGAAAGAAAGAAAACACAATATTTCATCCATGTGCTCTACATACATTTACATATTATATCCTTCTGAAATGTGCACGATTTTGCTCACAGTAGATGATAGATGGTCAGAGGATTCAAGGCACTGCTATGGACCGCTCTCTTCTTCCATTTCAACAATCCCACTAACAGTTGGTGCTTCACCCTCTGCTCCCTGTAGAAGGGAGTCTTTGTCACTGTCTTTGTTTTCCTCGTCCTGCAACATTTCAAAAGAGAAAATATGTCACTGAGGACGAACTGTGCCAGAGAATAAAAAGAGGAAACAGAAAAGGAGACCAAGGCTGCATGTATTTTTAGAGCTAATAAAACAACTATATAGGCCCAACAAAAGTAAGTGCATTATTTCTACGGGTCACAACGTAAGCTGTCACGGCTACAGAGACTTTTCGTCATATCATGATTTCTTGGACAATGTGAACTATTTCCTGATTTGCACAGATGATGTACAATTTTGGACAAACCATATCAACAAGCTTTGCAGTTGAAATAGTTTTTTAGATCCAAGATGTCTGTGCAAAAAGTACTGGGAGATCACAACACTGTTTATATTCAGGATGAACTTTGGCATGCACTAGAGTTATTCCTGTCAATCTCTAATGCAGATAAATATTGAAGGAATGCGGGTACTCAGGATACAAAATCAACTCTGAGTATTAAAATTAACAAAAAATTTAAAAAAATTATGGCAATAAATATAAGTAGAAAAATCTTAGAATGATCTTTAAAGCTTAAAGAAATACTTTTTGTACAAATGTAAAATGTTTAATACGAAAGATCATGATTATCATAATTTAGTCATACAAAAAAATATCCAATTCGTTTTCTCTTCTTTTTTCTAACAAAGAATTGTGGATTACAGTGCAGTCTGCCCTCACAACTGCAGGTTCTTCCCCGAAGCTCAGACAGCAAGAGGATACCCATCCTTCCTCATTAGGTCTAGTCTGTGTGGAATACTCTGCACGGATAACGGAAAATAAGTGAAGTGGCTGAATTGTTGTTTAGTGATTTATTGTCCGCTGACTGTGTCCCACATCTGTGTAACACCACAAAGAAGTGCTCGGATCAGCAAATGCAGTGCGATCTTCTACTCAAATTAAATGTATGATGTGCTGTCAGGACTAACCTTGAGCTGAGACGATGCTTTTGTCTCTACGGCTGCCGGGCGATTTGTAATCGGAGAGATCGGGGGCGACTGAGGTGACTTTGGTCCGTGGGATAAGGACCGGCTCCTTTTCACTGCAGAGGTCACTGCCTGGGCAAAGCGGGACGGGCTTACAGGAGCATAGGGCCTGGCGGCTGCGAAGCTTCTCAACTTTTCCAAGCTCATCCCCAAACTTGGCTCTTTACTAGGCAAACTGCTTTGCCTTGTCATACGCATGATGGCTGCATTCTTGTCTTCCCCATTCGGGCTCAGCTGGACGTTGCTGGTCCCCGTCGTCTCCTCTTGACACTGCACAGGAGGTGAGGGAGGAGGGGGCAGGGACACGGCTCTGTCTACACCTCCTGGAGCCTCCCTCTGGCCATAGCCAGGACTGGTACTAATTATTTTCTCTGCTGCTGAAGTTACATAATACCCAGGTGTTTTTTTATGCTGTGGCAAGCGGAAAGAACCGGGTTTAGGTTTAGTTGCGGGTGGAATTTTCATCTCCTTGACCTCTGTTGGTGAACCCGTTTGAGACGCCCCATTAGCAAGGGATGGGATCTTTTCAGGGGAAGGAGCAGATTCAGGTGCACCCCCAATAACAGTGTCGTGGGCAGTAGCAGTGCTAGTCAGTAAGTCTTCCCTGGGTGCAGTCGGGTGCAGCTCGCCTTTTTCCTTTGAGTCCGCCGTCTGGTCCCCTGGTGCTGTGCTCTCCTCCAGCTGAAGAGAACCAATATCAAGTCCCTCTTCTGGAGCTGGGGGGGGCAACTCCAGTGTCAGAGCAACTTCAAAATATCTCAGCTTCTCCAGAGATTTCTGAGGCACGATGGTGTACGTTGTCATCCCCACCTTGGGGATGTAGTCCCTTGTCAGCTCATTGGAAGGCTTGGGCTTTGGCTCAGAGTCTGTGGCATAAATATTTGCTGCCTTCGTTGCGGCAGGGGCACTCGGTTCTGACTCCTGAGGCGATGAGGTCTCCGGGATGTCGGATAAGGCGCGTCTCTCGAGGTCAGGCAGGTCCACCTCCTCCGTCAAAGAGGCCATTTCTTGCTTCCCCGATGATTCGACGCACGGCGGGTCAGCCACAGAGGGAACTTCCTCTGTGTGTGGCGGTGGAGGTGGAGGGAACGGTGTGAAATCTGTTTGCACTTCAGTATCCTCTCCAGCGGGGCGTGATGTGCTGATGGCCACCGGGCTCTCCAAACTGTCAGCCTGCTCCCCGAGGGTTTCAGTGTTTGCCTGAACGGAGGCCTGTGCTTCTGCCTCCTGCATCACAGGCGGAGAGACGTTGACGGCTTCAGTGCGGCCATCCCCCTCAACACTTTGAGCCGTAGACTCTTCACAGATTGGCTGCTGGATTACAGTTTCAACTCTACCTGGACCATCGTCTATGAGGAAAATAAAATCATGTTAAACTGTTTTCTCAGGAGATAATTCATGCATATTGATGAAAATGATTGATAAGTATGAGTGTGTGTAATTTTCTAGCGGCTTAATGATTTACGTGGACTATGGGGCCTCGTCTGAGGGCCATTCTAATCTTAACAATGCTTCAAAGTGCTTTAATAAGAAGAACACCAGGCAGATAAAATGACATAAACACAATAGAACATGGGTAGAGAAATATAGAACAATAAAATATGTAAGATCATATAATATATAGGGTCAGTTTATACTATATACTTGTAAATACCACTTTAACCCAAGAGAAAACTCACTTGTATCTGCCAGCTCAGATGAGACTGTGTCAGCCGTTGTCGTAACATCACTGACTGTTGCAGGAATATCCACTGTGCCCTGCAGTTGACTGTAAAAACAATATTAAAAAATAAAAGAATTGCCAATGCCAATGAATGGAAAACAACGTGGCGCAGCCTGGAGAAGTCGTACTACAGTTCGTACTTGCCATCTGAGGACAGATCACGGGTCTGATCTTCCTCACTGCTCTCCATCGGCACTGGGTCCGGTATCTCAGGATCCGCGGCTGGAGACTGCAGCGAAACATCGGCAGAGGCACTGAGGCTGCCGTCCTCTCCCTGGGCATCACCAGCAGTTGCAGTCATTACCGGGGGAGTCGTCTCCTCCTGCTCCATAATCTCCTCCAGTGTGTTGGCAGCTGCACCTCCTGTAAAACATCATCATGAAGGATACCAGTTGAAAACAGGTCACATTAACCAAAATAGCATTAAAACAGCGGATCAGTCGAGTGTCTCAGATCACATGAATCTGAAAAGGTTTTGAAATTCTTAGCTCAGAAAGCAAAAGTTTTAAAGTTTTAAAACTGTTTTAAGTTATTATATTTGTTTTGTTTGATAATGTCTTAAGCATGTTAAACTAAGCGTCTAACACAAGTTGGCTCAGACTTTGCCCTCACATATGAAGAACACAGCAGGAGATGGTCCAGGTCAGATGCGTTCATTACAACGTGTCTGGAGTGCTCAGGTGGTGGTGGTGGGGGGGGGCTGAGTAGAACGCATGCAGGAGGCAGGATATGATCTAACACATCAACAGCAGCATATTGGCCTTTCTCACCAAAAGCTCTCAATTCTCAATTTTTTCGAGGTTAACATATTTATGTGTCTATCGGATTTTCACTAGGGAGCTGACAGGAGAAACTCTGGAGAATGTCTGGAGCAACTGACTCAGACATTTGCATTCTCACATAGAGAGAATATCCAGAGCCTGAAAGCAGCTATACAGTATCATACACATTCACCCCGTTCTAATAAGAAACAAACAAATTCTCCTTTAGAATCTTTTTTCTCTTTTTCCCTCTGGTCAGGTTCTAACCACTTCGGGGAAGTGCATCAGAGAGGAGCAGGGAGCAGCAGAAGGAATTTCAAGGCTACTTAAACAAAACTCTGTGTTCTCAGCCTCTGAACTCTACATGTACTGAGCCATAGTGGGCTGCTAGGGAAACAGCACAGGAAGTGAACTCTCACTGTGGAACTGTGGACGCAGAGGGAGAACAGAGATAGTGGTGTACACAGGCAGAACAGAGTTGTGAAATCCTTACGATTACATTTGCTAATAATATGCTGCCATAGTGACTATGGTTGATTTGGAGCTGAGAGAGTTTCTGATCACACAACAAGAATGAAATCATGAAGAAAACATGCAAAAGAGAAATAAAGAAAACTGGGATATCGATCCTGGATATATTTACAGGACACTAGTGCTTACAATGTCTAATCAATATACACTAGATGGAGGGACTTCTTTTAAGTTAATGGTGCTTTAAGCGACTGAAAATCTAAAAAGGTGCGCTTTATCTGTTGTCTCGCTACCCTATTTCACGGAAAAGAAAAGAGGAACTACATTTTTTATCATTAAAAAATAAAAGATCGTTTTTGTCAAATTGGTTTAACTATTTCTTAATATTCATTGTTTTTTCTTTAAAATTCTCTGTTTGCAGGATGGGTGGTGTTTCCCTCTCAGAACAATACAGCCAGGGTTAGATGTGTCCATACAATCACAGGAAAGTATGTCAAAGCAAGTTAATTATAAACATCAGAGGAAAAGTTCCAAAGAATTCAGACCCGAGAGTCAAAGTAATAAAAACAAACTTCTCAGGAACCGTACTCTTTGTTTTATTATAGTGGTTTGGGATTTTTGGACATTTCACTGATGTCTGAATAAGCTAGACTATACTTTTGATTAGATAAAGTTAGTACATATATTTTAAAAGGCAAAGTTCAAGCGCTAAACACTAAATGAATGAATAAGGGCAGTATAGAGAAAATGCTGACAGAGTTGCTGCAGCACTAGGTCTTATTTGTGGAAGCAGATCCTACAGCGCTAAACAAAAAGCCTATTTAGATGAATACTTTTCCATGCTCTCACCATCACAGTAAAGTTCCCATGACCATGTCTCCTATGTCACGGGGGCTCAATGAAGCACTACACTACAACGACCACTAGGAGGCACAAGAGTCAAATCAAATGAAAAAGCTGTGGGCTGCAAACTCTGACCAGGACAGTCATGGAGGTTACAGTGCACATGACAAAAATATCAGACAATCTATTTCATATTCCACTCAGCAGTGACGTGAAAAAATGAACCACCGGAGTGAGTGATCATAGAAACTCACAGGAAACGCTGATAAACAAACGAGAACGTTAACAAAGACAAACCTTGCACATTTTCATCGAGAGGGGCCATCTCTGGGACGACAGCACCCGGGGATTTGGGGGGCGGGGGGGCCTTGCGTTTGGTCCTCTTCAGGGAAGACTCCGACGAAGACCCCCGACTTAAACCAGCCGCCTGCATGACAGCATTCACTTCAGATACATAATCGATCTAGCAAAACATACGTGTAGAAATCCTCTGACTGTGGTTCTACCATTTACGTTGCAAGTTATGGCTGGTGAGTTTTCAGAGCTTAATTTTCGGTCCACTCACCTGGTCACCGTCCACTTGGGTGTTGGGTTCAGAGTTGATTCTCCGGCGGGCGCTGAGGTCCGAGGCGCCGCTCTGAAACGAAAAGACCGGAGGCAGGGGTGCACGTCTCTTCTTGGGCCCGTCGCTGGGGCTCAGTGGAGAGCTGAGCGGAGACGTGTTGGTGCTGGGTAAGGCCATGCTGAGAGGTCGGGGCTTACTCACAAGCACCGGAGAAGCCGGGGCACTGGCCGTCGTGGCCTTTGAAAGAGCAAACATCCAATCAGAGCAATGATAAGAGGACAAACACCAAAGTGCACGCAAACCAATGGCAAACCAAAGCAGAGAAACCTCCCTCTGAAGGGTACTTTCTAAAACATCAGTATCTTTGCATAATCAATGCACCCAAAAAGTACCTGGTCAGAGTTCTTCTTGCTTTTTCTAAACTTGCTGAAGAGGCCTTTGTTTTCTTTCTCCTTCTGATTTTTAGCTTTGCCGGGCATGACCATTCCTAAGGGGAAAAAACAACCATAAGATATCATCAGTTCGAAATACGACAGGTCTCTTGATATCAATCATAGAGTTTGCAAACAGAACTACCTGTATGAGCTGGTAAGGCTGGACACACAGGAGAACCAGGTATGCCTGCAGAAACAACAGGTGTGAGACTTTGTACAGAACCAGTGGTGTGTGTAGTACAGCAATAACACCCATGACAGCAGCTTTCAGATATGTAAATGTCCGAGTGAGAGCCTCTGGACTTTGTGAGGAAAAATGGATTCCAGAGGAGCTGATGGGAGGAGGCAGCAGGAGATCATCCTGAGGATTCACCCTGAGCGAGTGGGGGAGTTGATAACGATTTTAACATGTAACGGAATCAATACGTGACTTCCTGCTTCTGCCTGAATGTTCCACGAGTTTCAGTGTAGTTCAGAATGCATCTGAGTAGAGAATCTCCTGCTGCATTGTTCATGTGGGAAAGGGCAAACTCCGAAAAAAGTCTGGCGGCAATTCTGACAGTTCATGTCTGATAACGGCTTAAGTGAGCTGACGAGGTATTGGTATGTATTGTAACTGTACATTAGCACTCACCTTTTGTGTCTCTTGCATAAACCTCCCTTAATGCATAGTCATTAAGAGAATTGGTCAAGTCCAGCGGCACAAGTGACAGGAGATCTCTCAACAGAACTGTGGTCTCTTGGGCGAATTCACATTTCTCACATATCGCTGGTAACAGCTCGACCAAGGGGACTCTGGGATTAACTCGCAGTATTGTTTTCTGGGTCTTCCTGTAGTTTATCACCATCCGAACTGTTGCCTGGAGAATAGATAATGTTCCACTCATCATACACAGCAAAAAGCGGCGGTTGGAATAAGTGCTCAGCGTGGTGTTTAACGTACCTCTGGCATTTGAGGACTTGCCTTCTTATTTTTATCTTCGCCTTTAGGTTTAAGTATAATCTTTTCTGCATCTAAAGTTCCTATGAGAGCGTTGGGCTTGAGCTTGATGTTGTTCCTGTTGGCGGTGACCAGCTCTAAGGTGTGGCTCGACGGGTTCAGGTGATACGTTGCACAAAGCGTCACCAGTAGATCCATCAGGGGTTTGCTGAAAGACACAGAGGGGGAAAAATAATGTGTGACATAGTGTGGTGAAAGTGATATTCATAACAATATAAGAAAAATTACAAATAATTTGACATTTTAGTTGCCTCATTAAATGTTGAACGATATCAAATAATCACTTCCTGTTATTTGAGGGTAGTTGTTGTTTAATTTGAAGAAAAGACCACTGGTTTCATAGGTTGGTATATTCATTGATATTTAAATTTAAAGGAACCATGCAGAATGTGTAAACAACATAAAGCAAATTTACAGTAAGCTACAGTGGCAACAGTAGAGTCTTTGCTGAAATGGATAATACAGTTAAAACGCCATGCCTTAAACTTAATCCTCAAAACAAAGCGTGAAATGAGGTGTGCGGGCCGGTTGAGAGGAAGAAAAGAGGGCGAAGAATTCAGTGCTTAATCCTTTCATATCGGATTGGGCTCAGTGGTTTCTCAAGAGGGCTGAGAAGCAAAAGATACATGTGGAAGAGTGTTTGTAAACAGTGTGCATTGTGAGGCAGATAATCATATCTTGAGTAAACTCTGTTGATGGAAAGTCAATGCAGAAGGACACGCAGACCTTGTTCTGAAATGAATGACTTATATACGCTATGTAACATTCTCTAATGAGAAAATCTAAACAGATAATTGGTTCCAACTCTGAGTGATGAGAGAATACAAACAAAGTAATGAGATCCATTCTGCTCCGTGAATGCATATCAACCTAAACCACACATTCAAGGACTCCACCTATCTGACTCAATGTGACTTTATGTGATGACATCAGCGTCATTGCGTAATGTCTAAACTGTGAACTGCTGCAATTCCTGTTTCCCCCTAATCCTGCCTGTTTGGAATGGCCTGTTTGCTTGGCCTGTGGTGCTGCTGGTTACAGTTCTGTAAAAGTGACCTGCATGACTCAGTCCATATGGAACCACTGAACGCCACCACCACCACCAGTAGGCAAAACTCTCATAGAATCAGTTGTTGAGTTCCAGCCACAGCTTCAACAAAGCACTGGTGGCCAGTTTATTCAAAATGAATTAATATTGAATGTATTTTATTTTGCAATCACACCAAACTCCACACTGCACATCCTTGAGCCCTTAACAACACATGTGGCAAGCGTGAAGCCAAGAAGATGAACGGCCTGTTCAGTCTATACAAATACACAACGGTGTTTCTGCCAAATTTTCACAAAACAATAATCATCCTTTATGTGCAATTCAGCAAAAATAGTTGCATATATGCCACAATCTGCATTTAATATGTGTGAGTGATTTTACTGTACCTGCCATGGACTGTGGTCATCTTTTCTATTCCCCCAGGCAAAACCACAACCAGAGAGAGGTCCTTATCAATGAGGTCCTCTTTCTGGTCCATGGTTAAATGAGGGTTTCCTGGGTACCACTGAGAGAAACCTGGGGAATCCAGATCCTTTAGTCCTGGTGGGGACGGTGCCTTGCTTTTGGTCGACACCCTGCATTCAGGAAAAGAAGGAGTAAATTATTCTCATTGGCTTCAGAATTTCACGGCCCAGGCACACTCAACAGTTTCAAGATGACTGGGTATGGTTTTCCACTTGTGTGCATGTGTGTGTTCGTTTTTCAAAAATGCTTTCTGCTCCTTCAGACAATAACCTGATTGAAAATCCAAAGTGCACCAGACAGCATGAAAGGAATCCTTTTTTCCTCCCTCAGGTCTTAGATGGCAGTGAAGCTACTACATGAAAGGACTCGAGTCCGCTTTACAAACAGGTCACAAGACGACCCAGTGGACAGATTTACTCATTGAGCCTGAAGAAATGGCTGCGAACGGACGGACATGTGAGAGAGCGACGAGTAATGCGGCGCAAGATAGAAATTTCTCATTTAATACGGTTGGTCTGGGCCTGACATTAATGGAAACTGTGTCAATAAAGTGTGGGAGAGAGGGAGCAGAAGCAGTCATGTGAGAGTTACAGATTCTCATATGATGCAAAAAAAAACAACATAGGCTAATCATTTGTATTGACTGTACCACTGACTCCATTTGCTGCCAAGATTTTCTATCAGCTGTGAGACAGTAGGACATAGTAATCGTGTGAAATAATAACACCTTTCACATAATGCTCCTGAGAAGCGGTGAACAATAAAACCTGCTGACGGCAAGCAACACAATGTTTTCATTTGAGCGGAGGCCGTCATTACAGTGTTGGAGGATTAGCTGTGAGCCATTTTGTTTTGTGTCGCCACTCACTTGGCATGAGAAGCTGCAGATGATGAGATAAAAAAAAAAAAAAAAACAAAGTAAACACAAGATTACATCAACTCAGCAGATGCCACGCTATCGTACTGTAACGCCATCGAGTCGAGGAATCCCCCGGCTTCAGAAACATGAAGTCAGTGTTTGCGGACCCACAGTGGCCTGAAGTTCAGCCTGTGAAGTCTCACGTGGGGGCCACTGCTCATTCAAACAAAGGAATCCGAGCAATGCAAGGTCACAGGCTCTGATGAGGCACGTCTAGCAAAGGATTATTAGTCTTGCTACGGGGGCGGCTGTCCTTAATCACTGGGACTACAGCGTTTCTGGAAACACACACGAAAACACACATTATTGTGTTTCAGTCAGAGGTCCCACATTCTGCAGATGTGCTTCTCATGGAGTCAGTATGGAGCGTTTGTTTCACTGTTTTCATGTTATTAAAAGCAGAATAACATCAGCACAGTCTCTGAGGCAACAGCGTACATCACACACAAAAGTCTCAGTCATGACTCCTGAGTTTGCTATTTACAAAGTGAGGCTATTCAAATGTGTTAACTGGAACCACGTTATGCGAATAGCTAATTAATTGGAGCTGTGAATAAACTGCACTAATAATATGACCATATGGGACTCAATACCGCCATGAGAGGGAAGGCATAATAATATAAATACAAGTCCTTCATTCCGAGTGCCTTAAGTATTCTTAACTCCAGAAAGTGACATCCATTCCACAGAGAAGCCATGAAAAGAACATTTCTGTGTACAATTCTAGAACATAGGAAAACATGGTGAATATCCCTTGTAGGTCTTCAGTACCACCACCAGCAGATGTCAGGGATCATCAGAGGATGTGTTTCGGCTTTTTAATCACAAGACGCCCTCCTCTGAGTCAGTCCTGCCACAGGCTGATCCGACCTGGGAGCGTGTCCCTGACAACTTGGGGCCCAGTTGGGATCCTTCCACCTGATCCAGGGCCGGTAACGGCACAGTCTGCTGTCTGTGAGGTTTCTTTCATGGTCTGTTGCGACCCCGTGCACGTGCCTGTTTTAATAACAGACCACTGTTGTTTTTAAGTCGTTTGTGTCTGACCCTGTGGTTCGGTTTTACGATTCTATGTCCTCATGTTGTTGCTTGTTTATTGAGCTGAACTAAATTTTCCACCTGGGCAGACAAAAGAGCTCTATCCTATTCTATTCTATTCCCCATTGAAAGGTGCAGTTACATTCTCACATTTCCTGTGATTCTGCAGCAGTTAAAAAGAATGACAACAAGGACTGAGGTGTGGAAGGATATGTTGACAAAAACCTCTTTTAACTTTGTGGAGTTAGTGTTCAGTGAGCCATGCAGTCATCAGACTCAGGTGGCTATAGCATGTTATTGCTATGGTAGCTATTGCTATAACCACTAGCAATAACATGTTAGTGGTACACTGTTAGCCATGACCTTAAAGACTTAGCATGTGTCTTAAATCATTCATTATTTACAATATATTGTACTTGCAATCGTGAAATTGTTGCCAAGAGTTATACTTCTCTTATAAACTGAAATATGCCACAGTCACAAATAGACCAACTATCCCAGTGTTCACTGCCTCACAGTTTCACACAAAGCATCGGTCTCATGTAAGAAATATTGCTTTAATGCGTTATCGTCTTGTATTCTTTTAACAACTGCTCTTGAAATCCACAAAGTCAAGTCCGAGGTCGGCCAGTATCATCCTCGATACAAAAGGAAGATACTCAGTAATTTGAGACATCGCAAGAAGAGCTGAGGCAGTAGCAGAAAAAACAAACAAGCAGTGAGAGGATGGACACAGCAGAAACACACTGGTTTGCTGATCATCTTTGAGCCAGGAAAAATAAAGCCACCATCCAGTAACCAGCATCATTCTGCTGTGTGAACTGTAACGAGCTGGAATGTGTCTCAGAAAATATAATCAAAGGAACAGTTTATCCACAACCTGCTTACTCAGGAAAGGACAGGATTGGGTTGCACCAGTTATTCCTTAATTCAGAGGTCTTCAACAGGGGGTCCGCAAAATCTTTGGTTGATAAGACAATTTTTTAAATTTTTTATAATTTTTTTTTTTTTTTTTTTTCACAAATTTAATTGTCTTTCAATACACATTAACATGCATCCAACATATTGTGAGGCTGATTTGACCCTCTGCCGGACAACCTCCATCCATCCAAGATTAGATAAGTTGTGTGCTACCCATCAGAGTCCGACATCTCACTAATGTGGGAGTATGTGTGCCATCCACAGATGAGGATTCACTGTCTCTTCTACATGTATGTTTAAAATAAAAACATGAATCTGTGAATTACTTTAATAGCTCAGTGTTGTATGCAAGATGTACAGTGGGTACGGGAAGTATTCAGACCCCTATAAATATTTCACTCTTTGTTTCATTGCAGCAATTTGCAAAAATCAAAAATGTTCATTTTATTTCTCATTAATGTACACTCAGCACCCCATCTTGACAGAAAAAAACAGAAATGTAGAAATTTTTGCAAATTTATTAAAAAAGAAAAACTGAAATATCACATGGTCATAAGTATTCAGACCTTTTGCTGCGACACTCATTTAACTCACATTCTGTCCATTTCTTCTGATCCTCCTTGAGATGGTTCTACTCCTTCATTGGAGTCCAGCTGTGTTTAATTAAACTGATTGGACTCGATTAGGAAAGGCACACACCTGTCTATATAAGACCATACAGCTCACAGTGCATGTCAGAGCAAATGAGAATCATGAGGTCGAAGGAACTGCCCAAAGAGCTCAGAGACAGAATTGTGGCAAGGCACAGATCTGGCCAAGGTTACAAAATAATTTCTGCAGCACTCAAGGTTCCTAAGAGCACAGTGGCCTCCATAATCTTTAAATGGAAGAAGTTTGGGACGACCAGAACTCTTCCTAGACCTGGCCGTCCAGCCAAACTGAGCAATCGTGGGAGAAGAGCCTTGGTGAGTGAGGTAAAGAAGAACCCAAAGATCACTGTGGCTGAGCTCCAGAGATGCAGTAGGGAGATTGGAGAAAGTTCCACAAAGTCAACTATCACTGCAGCCCTCCACCAGTCGGGGCTTTATGGCAGAGAGGCCCGACGGAAGCCTCTCCTCAGTGCAAGACATATGAAAGCCCGCAGAGAGTTTGCCAAAAAACACATGGAGAACACTCCCAGAATATGAGAAATAAGATTCTCTGGTCTGATGAGACCATGATTGAACTTGTTGGCGTTAATTCTAAGCGGTATGTGTGGAGAAAACCAGGTAGTGCTCATCACCTGCCCAATACAATCCCAACAGTGAAACATGGTGGTGGCAGCATCATGCTATGGGGGTGTTTTTCAGCTGCAGGGACAGGACGACTGGTTGCAATTGAAGGAAAGATGAATGCGGCCAAGTACAGAGATATCCTGGAAGAAAACCTCTTTCAGAGTGCTCTGGACCTCAGACTGGGCCGAAGGTTCACCTTCTAACAAGGCAATGACCCTAAGCAGACAGCTAAAATAACAAAAGAGTGGCTTCGGAAAACAACTCTGTGACCATTCTTGACTGGCCCAGCCAGAGCCCTGACCTAAACCCAATTGAGCATCTCTGGAGAGACCTGAAAATGGCTGTCCACCAACGTTCACCATCCAACCTGACGGAACTGGAGAGGATCTGCAAGGAAGAATGGCAGAGGATCCCCAAATCCAGGTGTGAAAAACTTGTTACATCATTCCCAAGAAGACTCATGGCTGTACTAGCTCAAAAGGGTGCTTCTACTCAATACTGAGCAAAGGGTCTGAATACTTATGACCATGTGATATTTCAGTTTTTCTGAAGTTTTTCTGTCAAGATGGGGTGCTAAGTGTACATTGATGAGAAATAAAATGAACTTTTTTAGATTTTAGCAAATGGCTGCAATGAAACAGAGTGAAAAGTTTAAAGGGGTCTGAATACTTTCCGTTCCCACTGTATGTTTATAAATGGCAGTGGCATGGCCACCCTGTACCTTGCACATGTTTAAATTAAAAACATGAATATATGAACCCGTGTAATATTTGAATAGCTTAGTATTGAATGCACAATATCAGGGTAGTTATGTTGAACATGGCACTAGGTCCAGTTTAATATAAAACACAATTTTATGCAATATATATAGTAGGGGGTCCCTGCTCCATCTCTCCACCTGTTTGGGGGTCCTTGGCCTGAAAAACGTTGAAGACCTCTGCCTTAATTCATTACGTCATCTATGTGTTTACGTGCAAATATTCATAGGTTCTTAAGAATTACAAACTACTTCCAAAGAAGCTATCCCCTAAATCAGATTGTACCAGAAATACCTAAGCAACGCTACAAAGACTTTGCTTCCCTTTGTTTCTTTACTGGCAAACAACCTTACTTGTGAACGCTTCTAGATCCTGAGTAAAGATATTTCTGAATGTTTTTTAGAAATACCCTTTATTCTTTCCACTGTAACGTGGAGTCTCGAGGAAAGAGGTCTGCACGATCTTCTCTCAACAATATGACTCTCAGTTATAACCATAGACTGATGAGTGTAAAGATGGATCACGTGACTGCTCCCCCAAAATTAAGCCAAAGAGTTATTTATCTGGTGGCTGGCTGCAGTATGGCTTAAGAAAACGGCCTCCTTTATGTTAATTCATGGGACATGGACCAATTTTTAATTTACCCACAGATTGTTACCGCCATTTTAGCTAGTTCTTATCACACTAATGTATGTTCAAGTGTTCATTCTTCCAGTAAGTTGGGTTTATAATAAGTTATTTCATGCTAAAAGTCAAGATTGTCTATGGCTGAACTAGTTAGGATTCTTAACATGCTAATATTTGTGTTGGAGGATTTTTACAAATATGCATTTTGTACAATCCTTTTTGAAATGCAAATCACACAGACATACTAATAGACATACATTATTTAATTTACAGCCAAACTATGGTTACAGTCATTCTAAACAAGGACAAAACTTCACCACACATCAGTATAACGCCATGAAAGTAAGAGAGGCTGCATGATGCCTGAGACGTGTCTTTAATTGGATTAAATAAAATGAATCAATCGGATTAGCTAGATTTTTGTTTTTGTTTCTTTTTTTAATCAGCTTTGTACTACACGTGTTTGATCTGTCCGTCATCATTTCCACCAAATAACCCAGTGAAACCTGTTGCAGTGAGCTGCTGGGTTGTAAAAGGGAGACTTCAGAGGGAAGAATAAGAAGGCTGCACACTGATGCTTTATTGATAAATCTGTTTTAAACCTTTTAAGATATGTATTAGGCCATGTATTTTATATGATGTTGTTTATCGAAAGACTGTAGTTCTCCTGTTAGCAGCTAGGTTGTAAAACAAAGGTATTTACTAAGGATTAACAATCAACTAAAATGACTCTTACAGTTTTGATGACATTTTAGAGCTGTGATGAGATATTTACGTTTAAATATGTTTCAATGATTAGGATTAAAGGATTTAAGGATTATGGTGATTAAATGCAGTCTGAAGTCTGTTGATAGTCTTTACATTGACATATTACATTTCATATTTCCAATATAAAAATGACCATAAAACTTACTAAATATCACTCAATATAGCACATGCAAGCTGTGCCTCAAATTGCTTCACCTGGAGAAAATCTGGTTTAATCCTGTATGGTTTATCTGAGCATCCCCAAAACTAAATAAATCATGTCAGTATTCCCATGATATCTGCTGTCTATATTCATTGTCCCCATCACATTTAACGATGTTCACACATAACTCAAATTTCCCCTTCACATGGAGCTACATGATGAAACAGGCTGATTTACATAACATCTGTGGAGTACTCAGATGCAGAACAGGGTGGTACTTCCCCCCCGGGTCCCAACATTTAGCCCCCTGGAGGATTGAAAAAAAACAGATAAACTGTCAGCATGTTGTTAATTGTATCCAACACTATCGTTTACTATTATGGGATGCCACAGAAACTGTGACTCGTCCACCTCCAGAGACCAGCAGTGGTGTTTAACACATTTAAGGCTTGTGAATAATCAAAAGTCGACCTCTACGAGGGCGAGATAAATAATACCACACAGATAAGAAATTGTTGATGTGAAACCAGCACGATGACCATGAATTCCCTGCAGAGCAAGTAAACAGAGAGACCAGTTAAAACAGACATTTACTCTGTGGTCTCCACTGGGTACAAAGTCCCAGTTTCATGAATCTGGCTCTTTATTTGGCAATGGGATTGTAACCTTGTCTTTTTCCACACATTGTGACAAATGGTCTAAAACTGGACCTTGTAAGAAGATATATTTAGAATTGATCCGGTTCTTATATTATTTGCTATAAATGGAAATAAAAACGGTCACGTGACATTCAACTGTGAACAATTAATATATTAACACGGGGGAAAAGATGCACAACCCCCACTCCTCAGGTTCAGGGTCAGCAAAGTTTATACAGCTGTGTCATCAGTGATTTCATCAAGACACCTCGAGGCTGCGACAGACACAGACACACAGGCTGGTTTGTTTTTGGCTTCCAGGCCTGTATGTTTTGTTTTTTTCAGAAGCCCAGGATGTGCTGCTGAATGTGAGGAGACGTGTTGAAGCTTGACTGTGCTGATGCCTCATTCACCGGGTTTCCCTGGAAGGTCCGACGCTCACAGACAAGCCCATTCAATCGCACAGGACCCGTTCCTGGCAGGCCTGATCACAGGCTACAAGGAAATAACAGGCCTGCTGTCGATCTGCCATTTACTGTTTCACCCTACGATGTTTATGTGAACTTCACTGGTGCAAACAAATGGACTCAAATATCCAAATTAACACTGCAAACTATGATGGCTTCCTGTGATGGATTTAACAACAGCCATAAATCGATTTGTGAGTTGAATATGTGCGCCAGTTCAAACAGATGTCTGGTGTTGTGCCACACACCTGACAAAAACGTGCTTCACAGCTTGAAGCAGTTGAGAAAAGCCTGCAAGTCTCCAAAAGTTAAAAAAGGCCTGGTAAGAGTCCAGCTAAATCTTTACTGATGAGCCTCAAAATGATAAAGGCCTGCAGAAGATCCAGATGCTACATCTCGTGTAAAAATACTTGAAATACTTCAGTGCTTATGTGTGAAACAGACAGAATGACAGCAGCAGAGGGGGGAGGGTTTAAAGAATGGTGGAAATACAATACTGTCCTTTCTCAAAAATGAAATTTCCCTGCATTAGTTTAGACAGTATTCCAGCTGGCATGACTTTTACCAGAAACATCTCAGTCACTTCTGTTTGCTTTTCTCCACCCAATCCAATAAATTCCCTTCAGGCAAAGTCCTTGATCAAACATAACAATGATCAAGTGGGAGCAGCCCAGAGGAGAAACCGGACCAAAGCACTGGTAGAGACTTCCCTCTGAGGGTCTGGGGATTATGCAGAATGCCTACTGCGGTATGTTAGCAGCTGCTGAGCAGCAGGACGGCCCCTGAGGGATTTCTTGTTCACGATGGCTTCATGTACCAGAACAACAAACAAGATTCCAACAAGGGTCCTTCTGCCCGGGCACACATTCTGACAACACAAAGATTATTCTAAGAAACGAGAGCAACAATTCAATGCTCCGGGGACCAAAGCACACAACCCCACAGGCAGCGGTGCACTGGCTGTACAGTCAAATGTACAGGTTCAAACATGCCAGAGTGCAGCAGGTCCAACACACCTTCCTCTTCAAGTCAAAACACATGCCACGGTCTTATTAAACTGTCTGTATGATAAGAATAAAAGCGCAAAAAATCTATTTGACGTTGCTGTGTGACACTTTCAGAGGAGTTCGGTGACGGCACTGCTGTGTTAAGATAATACTATAGACATAACAATGAGAAGCAGATACGTAGAGTGCAGGTGTGACAGACCTGCTTTTCCTCTCACTTTGCCAACCCTCCATTCCACGCTCTCTTACCTCTCTGTCTGTCTGACGCCGTGTCCGCTCAAATCATTTCCATGCTGCTGCGATTGTCTCCCATCGGAACTCAGACAGACTAAACAGTATCAGTGTAGGTTTTCAAAAAAAAATCAAAAAAGTGGCCCACCTTTAATGCCACACCCAAGCTGTGACATCAGAAATATGTCTCCCCTGAACCAAATCCCATCGGCCTCCTCCGTGCGTCTCTGAGCTCCGGCGCTGTCGGGAGCTGCCTCCCCCTGAGGTCATGAGCAGAAAGGTAAGCAGCTTTGCCTCCCTGTGCAGACATGAACCTGTGGGTGGGGCCAGAGGAGCAACAGTGAAAGCTGCAGCCCAAGAGCTCTCGATGGCTAAAGACTGGTGTAGATAGGCTGAGTGATCATGATGTGTTTTCTATCATGAGTGGAGGAGAATTAAAAAGGTTTCTCTTATCTCCATTAGCTTCCTCTCACAGTTTTGCAATCCTCCCACTCCCTAATTTAATCAGATAATTCTCCTCTATTTACTTTTCACAATGAAATGCGATGAGAAACTCGGCCAACTTTTCTGAACCACACCTTAGTTCTACACAACTGACTCACTTCCAAACCATGTTAGAGGACTTGTTAGTTGAGCATAACAACACAATAGTGTTTCAAACTAACACAGACATGAAACTCAACTTCCTGACAGCAGGCCCTTCCTCCTATTGAACACTGACGGGCCTCACGTTTGTTCGGTGACAATTTGATCATTGTTCCTCACTTCAAGGCCTAAAACTATCTGATCGATAATCAGCTACGATTCCAGATAACACTGTTCCACTAGGAATACGCAGAATGAAACAAAAGCTGTGACTACAACAATATCCTGATGTCAACACAGATATTCATGAGGGCAATCCGGATGCTTTTTTCAATAAGAGCTGTCAAAAGAGGCCGTCAGCACCTGGCACTTAACGGATCCTGGCCGAGAAAGCAGATGTTTTCATTGTTAATTTAATCAACAGATTGAAATATAACAAAACAACTAGAAACTCAGTCTTCAATGGGGAAACGTATGAGTTGCTGATGAAATAAGCAGTCGTCTAAAATTCAATTAAGCTGCACCTAATTTCACCCACAATTATAGATATCAGTTCCCTAAACATGCCTGATTATTTTTCATCTAATGAATTGTTCTCTGAGAGATAAAGGAAAAAGCTCTATCTCACAATGTTAAAACACCTGGCTCCGCCCCTGGATATGACTAAACTTTAATGTATTCCTCCCAGATCCATACCAAGTGCTTCCACCAGGTCTAATGCTTATCAATTCAGTTGTTTTCTAGGAATCTTGCTTTCAAACAAACCAACCATGAAAACTTAAAGGACAGGGGTGAGAACATCACCTCACTGGCAGAGGTAATAACGGGGCTACCTCAGCAGACCCGGTCTTCATTACTCTCCCCATACATGAGCATACAGGCCTGTTTTAGCTGCATATACATACTTTGAGTACTTTAAATATTCAGTGAATAAACATTTTTATCTCTGCTTCCTTTGCTTTGAAAAGATTATTACAATCTTGAGCTGTGACCTTGCCTTTGAGCCTCATTAGGAGCCTGTTGTGACTTTCCTGTGATCACAAAGCATCCGATTAAAAAGTTAAAAATAAAGTTTCAAACATATTGTCTGGAACCCTATGACTTCCACTTTGAATATTGTTTTCCTGCAAATGTGATTGAAGCGCTTGATAAAGCTCGAGGGCTTTGTCCAGCAGACTGTTCAGTGCCTGATACGGAAGCAATAACTTTGACTTTCCATTGTGAAACAAGTCGGCGGCCGTACACTTTCACTTAAGAATGTTCGCCCCGCTCTGCAAACAACCAGCACAGAATACCTTCACTGATAAGGAGGCTAAGTGGCGAGCGGAGATGTCGGTGTGTGGGAGCGGGAAGGAGGAGTTAAGTTAGACTGGTGGTGGTGGTAGTGTGTGTGTGTGGGGGGGTGTCCCTGAGAGAAGACAAAACATGGGGCCACAGACCCACAGCTGGTAATTTGATGAGAAGTCACTCAGAGCAAACTCTGTTTTTTTTTTAAAGAGGGTCTGGAAAGGCCATTAGCATCATGGTGTAAACTGTGCAGGGTGAGGAGAGATTAGGGAGGTGGGGGGGGGGGGGGCCACTGGGACCCGATGAGAACTTCCCACTTCCGTTGTGTACTGTTTATTATTGCAGGGCAAAACAAAAAAACTTTTTCCCACAGTGTTTTTTCCAGCGCAGGCCTGGATCAACTCAATCCCCCCCGAGTGTCCTCAACACCAACATGTAGCATTCGGAGAAATCTCTGTGCCAGTCAGTGTTTTCATGATCCAGCTCATTTTAACTGTGTTACTTATTCCCTGTGGAGCTCACGCTTGCACTCAGGTGTCTGACACTACAGCAGAGGCAGAGTAAGATCGCAGGCCACTATGACCTCCAGCCGGTTGGGCAATGAGATCTAAGATTAGAGCCGAGCGATACATCGGTTGGCCGATAAAATCTGCTGATATCACAGGTGCACGGGTTCCAGTGTTAGTTCCCTGATATGCGCACAATGTACGTTTTGGCGCCTGTTTATGCAGAAATTCATATTTTTCAATTCAACAAACGTGTCAAGAAGGTAAAAAAAGTTTGCAGAGAGAAAAAGCTTTCCCCTTTGAGTCATAATTATAACTATCACACTGACTTTCATCTGAAACAATGCAGTATTGTCTGCAGCAGGAAATCTTTCAAAAGCGTTCTCTCCATCAGATCGTGTGAACTGAGGTTCCGGATTCTGCACCAAAACGGCCACATCCAGTGTCTTCCTTCATTGTTCGGTGTAAACCAAATATTCAGAGTTGCACAACCCCTTGAGCTGTGGAAAACAAAAAGAAAACTCCACATTTTGTCTCATTGTCACTGGGGTTACACCCATTTCTCACAAAAGCAAGAACAACATCCGTCCGTCCTGATCTTTTGAAGTCGTGGTCAGAGGACGAAAAAGGCCCGACTGAGCTATTTATGACCTAAATTTACAAGTTTGTGTATTTCTACTCAACCAGATTCTGCAGTTTAATGCAAAAGTAGCACCTCAGTCATAGTACATTATGAAATACAGCTGCAATAGAAACAAAGAGACTGGATCTTTAATGCAAAGTTGCTTCACCCACCAATTTGCTTGCATAATAAGGACGGTTGATGATGAGACAGTATTGTCCGCACGCTACATTCGCCACAGAACCCACGTGCACAAGCTTCTGGGTGAATAACACTTCCCCATCTTGTGCCTGGTTGGTTTAAGCTTGGCTCCATGATTTGTCATCAGTTGGATAATTTGCTATACAGCTTGTCAACGTCTCGTTAAACAAAACCGCAGTTTACTCAACCAGTGCCAGACGTGAGGGGCCCGGTGCCTTCTCCACACATTCAGTATCTCATCTGAACAAGACAAACACTGATAATAAAGGTCAAACCAAACAAGGCAATTTGTTTCTTTGTCACGTAAAATGTCTGAATGTTATTGGAGATAAATAAAAGTTCCCATTGAGCGCGCACAAAGGTCGCATTCATGTTGGCTCGTTTTCGACAGGCCGAGAGTGGGAGGCGTCCAACTGTCGTGCCCTGGAAGAGCGCATAACAGAAACAATGAGGGGCCAAGTCCTCTAGTCTGTTCAGTCAGTGTACAGACGGAATCTGTGCAGCCGATCTGTTTAAATATGCCGCCGTGCACAACCCTCTCATACACAAACACTTATTAGTTGTGTCTACTTCAGAGGTTTAAAGGAAATGACTGTAAATGCCAACACGCTGCGTTTCATAATGCCCATAACTGTCCAGTGAGGAGTATTCACTGGTATTTACGGTCAGTGCGTTGGTTTCAGTGTGGCAACAAAGACCAGACATTCTTCACACCCCCCCCCCTTCCCCTTGTTGTTGGCCATTTTGTCTGTTTTAGCCCCGTGAAGCAGAAATGATCCACCAGCTCATCAACAGGCCCGAGCTTAACGCTGATTTTCCTTTCTGCTTTATTGCCTCTATAGTGGGCGGGTGTGTTTGAATGACATCTTTCATCTTGCTTTTTGGCCCCAGCTGATGTGAGTAGGCTCTGAGAGGGCAGCATGCTGTGGGCCACATTAAGTCTCCTCCTGAATGAAGACAGCTTTGTTGTCTCCGAGCATAATCTCAAGGAGGAATACTGAAATATGCTTCAGTCCACTCAAAGCCCTGGGTTTTTCTTTTCAATCTTCATCGTTTCTGTTTCCACTCCGACGTGCCCATCTTCTTCAGCTATCTCCAGTCAGTCTGATTTTCATCTGTGGCCTCATGTGAGCAGCTGTGCCCTTGGACTGCCTGCATGTCGGGGAAACAGCTGTGGGGATTCACGATACCTTAACTAATTCCACATTGTGCCCTGAAGAAAGCCAGCCATGTGAGATCATGGTTTAAGGTGTGTCCAATTTAGCAGGGCTGCGAGCTCCAAGCTGTGCACTGTTAAGAATACAAACGAAGGAAGACTTGTGCGTCTTGATACATTTAGAGAGACGGAAATAGAAACTAGAATGCCACTCAGCAGAGTTCGTACCTCCACCAAGGCCCAACATTCCTCTTGTGAAACCACATTTAAATTCAAAAGATCTGGATCGTTATTTGGATCTGCACAGCATTGCACACAAAACATAAATATTAGTCCCCTAAACATGTCGGTTCTTTTCAAATCAATCTCCATAAACTTATTGGGATCTTCCTTAGTTCATGACCAACCCCTCCACAAAATATCATGAAAATCCATTGAATCCTGCCAGTCATCATGACGTGACAGATCTCTCACTTGGGATTTTGCTCAACTAGCTTCGGCAGCGCTATCGTCCCTAAAGTTGTTAGCATCCTCTAAGATAGTCAGACCTCATAGTTTCAGATACAGTTGGGCACGTACACACAAGTGTCTTGCGATGCAGCTATCCCTTTAAATATAATGATTTCTGTGGCAAACAAAGACATTTATTTGATTATTTATTCATTTATTTATTCAAATCTGAAAAAAAATAAGTATTTCCTGACCCGTAATGCATCCTTCCACCAATTTTCGGGGTATCTGTCTTGTCGTGTTGGCGTAATGCGGCTAAACTCAAACAGAACCTCCTTGCCTCAGGTAAATCCTGTTCCAATTAAGGTTCTGATTGAAGTCAAAATAAAATCTTGAAATTTATTTGTAACTGAGCCCGAAAAATAGAAGAAAAAACTATAAATATGAGGTCACGAGGAAAGATTCCTATGTGACTGCATTTGGCAAAGCTCCACATATAACATATATTGGCTCCAAATATAAGAAGCCACAAATAAGACTGGGAACATGTGTCCCTTCGCCCACACCCCAGCAGCTTATGGAAGAGTGTGGTTTACTTAAAACAGTCAGACCACAGAGTGATTTAGGTAGTCTGCTGCTTGCCGCTGCCAGGGAGTGTGGCCACGCTCCCAGATTACAAAACACTTATGAAATATGACTGCGAGCAACACCAAGAAGTTTTATTTTTCCAAGAAAGGAAAATTTAATTATGCAGGGCAGGGGTGGAAACTTCCCTCTCATGGAATCCTGGATTGGAAACTATCATATGTTTGAATTCTCACCTCTAATTAAAATCTCAAAAACTTGGTAGATCTCTCCTGAATGCCAAAGTAGTGACTGCAGATTAAAGAAAAAAAAAAAGTCTGGAAACTCACTCCCCTTTTTTTTTTTTTTTTTTTTTAAATGATTCCAACCACTGGAATAAAAGCAGCTGACATCATCTCTAAACTCGTGAACCAAAACTGATGGGAAATTCCATTGTGTCATATATTCACAGCACTTATTTTTGGTATTTTCACCGTGAACTCTCTGACTATTGGGCATGACAAACGAGTGCTTCATAGAATATCGGTTTCAAGTCCAGCAGATGCAAGACTTCCTCAGAGAAACAGAAAAGATGGTCCTGCTCATCACAGAGACAGAGGAGGTCGAATGTTTTGCCTGCAGAATACTTCCCATGACCTCTGCATATGGTCAAGGCAATTTCTCAGTTAAAAAAAAAAAAAAAAACTCAGAGCAGGAAATGAGCAGAGTTCAAAGGTTGAAACGTCTGCAACAACTGTGACTTTGCTGCATTCGGACTGGGTCAAAAGAATGTGTTGAAATTGTGTGTGTGTGTGTGTGCAGATGGATTCATATTTACAAAGGTGGCATTATGCTCGTGCCTTAAACAACTTGGGGAGGAAACCACCGGGTCTTTCCTTCCGATTGACGCTCGCGGAGAGATGTACTGGATTTTGTGCGATGTGTACATTGAAAAAAAAACTGACAACTTCTGGGCCTTCCTTAATACAATTTTTTTATTTGAGTTTTTAATAGTGGGGTAAATGTGCCTTTTGCTTTCAGTCTCCACATGTTTGGAATGAGCTGCAAGATATCCTAAACTTATTGAATCATTACCCTCTCTTGGCCCATTTGAAAATCTTTTAAAGTCAAGTTTTCTATAAGTTTTTATAGAAAATGTGCATTATATTCTCCATAAATCATTTTAGCCACTGATTGCTATACATGTTTCTTCGTATGATCTCTGGTTTTTAATCTGTTTGCTGTGTTTTTAGTATGTTTCTGTGTGTTTATTTTGTCCCTACTTTTATTTTTACTTGAAGCTTTATCATTGAGGTTGTGTTTTCGTCTGAATTTGCTTGTTTGTTTGTTTGTTAGCACGATAATGTATAAACTACCAGACCGATGACATTTTGTGGAGGGGTGGAGCAAGACCCAAGGAGGAACCCATTAAAGGTTGGATCCTTTTTTTGTCCTTTAACACTACGTGAGCATTTTTCCACATTTTGATTTGTCAGAGAAGGACTCATGGATCGTGATGAGAAGAACCCAGCATGTTTACGGGACTGATATTTATTAGTGTGTGCAATTTAGTGCAGATCTAAATAAAAAACACTGGACGTCATGAATATAAATGTGGTTTCTTAGGGAACTGTTTGGCCAAGATAAGGCTCTACTTTACTTCATTGCTGCCACATTGACGAGTGACACAACCTTCCTCTTAAAATAAAGGATGGATACAAAATAAAATAACCTATTTAGGCCTCTAACAGTATAAAAGGCTCTTGGACTCACATGCTCCCATTAGTTCTTCTTGATTTTCCCTGTGATAAAACAAACAGAGAAGGCAGCAGCTGCTGATCCATATGACAGATACACTGAACATACCTCAGAGCTGAGCTCCGTGGATGGGGCAGGGATCCGTGATCATCCATGACGAAACTCATAGGTTTAACACAATCCCTCGGACTAAAAAACACACACAAACACAAAAGGCACAGGTCATTCCCAGCAGCAGCAGCAGCAGCAGCTCACACACTGAATGTTGTGCAGGTCAGTCTGAGCTGATGCGAACATCAACACTGAAATGTGGGCGAATCCCTCAAGAGATCATCTTCTCTAGTCTCCACATCAACAGATTGTTCTTCTCCTTCTCACTCCTTCTCTCCTTCTCACTAGGTATCGAGTGATCCGTCTCTTACCATGAATGCAGTCGGTGGTCGATGCAGTTGTCCACTTCCATCAGTGTTCACACAGGCAGGGCGAGTTGTGTTGTGGAGCCCTTTGCGCACACATTGTGTTTGGATAAATGATCCATGTTCCCGTTTAGGTCCTCTGTCTCTTTACGCAGCGCATCGCAGTGTGGTGCGGTGTGTGTCTCTTTGTGTGTGTGCTCCTCCTGACTCTGAACCCCACACTCCAACACATCTAAATCATTTCCCTCCTCACATGATCGTAGGCTACACAACTTTTTTCCCTCGGTGCATCCGAGACTGAGATCTGGAGAAGTGGGGGGCGTCTCTCTCTCTCTCTCTCTCTTTCTCTCTCTCTCTCTCCTTCTCTCTCTGTGTGATGCTCTCACTTTACCTTCCCTGCGGAGGATCCTGAGGAAACTGCACGGAGCCCATGTTCACGTAACACAATCATATCTCCATTAACAACACAAAAAGCTCGTTGGTTTGTTGTGTGTAATAAGCTACACAAAAACCACACCAGCGTTTCTTGTTGTTGTTTTCAACTTCCTTCTAACAAGTGTTTCATTTGTCTGCAGTGACATCGTGTGGTGAATCATGGAAACTACAAATCCTCCCCTCCCCATGAATATCAACACAAAAAATACAATTTAAACATTTCAACTTTACATTTAATAATCAAAATCTTAGATCAGTGATGTAATATGTTTGATATATTTGGATATAGTCCTTCGATAGCTCCCTTGCAATATTTGCACTACCACTATTCTGTATTACCTACCTTCTCTTCATCTTCTATCATTCTCTCATTTCAGTAATATATTGTATTTCAGTTTATAATTTATATTTTAGGTGTATATTTTATTATATTTTGTTTTATTACTTGTGGTTTTCTTTCTAAATATTTTTGCCACCGACAGCTATATGTAATTCTAGAGCTTGATTGGTGACTGAAGGCCACTGAGCGTTTGCAGTACAGGCCCCAAAACTCTGGAATGACTTACAAGCTTAGATCAGAAATGCTACATCAAATAAAATACATTTTTTATTTGAATGGCCCATATTCACAAATCACTCTGCCCTTAACACTCAACAAGATTTAGGAAAACTTACAAAAAAACACTTTATTTAACTAAATGCAGAAACCTCAGGTAGAGTCAAATGTGATGTTGTGTGGAGCAGATAAACAAGAATAACAAATGTTATACACAGATAACACAGATTATTGATTGCAAAAAATTACAATTGAACAATGTAGATTAAAAAACGTATATACAAACGTTGATATTATTATTATGAATACTAAACTCAGAGGTCCCTTTCCGAAAGCATTAACATACGTCTCCTTGGAAGGTTCTGTTGCTTCAGTCACTAGATTTGTGAGTTTGTTCACTGATGTTTATCAGTAAAGTCGTCCACAACATGGATGACCCAACTCAAAGGTGTTTGATTGTGCTTGAGCTCAGGGATCTGTGTAGCAAAGTAATCACTTCATAATACAGACTGCTGCCACAACATTGGAAGCACAATGTTGCCGAAATTGTAGCTGCAATCTGTAGCATTAAGATTTCCCTTCATGGTAAGAAAGCCCAAATTCAACGGAGGACATGTTATACAGGTGGTGCAGTGACAGAGGTGTTGATGTCTGCACAGTAGAACATCTCCGCGCCGTGGGAACACTCTTGTGGGTTGAGGCCGGTCATGGTCAACCCGGTGATCATGACGAATAAGCCGGCTATTATCAAGATGGTGGCGATCAGGTTTTCTCCCTGGTACCAGCGGCCAGGGCAGAGTTTGAGGATGCACGCTGATGGAATTATGAAGATCAGGGGTGTGGCGCTCAGAGCACCCTGTGTTAAACAAAAATACACGTACATTAAGCATTGATGAATACAAACAGGTGAATAGATGCACATGGTCGAGTAGATCTGACTTACATTCAGCTCCAAAACAACTCCGAGACAGTCGTAGGCCAAAGATATTGATGTGCAAACGGCCACAATGAGCATGGTTATGACCACATGTTCAACTTTTGAAAGTTCCCGACTGAAAAAGACATTGGTGAACACCTGAGAGGACACACAATAATATGGAAATTAATTAGACCCAGACTGTGCATGTATTTAAATGTATATTGCATTTTCTACAACTACAGAACAGCTAATCTAATTAGCATTGTGTTGGTGAGGACCTAGTAACTCGTCTCTAAGCTGACACTGTTGTGCTGTTACCTACTGAGCAGCTGTGCAACACTTTCGTTTTGTTCATTTTATCAACAATGCCATCTTCATAGGTCAAGACCTCAACATACCAATTTCCATTTCATATGTTAACGTCTGAGCAGTAACAATTATTAGAATCACTTACCTCTCGTGTCACAAAACACTCCAGTGGAAAAGTGGTTATTATACTGAAGCCAAAGCAGAAGCGACCAAATGTTGCCAGGTTATCATCTCTGCAGTAGTTCTCAAATATGTCTCCTGAAAAGTGGCAAACGTGATATCGAAACAAATTTGTGATATTCAAAAAAATTTAATGACATTAAGAATTCTACACTTTGTGTTGATACCTTGGGCGAAGCCAGTGAAGGTGGTGTAGCCCGCGACAGCAAACGTAACACTGATTACCAGCGCAGAACCGACTGAGACGTGGGTGACTTGAGACCAGCTAGCTAGAGTGGGCTGCTGCAGGGACCCATAGATAAGGAAGGTGTTGTGGTGGCATATAAAGGCTGAGGACACACACAGGACCAGATCATCAGAGCTTTATTAAAAACCTTCAAACACCTTTAAAAACCGTTCAATATCATCCCAATCAGATAAGAGCAACACAGTTTGAAGCAGTTCACAACTTCAGACTTCAAATTTTAACACTTCCAAACCACTTGGGAATGAAAGACTGCCGACGGCCTCTGTCTTACTTCAGGTAAAACAGCAGTGTATTTTCCTGAGAGCGTGCAACAACCCATGGGTTGTGTGAGACTCCTGCGTGAGATTTTAATTCAATATTTACCTTTTTGTTTGACTTAGTGACTTATTATATAATTGTTTGCCATGGACACCTGGATTCAAATAGCGTCTGCCTCTATTAAAAGCTTCACAGATTTATTTTTTGGCCACTTGGGGGCATACAATCCACAAAAGATTCATATTTTCTCTCAGGTCTTACTGTTGTTCTGTCTTGTTTTGTTCTGTGATGTATTGGTCCCATGTATTTTGCATAGTCAATAATCAGAACGCACAGACTCACCAAAAGACATAACACCAACTGCCTGAATTGCATTCCACTTTGCAAATGCCCATGCGTTCTCTGTAGGGGGGCTTGAGAAAGAAAGAAAACATAGAAAACTACGATTATGTTTCTATAAAAGCATTTTAATGGGTATTTATTAAGAAAAATTAAATGGTTCACACACAGGGACATTCAAAGGAAAATCTGTGTGAGTTAAGAAATTCAGATTCTGCAGATTCCTACATTTGTGGTCCCAGGGTGGCTGATCGGATGATGACAACGATGAGGATGGTCAGTGTCAGCACCATTGACAGGAAGGAAACCTGGTAACACACACACGAAAAGTTTGACAGGCAGTTTTTGAAATCCCCAAATTACATCATTGACATTTTATCATCATTCTTGCCTTCCCCAGTTTCTCTATGTTTCGATAAAGTGAGAGAGGCAGCGTGAACCCCAGCGTTGACAGCAAGATCACAAAGTGACGCTCGGCGAGTATGTGACCTGGACCAACTGCAAACACAACACGTCCCGACATACATTAGAATCTAAACATAGGAAGCGTTCAGATCTAGACTGCATGTTTGGCTTGAATAACTTTGTTAATGGCACACATGGTCTTATTTTGCTTTATCTATGCGTTGGAATCAACTTTACACAGCGTGGCCTACCTCCTGGTATTCTCTGAATTACTTTGGTCATTGTGTCACCAGTTGTGATGTTGTAACTAACCATAGCTGCAGGAAAACAGAGGGGGAGCATCGTGCTGTTATTCATATCAATCTGCAGCAACTGTCAAAGAACAGCATTGAATAAAGAAAATAAAGCAAACTACTTTTCAGGCCACACAGACATAACATGCTGCAAATATAACATTACAAAATATTCAAACTTGCCATAAACAACTTACCGATGAAAGGATAAAGGAACTGCAGCGCAGATACAATTAGAAACCCGGGGAAACCGAATGTGCTCTGCACCAGTGACTGATAACTGTTTGTCCCCGACAGGTTCCCTCCTCTGATCAACAAGATGATGGAATAATCTGCGATGAAATGACCAACATGTTCTTATTGATTTTTTCTTGATCTGGGAAAATTCATGTCTCCTGATTCTGATTGTACCACCTTCAATGAACTCACCTGTGATCAATGCAACGATGACCAGCAGCAGGAGGCCCAAGGGGAGCCCTGCCTGGCTCAGTGCATACGGTAAACCTGGTTTAAAAAAAGGTAAATAAAGCATATACGCTGCAACTGAGGAATGTAGAGGCGCAATCCAAAGAAGTAAATAAAAAAGCAACATTTACACAGGAGAAAGCGGATAAATCATCCACACAAACAAACACATGATAAAACACACATTTGGTGTTTGCAGTTAAATTCCATGACATCTCTAACATTTCCTGCATGTGATCCTCTTGCTGTGGGAAATAGAAGTAGAGAACATGATATTATCTCAACAGTGAACAATCACATTCCCAACCATCCAATGAATGCCTCCCTACCGTGGCTACAAGTTCAATTTAGGACTGATTTTTAATATTATCTCAATAACTTTTTAAAGTTCAGTACAGTCTGGCCCCAAGTTATATTTCTCTCTATGTTCCAGGCCATAATCAAAGATCTTCAAACCAACACATATTTTCCATGTTTCTTATCATTCATACATTCTGACATGTTGTGTAACAAAAGTCAGTCTTTATCACAAGTTGTTTGTGTGTTATTATAAAAGAACACTAAGGAAGTCTCTCATTGCATTACTAAGTAGTAAGTCATGCTCCAGTGTGTCTCACTGCTGCAGGGGAAAGGTCGAGGCATAGTTCTGAGGCTGAAAGAGTTAAAGGGGAGAATTGGGGGCAACAGGCGCAAGTCATATGATACAGAGGCTTTACCGCCGCAGGGCTTCAATGCTGTGAAAGCTTCTCCTTGTTACACAAAACAGCAAAACTGCAGTTAATTATTTAATCGAATCAGTTCACTAAACCCATGATAACTTAAAGCTTGAAATCTGCCATAGCCTGCTCTTTGTGATGATACAATTGATCATTGGGTTTGATATCATTTAACTGATTCATGTTTTCTTGTTAAGCACTTCAGTGTCGTGGATATTTACCTATGATTCCTGATCCTATAATGGAATTGATGAAATTGAAGGTTGCAGACGTTGTTGACCTTCTTGCTCCTGATGCATCTTTTAGTGGATGAATTAACATGGTCCCTTCTTCATGTGGTAGCTGGAATAAATGTCAATAATGAAGAGTTGTGACAAAGAAAATGAGATGGTCGCTGTTATTTAAAAATCCTACAAGAGGAACATCACTGTGTTACCTGCTGAGCCATCCTGAGCACCTGAGGGTCGCTGGTTTGATTCCTCTGCGGTCTACTCTTCTCATATATCCTCTGTGTGACTGGGACAAAAACAAAGAAGAAAGAAAAAAAGTCTGTTCGTTTCACCACACAGAAACCGTGGGAAACCAACTCAGCAGCGCCCCCAGTCGGTGAAACTACACGACCCTGTAACGTCAGCTGGGGATGACCTAAACACTGCAGGCCTAAATCCTATTATTTCAACACTGTATCAAACTAGTGCTAATTCAGCTGACCTCTGGGAATTAGGTTGTACTTACTTGGTGCCAAAATATGGATAAATGCAAGTAGAATTAAAGGTATTGAAGGATTTATTAAAGGATTATTCTATAAAGCTGTTAAAAAATAGAAAGACCTTCTGTGCAGGCACGCAAACGATTAAAGAATAAGGAAGGAGCTGCAGATATTGTGTAAGCTACAGTCAGAAAAAAACAAGTTTCTCACAATGAGAAATGCTGTTTGCCTTCAAATAATGAACCACTTGAATCAAATGATAGCAAATGGATATTTTAATACTTGTTTATATTTTTCCATACATAGCCGAAAATTAAGGAAATAAGTAACACAAACACACCATAAAAAAAGTAAAAGCATTGAAGTGAATTGTCAATTTCTTGAAAAACTATTTTAGTTTTTTTTATCGTGTGGGAGATATATAAACTTTTCTCAAACTCCATATAGCTATATAAGCCTCTGATATCACACATTATGTAGATTAAAGTAAGATGTTTATTACTGTACAGTATTTGAATATTATGTGATGAAAATACATTTTAGGCGTTAACATCTATTCATAAAACTGTTAATTGATTAAAATAATAGTAATAATGATATTTATTATTATAATTAGGGCCAGAGCACTGACAGGCACTGACAGACAGTGAGGCCCTATTGAAATTGTTAGGATTATTATTATTGGTACTCAGGCGAATGAATCGGCTTTTTGAGGGCTTTAACATGCTCAAATTTGCACTTCCTGCACAGAAGTAGACCTCGCAACTCCTGCGCAGAAGTGGACTGGGCAGGATTAATTTAATTTAATTTAATATTTTTATTTTGTTTTATTTATTTTTTTTATATTACATTTTTTTATATTGAATTTGTATATATTTTTTTACAATTTGTTCTCTTTGATATGATATGATATAACGACACAGTTTAAAGATGTCTGTAATTATGAATATTATTATACAGTCCGTCTGTATCCACTAGGTGGCGTTGCAGGGACAGTGATTGTGATGGCTCACACACAAGTGACCCACCCAACTTTACACAATGTATTATTAGTCATATTCCATAATCGCGTCTCTACCCACAGGATATGCTCATGCAGTTTATCGCATCTCTCTATAAGGCTATAAAGACTCTAACTGGCCTCTTCAATGTGGCCACTGACCCCACACACGCACCCACAAACACGCGCGCGCACACACACACAGGTCGGTCCAAAGTTGCGGCTTTAGCTCTTAGTTCCTGAGTAATGTCGGACTAATTACGCACGATCATGTGAAACCGCAACAGCTTCCGAGGAGCCGCTCTCGGCCCTCACTTGGTACCCATGAACATCCGGAAGCACTGAGCGGCATAATGTAGTTCTCTGACTCTGTTCATCACAGAGGGGCGGATGAAACTCTCTCTGTCTCTTTCTCTCTCTCTCTCTTTCTCTCACTCCTACTCAGTTTCCCTCCCCCCTCCCATGTTCAAATCGTGGAAATGACCAGCTTGCGCCAGGACGCGCGTCAAACATCCTAAGCGCACGGACAGGTTTATTCCAAAAACAACATTTTGAACTTCATCCAGGACATTTTCTTGAGTATTGTCCACCTGGCGAGGATGGGAAACTGATGGTGAGTTGAAGAGAATCTGTTTTTCTCAACAGTATTGACCAGAAAAAGTTCTTCCTCGTCTAATGCAAATGTGTAGATGAGAACTAACTTATTTTCTATCTATCAATTTTTCCATCTATCTATCTATCTATCTATCTATCTATCTATCTATCTATCTATCTATCTATCTATCTATCTATCTATCTATCTATCTATCTATCTATCTATCTATCTATCTATCTATCTATCTATCTATCTATCTATCTATCTATCTATCTATCTATCTATCTATCTATCTATCTATCTATCTATCTATCTATCTATCTATCCATCCATCCATCTATCTATATCTATCTATCTATCTATCTATCCAACCATCCATCTATCTATCTATACATCTTCTATCTTTCTATCTTTCTATCTTTCTATCCATCTATCCATCTATCCATCTATCCATCTTATATCTATCTATCTATCTATCTATCTATCTATCTATCTATCTATCTATCTATCTATCTATCTATCTATCTATCTATCTTTCTATCTATCTATCTATCTATCTATCTATCTATCTATCTATCTATCTATCTATCTATCTATCTATCTATCTATCTATCTATCTATCTATCTATCTATCTATCTATCTTTCTATCCATCTATCCATCTTATATCTAACTATCTATCTATCTATCCATCTATCTATCTTTCTATCTATCTATCTATCTATCTATCTATCTATCTATCTATCTATCTATCTATCTATCTATCTATCTATCTATCTATCTATCTATCTATCTATCTATCTATCTATCTATCTATCTATCTATCTATCTATCTATCTATCTATCTATCTATTAATGCTTGAGACTGGTGTTACACAAATATGATTCTTTCTAACTCACATTTGATCATATTGTTAAATGTCATGTCATATGATAAACAGAGTTGTAATATCATATTTGAATAATAGCTGATGTTTTCTTGTTGATATTGGCAAAGACTGTCGTGCGTGTAATGGGCCACAATATATTACAGAACTTAATGGGATGTGGCAGCAATTACAAGCCCACACTCCATCTCAGACGACTTCCTGCTCGCATGATTATCAACATTCTTATTAGATTGCTCTCAATTAGAGATCATCCTGTCCTTCTTTTTTTTTTGCTTTCCAACCAGGACTGTAACCACACACTGTCGCTACGCAGCTCGTAGCCTACATTAGATAGAAAGGAGACTGTATCATCAACTATTTTGCCAACGCCCTGAACGAGCCAGATCTGATCCTGTAGTCTATTCTGTAAGAGGCAGCAAGCATTAGCTGTGAGCACTTAAGAGCTTTGAGTGTGTCGGTCCCTCAGGAGCCCACAGATACTGAGGTGTGATCCCCCCCGCACACAGGTATGTCTTACACTATTTGTGATTTTAGATTATGCTGATTAATCGGTGTCATCCTCATAACCAGTTATTGTGTTTTGAAATACTCTTTTTTTTTACTTTTTACTGCTTTACAGCTCAGTTGTTGGCTTGCTGGGCTTGTCAACAAGCGATAGTGTCTGTAGTTCAGAGGTTCTTTATTCCTTTCTCAGCCAAGAACCCCCTAAAAAAAATGTTACAGTTACCCGATGTTGACTTTCAAAGATCCCATGTAAGTGTGCAGTTTCATTAATCTGTACTGTATATAAGTAAAAGTAATGTCCAAAAAGTTCATTTAATTTAGGCTGCATTTAAGTATTTTACTCTTAAATGGTGTGTTGATTATTTTCTATTAGCTCTTTGGTTTGTCTGACTAAAGCCTAAAAATATCCAGAATACCATCAAAGCAGATTCACTGAACCAGATAGTATTATATTATAAATATATCTTTATTATATTCACATTTAAGAAGCATAGAGACAGATTTTCTCTTAAATAATACATCATTCCACATCAAGTATCAAAATAGATGATAGTCACTTAAGTTTTAATTTATAATTGAATTAGTCTTTAAATGCCTGTTGAAATCCGGCTGATTTGTCAACACGTGCAGTAGCTTCACCTTGTGTTTTATTTGGGAGTTCGAAGCAACATAGTGCACAATAGAAAGAAATTTATAAAAGAAAAAGATCAAAAAAGCATTTTTCAGGTCAATGAAATTATGTTTTGAAATGAGCAGTGTACATTAAATATTAAAGGCTGTAAGTGTCATGTAGGCGGGTCAGTCATCACTTAATGTTTATCGGCAGGACGCAGTTAAAAACAGCAAATACCAAACTACTGCGTCGGCGCTCTGCTCTAGCGAGAGTTCGTGGAAACAGATGCGTCCATTTTAGGTTAGTCGGGACAAGGTCATGATGCCGACAGGTTGCAGATAAATTGAAGTGGGCCTATTTGAAGCTTCAAAGTGTCGCTGCATATCTCAAGTTGCGTGGGAGTTGGGAACAGAGTGACAGAACGATGCAGACCTTTGTGGAGGTTAGTCGCCACAGGTTGACCTTGTCGGGTGCACATCAAATCAATGTTTGTGTTATGTTGATGTTTTCAGGAGGTTGTCATTCAGTTTGTCTAAGTGTCGTTCCTGTGTCTGTCTTCAGTTGTTTAATTGTTAATTCCAACGAACCCTTTATCCTTAAAACAGTTCTATACAGCAGTTACAGTCATATGGAGCGACCGTGGTCTTTATAACCTCATTTAAGATCATCACATTTCAGAGGCACTTCATCACTGCACTTGATGGAGGAGAAAGATATGGACTTCACTGTCTACTGCATTATGTAAACACTATGTGGTGCATTGTAACAAAGGGCTGCACTTGTGTACTCTGAACTATGACGGTGCACACACGTATATATCCCGTTTACTCTCCTATTGTGTGTTTCACTCATGAAGGCCACACCAGAGCACAGCAGAGAGAAGTAGGTGGGCCATAAACAATATCACATCAGAAGAAGTGAGCATATTTGTAACACACTCCTCTCCAGTGAAATGCATCCTATAATTGAATCTCAAGGCACAGTGCTGCAGTGGTTAGCACTGACAGGGAGAAGGTTTTTGGTTCTGCCAGGGTTTCTCTGTGGGGAGTTCTCCGTATGTCTGCCTCGGTTCACTCCAGCTTTCTTCTAGAGTCCAAAAACATGCAGATTGTATGATATATGATGATATGAGCATTAATGGTTGTCTGTCTCTGCATGTCGGTCACGTGATGAGTCTGGGTGTGCCCTCTTGCACTATGTTAGCATGGATTGGCTCCAACCCCTTAATGATAAGCGGTATAGTTAATGGATGAATAGTTTTAATCTCAGCAGTAATTTTATGAAAAACATGAAAGTTTCGGTGTAATGATTTGTGAAATGTTACTGGAAATGGTTCACTTTAGTTGTGTGAAATAATGTTACATTGAACATTTCCGATTCCTGCAGGGTGTTTGTTGGTGCTGGTGTGAGCGTCTACTCTTGCAGCTACATATAATTTTTAATTGTTTATTCGGGCTGGGTAATAAAACAATATCAATACGTATCACAGTATCATTTTCAATCAGTAGCAATAAAGCAAAGTTTCAATTTAAATCGATATAATGCGCATGCATTGTGTAAGAATAGTGAGGCGGTATAACTCATAATTCATGGACCTCACATTTGTAAAAAGCTTTAAGTTTTATAATAGATTTTGACACCACATCTTGCATCAGTATCAAAAATCACTCATTCAACTTTAAATAAATAAAAATGTGACATTACACATATTTTCAATCCGTGGGATCCAAAACAGAGGCCTCATACCAGGTCTATACAGGTGCTGAATACATTAAACTTGATTCGTCCTTACATCTACTGTTGGACAGTGTAGATGAGAAGTTTCAAGGTTAGATGGTTAAAACAACGTGTGAATTTTTTGCAAAGGCTCATGCACTGTATTTGACTCAATCAGCAGTTCGATCACTTGTCATGTTTGTCCACTAATGCACACGTGCAGATTCATATTTTGCTGTCCCATGAAAAAAACAGAGGCCATGTTAATGCAACTGATTTGTGTTAAAGTGTTGAGCGTCTGATATTTTACTGGAGATGGTTTATTGCTATCAGGAAGTCAAAAGACTAGAAAACGATTCTTATCAGATGAGACACTCTCTATGAGACAATCTCTACATCATTCGAAATGAAATTGACACAGATGAAGAAATGTGGGTAGTTTAAGGTTACAGTCGATTCTGTAGTTGAGACCCATAACACATGAGACATAGCTCATGAGGCACAAAATAATTATTTATCTGCATAAATGTATGTAGGACATGAAGACAGTATTCAGCCTGGCACAACAACGAGCTCCCTGAAGTGTCCACATCATCTGAAAGTCTTCATTTGTTTTCTGAAGCCGGAACCATTAACAGGATCTTCCACAGGAAAATAACATCACAATCATAATAAGTATAGGCCAGTGACTCTCAGATGTAGAACCTACGCCCAAAGTCAAGATTAGTGTTCATTCTTGGTTCAGAGCAAAATATGACAGTGTCAGGATAAAGTTCATAGTAATTTGTACCAAATAATATTCTGAGGTCGTATTGTTCTTACATGTACTTTGTTCATAATGGTTGTGTTGTTTTTGATATGCACATTCGATTAACTTATTTAAGGTTTACATTAAACCTGCATTGCAGGAAGTTTTCATCTTAAAACAAAAGCCAAAGCCTTCCTTCTTTAAAGTTAATGCTGCACATGGGGTCATATGGTACTATTTCATTATATTTAATGACAAAAAATATACTAAGGTCTATGTGTCAACCCTTTTGAAGATTTTAAGCACATTTTATACCTTTTTATATCACAATTACACTGGTAACCCGTGATCATTTTGGTAATTATAATCGTGGTGCAGAGTTTTCACACCATTTTAATTTTTGTGTCTCTGTTCAGCTCAACTTTGTCTCTGTTGGTTTTGTAATGTTCCGCTTTGTGCCGGTGTGAACCAACCACTTTGATTTGAAAACCACGGGCACGGACATGTATGAAACCTCAGAGGCGTCGGACACCACTCTGTTGTTGTCACAATTACATCACAGTGTGCATCTGCAACTGGGTGCTGGGGGCAGCTGATTGATCAGTGAGCTTGGGATTGATTTCCTTCATCAGAGCTCAGCGCATGGAAGTATTCTATTACACTATTACATTCAGACCAGGCAAAAGATCCCAGCGGCAGGGCACCCAGAGAGATGCCGTGCAGTCTGTAGTGCATTCATATTTTATACTGCTTAGGTCTGGCCAACACATCATACCAGTCAGGCCTATTAGTAGAATGGAATCTTTTCCCCTGTGCTCTGTATCAGGCTCTGAGGGAAAAGTGGACTCTCTTCATTTTGAGGGATGGAGCAGAGAAGCAAGGATCTTACCTGAAATTGATCATTGTCATGTCAAAGCTTAATTTTACCTCCAGAGGAGAAGATAATGAGATCTAATTTTACCACAGCCGGCAGGAATTTATGTGCATGACAGTCATATCCAGGCTCATTATAGCATGTCACTTCCTGAGATGACGATCTGTGACCGAAGAACTGAACTGCACCCACCTTCCTCTCAAAGTTTGTCGACAGGACTTTGTCACCAGAAATACAGATGATTAGCCAGAGGTTAATCATTACACATTAATCGCTCAGTTACATTTTTCAATGGAATGATATTTCATGTCAGATTTTAAAACCTCTAATCAGAGCTCCATATCTGTTCTGACCCCCTTCAGGCCTTTCTCATGTTGGAGGCTAGCTGTTCACTCTGAAGGTGCAGGATGAAAAAATGGCACAGCTGCTTGTACCGCCAGGTCCAGACAGCTTCCGCCCCTTCACCCGCGAGTCCCTCAAAGCCATTGAGGGACGGATTGCGGAGGAGAAAGCCAAGAAGCCCAAGGGCGAAAAGAGAAAACGCAAAGATGAGAACGCACTCAAGGCCAGCCGCGACCTGGAGGCCGGGAAATCACTCCCTATTCTGTATCGGGACATTCCTAAAGGCATGGTGTCGACTCCACTGGAGGACCTGGATCCATACTACGCTAATCAGAGAGTAGGTTGGCTTGATATCGAACTTGAGCAGATCTGATGGAAACCCTGAACACAGAGGAATCACAATTCAATGTTCACTATTGTTCCAGAGAATGGACAAGAATGATTTTATGTGTATGTTTTGATTTAAATATGAAGGGCCCATTCTAGGGTAAATAAAACAACAATTTGTTGAAAACTAGTAAAAACATCACTTTAGTTTATTTTATATTCAATTTGTGCCAATAGTTCCCTTTCACCTAAATCTTACACACTGGACCTTTAAGGATTGGCCTTTTCCCAGAGAGACATAATCCAATCAGCCATTGTACAATTGGAGAATAAATTCCCACTTACTGCCCAGTAAACAAACATTGGGGCATATTGGGATATTTTCACAAAATAGAATGAAAGAAAAGTGTCATCAATCTTTTTGGATTGCCTGGATCTTTGTGCATGGTGTAACTCAATGCATTAGTTGTACTGAGATGAATGTGCTCTCATCTCGTACTGAAAGCAGCTGTTATCAGTGCATTACTGACTTCTTGCCAGAGGCTTAGACTCTTAGACGACAGGAAGACAAGGCCAGGAAAAAAAGAAGAGGTATATGAGGTTCATCTGCAGTATACAGCATGTGATTCGTGAAATGTACACTGGTGATGTGCGCTGTAAACCACAGGAGCAAAGCAATCTTTGATTAACAGGTGTAACCAGCCGAATGATGGCAGCGTTCATGATTTTTATAAACCAGAATGTGATATTGCACGTCAGTCTCCTGGAGTTTTATTAACTTTTTTTTTCTCTCAGACCTTCATAGTGTTAAACAGAGGAAAGAAAATCTACCGCTTAAACGCCGCTCCTGCCTTGTACGTCCTGAGCCCTTTCAACCTTCTTAGAAGAATATCAATCAAGATTTTGGTACATTCATATCCTTTCATGTTGGCCGTGATGTTTATGTTGACGTCACACTAAGTCTGGTGTTTATAAACTTTATGATTACTCTTTGTCAATACACTTGTTTACATTATTTCCCCCCATATACTAATCCTAAAAAAAACCTTATTCCAAAGAAAGATAACTAACTTCCTTGACAGCAGCCTGCAAATTGTTCAACGTGATGATCATGTGCACCATCATCACCAACTGTGTATTTATGACGCAGACCGGACAGACTGAGTGGACAAAGAATGTGGAGTAAGTTCTTCGTGAATTGCACATTAAATCATATCCTATATATCATACACAGTGTAGATACCACGTTGATTAACTGATCAACATTTTTCCTCAACAGGTACTCGTTCACTGGCATCTATACCTTTGAGTTCCTCGTTAAAGTTTTAGCTCTAGGGTTCTGTTTAGGAAAGTTCACGTTTCTAAGAGATCCCTGGAACTGGCTGGATTTCGCTGTCATTGTAATGGCGTAAGTAGTTTGAAGTTAATCATTATAATACATTTGATGGTCAAGAGCTTGTTATCAAGGCCCACAAAGTGGCAACCAGCCAAATAGTAGCAAAAACTTTGATCATCTGTATTAGCATTTTTCTCTTCTATTTTTTTCATTTTTGAAAAAAATGCTTTTTAGAGCTCAAAGGACAAGGCTTGTTTTATTATATGTTTTTCTAACATTTAACAAATCCCAAACTATTGAAGCATTAGAACCCTGTCTGTGGCATGCAGTCACAATCCAATTGGTTCTTTTTTAAACTGAAGAGGAGAGGGGCTTTATTTCCAGGACGGCACATTGGGAGTGATATTGCGCAACTTTGGCAGCAGGAAGTTGCACTAAATGTGGGATTGCTTCAAAGTAAACTACAGTGCTCACTGCTCACGTTCTTTGTTATAAAAGAACAGGTCGCTAAACAATGGAGGTCTACAGCAGAAAGGAATTAGAAGGGCACTCGGACAGCGCATGCCAAGACCCCCCCTCAGCCACGACTGTTGGTAGACTGGTCTACCTCTAGCCAGAGGGTTAGCGGTTTGATCCTAGTCTTCCCCACTTCGCATGCTGAAGTGTCCTCGGGCAAGATAGGGAACCCCAAAAGTAACCGTTCTCAAAGAGAAGGTGCTGCACATAGATGCACTGAATGAATGTGTGTGTGAATGGGGAAATGGCAAATTTACAGTATACCACATTGAGTGGTCATAATGACTAGAAAATGTATCAATAAACCAATCTCGCCATGTTAAAGAAAGTGAAGAATATATCCTGGGTCTGCCCAAATTTGCCTTTTAAGTTTATATCACATGGGTCCTTGTTTATATTATTATACAGCTTATACAGAGGCCTCATAATCATTTCACCAATTTGTCTCACTTTGTCGCTGTATGTGTTCAAATGTAATCATGTACAGTCGCACTGATGTCTTCAATCTGTGTCTACATGTGTTGTTGTCTGAGTCAATATGCCTCAGTAATCGTACGTTTCCCTGCAGGTATGTAACAGAGTTTGTGGACCTGGGCAATTTATCAGTTCTTCGCACGTTCAGAGTGCTCAGAGCTCTCAAAGCTATTTCAGTTATCCCAGGTAAGCCATGGGAGCGAGTGCATGCTAGTTTACCTCCCCCCTTGCAACTGTCCTGACATGTGCACAGGCCACTCACTAAACCCTATCTGTCCACCTCTTCATCACAGATATGTCGCAGAGTTGTTTGAGCTACAAGTCATTGTAGAAAATCTAAGTCTGGCTGAAATTTGGGTTTTTAATGGATCTTTTCCTGGATGCAGCTGTTTGCATCTCAAAGTCAAATGTAATATTATTTTCCTCTAAAGGATCTATAGGGACATTTTCATATTGGCTCCCTGAGATCTCTGCCATTTGTTATTTATTACTTTTTGCGCTATTTTTTCTGAGTGGACTATACTAAACTACCCCTCGAATCTTCTTGCTTGTGGCTGCTGAATCCCTTATGTCATGCTACCAGTGCTGAGGGTGTGTCCCATTTTTTGTTGCACATGCATCATCACAGACATGCATGATCCTCATTTCCTGTGTTACTTTCCTTTGTGTAATTGAGATTATATTGGTTAACATTGGGAAACAGTTTGCCATAACTATTTTATTTCCTAATATTTATATAGTTTGCTATTAAAACAACCCATAACTGTCAAAGACCTTCATCTCATGGCATTTCCTGTACATAATAGTTGCAAAAAAAATGAAAGAATGACTGTTCCTTTGAAGAAAGAGCTGATTGCTTTGCATTATTTACTCATGCATTTTGAATGTTGGCAATGTATCAGGGTAATAAGCGATTCCATATCCGGCAGGCCTGAAGACCATTGTTGGTGCGTTGTTCCAGTCCGTGAAGAAGCTTTCCGACGTGATGATCCTTACTGTCTTCTGCTTGAGCGTCTTCGCCCTCATAGGGTTGCAGTTGTTCATGGGTCTTTTAAAGCAAAAGTGTGTCCGGATTTTCTTAAACGAGACATCAGACAACACGATATACCATTACAACTTGACCGATCACAGGAATAATGCCAGTGAGTAGCTGGTTTTCCTCTGTTCCACTATGCTATGTTGTCACAATCACATAATCTTCAAATCAGATAGCAACATAGTTTCCCTCTCTTCCCACCAGGTAATTATTATTTCCTTCCTGGCAAGAGAGATCCACTGCTTTGTGGAACTGGCAGTGAAGCTGGGTAAGTTTATTCCCTGACTGCATTATAAACCACACACAATTAATATACAGTTTGAACGATGCCTCTGTTTTGGCATTAAACACAACTGTGCTTTGGAACAGGCAGAAGTGTGACCCCCCTCAGAGATTCACAGACTTTCTGTTTGTTGCAGGCAGTGTCCGGAGGGTTACGAATGCGTGAGAGTGGGAGACAACCCAGACTATGGCTACACCAGTTTTGACTCTTTTGGTTGGGCCTTCCTCTCACTGTTCAGACTGATGACACAAGATTACTGGGAAAACCTTTATCAACAGGTAGGCAGTGTAATTATGAAGACTGAGGCTACCTCCATACACGTCAGTGCTGTTGTGGTGGCTTCTGAGAATCTCCTACTGGGATGTTCATGTCTGAAAGGCCAACCCTAGAGAAAGCAGATTGTACAGACTGACACGGCTGGAGGAACTGACGAGACGAACTAGCCGAGAGATAGGGGAAACACAGGGATTAAATACATGAGTAAACAGGACAGCTTAGAAATAAGAATGGGGGAGGTAATTAAAAAAGGAGGGGAACCACACAGAGTTAAGTGAGAAAGATGCACAAGAGGGAAAAAGCGAAGTAAAAGAGGAAATTTAACTACAAAAAAGTTTTTCAAACGTGCCAATAACAGAGGTTAAGCTCAAAGAAGGTATTTGTGCTTAACCTCAATAAAATACAACCAATTTAAATGCAGTCAAGAGATTATATCCAATGATTAAAGATACAGTGTACAAAACTACAAATTAAGGAGAGGTGGGGACCTTTCTAGAGTTTTGCATTTTGTCAGTCAATTAAAGCCATTTTAAAGAAGTGACTATAAGGCACAGAAAAGCTTAAAAGCACTTGACAGCTACAATTCATTGAGTCCACACTGATCTGTGCTGCAGTGTTATGGATTAAGCAAATTACTTGACTTGCTCAGTGGCCCTTTCAAAACGTGTATGGTGGCGGCCTCATGGATTGTTTGAACTCACGCGTGGTTCTGGGCGCTGTATTTGCACCGTGTGTGGGAGGGGCTCTGTCAAAGACAAAGCATTCTCACATTACAATATTGGTATTGAAGGGAGCATTTGAACATCCGTCAAACAAACCTCTAAATGAGGTGCAGGTGCATCGTGGCCAAAAGGAACAAAGAATGAGTCCCACTATGACTCAGGCAAACACAGCGTAAATTGCTGTTCCGTGAATAGGCCGCTGCTTAACTTTGTAACACAAACACACAACAAGGAAAGCAAACAAGGCTCCCCTGAGCTAGTCTTTTCAGCTCTTTGTCGGGTAGCATTACCTGAGATTATCAGCAAACTCTCTCCATGATGTGGAGGGGTGTCTGTATTTTTAGCCCTTTTTAGTCCTATTTACTTTAGTTATTAGAATGGACAATCATATTAAAAATCTAGATTTGTCTTTCCTTGAATACATAAAAGCAAACCCAGTATGTAATTGCTGTATAATAACAACAGCAGGAAAAGAGTTCACTGTATGAACTCATACCGACAAAGGCCTACTTCCTGATTCGTTAACCAAGCAAATGGGTTCCATTCACAGTCAGAGTTGTAGTGGAAATGATAGAAAAGTGTGACCTGAGGGTGATGCCTACTAATGACAAATAATATCAGATGGATAAATTAATAGATAAATAAACAAATGAAAAAAGTAAATAGAGCTTGCAATGTAAAGAGATATGTCTGTATTTCTGCATGGACTCATTTATTTGTTCCAGAAGTAACCCCGCCCACCTATTTAACACATGGACACATTAATACAGAAATAAATAAATGTAGCAAGTAAGTAAACGTAGAAATTAATAAATAAATAAATAATTTCTTTAATCTTATGTAATTTATTCGTCCTTCATAGACAACCTGGTGTATGAATCTGCACATGTAAACTCTGGCCCCGTGTTGGCACAACAGAAAATCACAGGTTATATGACTTGATTGATTCATAATGATTCAATTTCATGTGGGTTTGTTAATGTGAATCAGGTCTTTATTTTTTGTAATAGTTTGGCCAGAGAGAAAGAAATGGAGGGACAGAGACAATCATGTTACCTCAGCCACAGCCACAATGTCACAATATAACTCATATCATTTTTGTTACATCTAGAAGCACAAATCATTGTATTTATAGATGTAACCAATTAACAATTAGATGACATGATGATGATACATAAAGTATTGGAAGTGTAATTGTAAAATATCTTGTGCTGGTGATGACAAATATTCGGCATCAGTTCTGTGACCAGAGCATTGTTTGTGTTTCATTCCAGACGCTGCGTGCATCAGGGAAGCCCTACATGATGTTTTTTGTGCTGGTGATATTCCTCGGCTCCTTCTACCTGATCAACCTGATCTTGGCTGTAGTGGCCATGGCCTATGAGGAGCAGAGCCAGGCCACCATCAAGGAGGCCAAGGAGAAGGAGGAGGAGTACAAGACCATGATGGAGCAGCTGAAACAGCAGCAGGACGTTCAGGTACACAGAGGCTCATCCACACACATCATCGTTTTCACACATTTTACCAGTCTCATGCTTTAGCACCAGAAACTCGATGGCTCATGGTGAAACCCCATTTTCTATTATTGGGAATTTTCAAAAGATCAAGTGAGGTATTAGTATAAAAACACAATCCTACACATTGTTTTCCGTGTTGCATGGATGATTTCAAAGTGCTCAAGTGCTTGCAAGCTGTGCAGTTGAACTTTTCTGTGATCCAGTATCAGAAATAATGGAACACTGAGATAATCACTCAAATTGATCACCCACATTGTGCTCTTTTTTCCTCCATTTTATAGGCAGCAGCAATCATAGCTTCTGCTGAGATCGGGGAGATCAGCGACAAAGCTGACGGCACTGCAAGCTCCTCCGATTTATCCAAGCTCAGCTCCAAAAGTGCCAAAGAGAGACGCAACATGCGGAAGAAAAGAAAGGATGAGAAGGGCAAAGACGCCGAAGAGAAGCTTCCTAAGTCGGAGTCGCAGGACAGTATAAAGAAGGGTCGCTGCCGTTTCTCCGTGGATGCAAACCTGCTCAACTATGATATGAAGTGCTCGTCCGCACATCAGGTTTCTTGCAATGCAGTTGCATTATTCACTATATGTATTTTTGCTAATTTCCGTTATGCTTCATGAGTTGCTCGCAAGTTGTCATGCCGTTAGGTTTAATGCAATCTTTTATTTCACTGTCATCATCGCCATCATTATCACCATCTGTATCACCGCTGGCTTCATCATCGTCGCAATTATCTTCTTCTTCTTGGTTGTGTTCAACAACTTCTCACGTTCTCTTTATCATCAGGATATTTTATTAGTTTTGAAATGTTCCCCATCGCAATGCTTATCATCATCTTATTCTTCATCATGATCATCATCTTTACCACTCGTTTCCTTGTCATCATCCTCGTCATCGTCATCATTTTCCTTTTTTTTCTTCACTTCAGAAATCACTTTTTTTTTTTTTTAAAACATCATCGTCTCCATTCTTTCTTCTTTACATGTATCATGTGCCCACTGAAGAATATACTTCTTTCCCAGTCCTTTCTGAGTTTCCGTGGACCCCTCTTCTCACCCAGACGGAACAGCAGGACCAGCGTTTTCAGTTTCCGAAGCCAAGCGCAGGACGTGAGCTCCGAGAACGAGTTTGCCGATGACGAGAGCAGTATTTTTGAGGACGACCTTAGTCTCAGAGGCTCTCTATTCCTTCCGCGGAGGTTTGATCGGCGCAGCAGCAGTATGAGTCAATGCAGCTTCTTGTCGCATCGCCTGTTTCCATCCAGCGGGATCAAGCGCAGCTCAGTAGACTGCAACGGGGTGGTGACTCTGGTGGGCGGGAATTCTCTACCGTCATCACCTGTTGCGCTTCGTCTTCCTAAAGTGACAGTAGATACAGCCCCCGAAACAAACGTAAGAAAGGTTCATCGAGTCCTTGTGGTCCTAATTGCTTTATTGTTTATTTTCTGTCTGTGTCACAGACTTGACATGAGTGCTGATCATTTTCCAAACCAGATGTGGTGTCGTCTAAGTGTCCATAAGCCCTGACATTCAAATTCAACTCGAAACAACGTCATTTACACCATTTTTTTGCCTAAATATCTGTGATTCTCCAATTGAGCCGCGTTCACGTTTTGCACACACACGCTAATGCCTAAGGGGCACGTGACGACATCAGCGATATTTTCAAGGTTTACAGACACTTGCATGACACCACAGGAGCATAACAGAGGCATTTTATGTTTTTGTCTGTTGTTTTTTTACATTTGAAGGCCCCCAGTTAGTTTAATTAAATTATGATTTGGCTGCAACACTGTTTTTAGCCATTAAACTATTTAAGTGTTTTGTGGACTCAAATTCTTCACCTCCATCGGCATAGTGGTGTAGAGATAGTGAGTGAATTTCATTTTTGGTTGAACTATCCCTTTAGATTCCTGATCCACTATGATAGACAAAGCATTACTGTGCCTGCTGACCATATAACCAGGGCGCCATTGTTGTACCAAGTTATCACATAGAGATTAACAGTAAGATATTCTTAATGGGAGTCGACTGGTAAAGAAATATCTAGCTTTCGAGTTCCTTTTATTTTTACATCTTTGCGTTAAGACGCCTAAATAAATGGTGACACAATAAGTCTTGTTTGTAGCCACTGTGAACCCATTGAATTGTTTGCACGTGGACTAATCATCTCTCTCTGCAGGCTGACACCACTGACACAGTGTACATCCAGGCCACTAGGGGAACAAACCAGGACTTTATGGACTATCCAGACGGCCCAGAGGCCAGACAGAGAGCCCTTAGTAACGTCAGTGTCATAACCAGCACCATGGAGGGTAGGTATTCTGCACCATGGCATGATATTGAAAAGATAAATTATTACATATACATGACCTATCCTATCCTCCTTTTTTGTTGTCATCAATCAGAGCTTGAAGAGTCCAGGCAGAATTGTCCTCCTTGCTGGTACAAATTTGCCAACATCTTCCTCATCTGGGAGTGTTGTCCATTCTGGCTAAAGATCAAGAAGTTGGTTAACTTAATTGTCATGGACCCATTTGTAGACCTAGGCATCACCATCTGCATTGTACTCAACACATTGTTTATGGCCATGGAGCATTATCCAATGTCCAACGAGTTTTCGGATATGCTGGTTGTGGGCAACGTGGTGAGTGAAATGTAGAGTGTAGTGTAAACTTTTTTTTCCAAAATAGTTATCATAGTTAATAGTTAATGATCAGTTGTTGTGTTGTTGTTTTGTTTTTGTAATAAGGTATTCACCAGTATCTTCACTGCAGAAATGGTCGTCAAGATCATTGCGATGGACCCATACAATTACTTCCAGAAAGGGTGGAATATCTTTGACAGCATTATTGTCACTGCAAGCTTGATGGAGGTGTGTTTGGCAAGTGTGGTTGGCATGTCGGTTCTGAGGTCTTTCAGACTGGTAAGTCTGCGTGTGTTATTTCTAATTTGTTCAGGAGCCTTTTTAACGTAGAGACATGAGATGATATTTCTTTTCTTTTCACAGCTGAGAGTGTTCAAGTTGGCTAAATCATGGCCGACTCTCAACAAACTGATCAAAATAATTGGTAACTCAGTCGGGGCTCTGGGCAACCTGACCCTGGTACTGGCCATTATCGTCTTCATCTTTGCCGTGGTGGGCATGCAGCTGTTTGGAAAAAGCTACAAGGACTGTGTGTGTAAAATCTCTGCCGACTGCACTCTGCCCCGTTGGCACATGAACGACTTCTTCCATTCATTCCTCATTGTGTTCCGAGTGCTTTGTGGAGAGTGGATAGAGACCATGTGGGACTGTATGCAGGTGGCTGGGAAGGCCAAGTGCTTGGTTGTCTACATGATGGTCATGGTCATTGGAAACCTTGTGGTACATTCCCATCTCTTATTGTCAATTTTTACTTGCCACATTCTTATAGATGATGATGCTGGTTGATGTAAATAATAGCAATTCATGAAATGCATGGCCTTTCAGTTCATTGAGAGTAGGATTTATTGAATTCTCATTCAGATTTTGCAATGCTCTATCTCAAAACCCTTAGCTTGTACTCAAATATACCCTACTTGTGCTCATATTACCTGAGTTCCAGCTATATAGCTCATCTGTGTGGTGTTGACGATTGAAACTGTCCCACCTTATTGTTGGTATGTAGTACTATAAATAGGTCCATGCTCTCCCACCCTCTTCTACTTATACCGGCATTCCCGTCAGTAGGAGTCCAGCAGATTGCTGGTCAACATGAAGCTGCAACTATAAAAACATAGATGCCACCCAGTTTCTTGTCCCCCTTTGTTTCCAGTACCAACAGCAAAAGTAACCGAAGTAAGCCACTACTACACCTGGTTGTGTACTGGTTGGGGAGTTTTGACAGAATTGTTGCACAAAAAAATCCATACGTGCAGGAGAAAAACAATGCAAGAACAGAGGTGAAATCAGAAAGCAGACATTTCACGTGTGAACAGTAGCAGTGTGAGTGTAAGGAGAAGAGCTGGAGCGCAGGAAATCTTAGTACAAGCAGGTTGTATTTGAGTGTGAGCGCAGGATCATTGAGTAAAAGTATGACCAAATCTGAACGTGAGGTCAATAAGTCCTACTCTCAAACTGAAATAACACACTGTTGAATGTAGATAGGAAAGAAAAACCAACATGTTCTGTACTTATCATTAAGTACAACCACTAAAAGATAACACAGTCTCATGCTAAGTAATGTCATTATCTACTAGGTGTTGAATCTGTTCCTGGCTCTGCTGCTGAGCTCATTCAGTGCCGACAACCTGGCAGCACAGGAAGTTGAGGGCGAGGTCAACAATTTGCAGATTGCAGTTGAACGGATTCACAGGGGCATAGCCTTCACCAAGTCCATGCTCCGGAGCAGCTGCAACAGCATCTGTCTCAGGGATAAGAAGAAAGCGAAGAGTGATGACAAACCTCTGGATGAGCTCCACAAACCTATGGGGCCGAACGGCGTCCCCAACCACACCATCAATGACTTCGCTAAGAATGGCAACGGGGACGTGACCGGGGTGGACAAAAATGGAGACAAGTACATCGTCAGTAGCAGGAGCGATGATTCTATAATGTCTTTCATCCACAATCCTAGTCTGACCGTCACTGTCCCCATCGCTGTGGGCGAGTCTGACTTTGAATACCTCAACACGGAGGACATCAGCAGTGCCTCGTCTGAACTGGCAGGATGCCCTGTGGTGAGGATGCTTTTGTGGATTGTTCTGTTAGATCAAGTTGCCTTTACTGTCAGATATAATGCTCCTCTGAAACCAAGTCTCAACAGCCGTATTGCGAGCAGACTAAAGTTTACATGATAGAGGATTTTAGTGTTTCGGTAGTTTCATGGCCATCACAGAAGCACTCAACCATGGCATGTGATGTCTCGCTTAAAGACCCCATATACCATGACCCTCTAATGAGGAGAAGCCATATAGGCCGGAAAATACCAGTGTGCAGATTACATTATGTGCCATTTAAATCGGAGTGCCGGTGAACTGAATCCTCTTCTTCAGGGCCTGTCTGCCTTGAACTGGAGAGTCGATTTCAGTGTGAAAGGAAAAAAAGGAATACAGTGACTGTCTCTGTAAAATTCTTGCAATGTTATTTCAGTCTTTTAATTTGAATTAGAATTTTTTTTTTACATAAACAGTTAGTATATTCATTTTATTGACTAACACACTGACTTTATCCATAAAATAGAAGATAAACTTTAGACATATTATATTATTTTTTAGATTCCAGCTGTGATTTTAGTTTTCCTACTAAGAATATTGTATGTGAAGAGCTATAGTTTATATAACAGTATGTTAAACCCAAGGTCAATTCAATTATTGGTCCAATAACCTGTTTAGCAGATCACTCATCTGACCTCATTACTTTTAACCTCCAGTCCCAACTGTGTTTTTATTTTACGCCTTGAATATTTATGTTAATTTACACTTACACTTTACCCTAATGAAAAAGCTTTCTTTGTCAGAATGCAGACTCAAGTTTAATTTAATTTAAATTAATTTTGACACTGGTATATACTTTTCATTTTATTGATTTTTGATATCAAATCTTTGTAGCTAAAACGATGTGCTCCCAGACAAAGACGTAAATGATTTGAAAATAACATTCAGAATTGGTTGACAACTGCACCATGAATCACCATGAATTGTAGATTTTAACCTAATTCAGAACTACACTTATAATTATAATAATGATCAATTTCCCCAGTTTGCTCTTGATGTAACTCCAAATTGAACTCAAAGCTCTAACGACACGGGATGGATGGACGGAACTGCAGAACAAACACGTAGACTTCAGTGCAGTCTCAGTAACATGCTTACATCATACATCCTGCATTGCATTAGCTGGTCCCAGGACAGCTCAGTGCTTCTGCACTCTCCAGTAAGGCATTCAGGCTACTCCCATCTACCAGCCATTAGGAGACACACCCTGTAGGGAGCGATGCAACAAACAGATCTGAGGAGACAACATGTGGCTACTGCACAACACTGTTAGCGTTCAAATCCAACAGGTTTATTTTGACATATATTTCAAATGACTTAATTTTGATTCAACGGATATCTTCTTAATAAAACAAGACATGCAGCCGAGATCTTTATCAGACGCAGATAAAATATACCAGTTACACGTCTTGCCCAAGTTTTCTTTTGTTGTTTGAATACCGGAAAGAGAGAAATAGAGTTAATAGAGGGAGCATTTTTCTAAATCAGGGGCCATAAAGGGGCCACAATTCACACAGAGAGCCAATTCAGTTCCTGATTCATTCAGGTGAAATCATTCCTTGTACTGTTAGCTCTAAAGCTTTGAACAAAGCCATACATAATTGAATATATTTAGAAAAATTGTGCTTGGTAAATTAAAATAAAATAATAATATTCACAAATTATCATATTTATTGTTGGTAAGTGTCTAGTTTATTTAAAAGAAAAGAGAACTGACAGGGGCCGCTCAGATTTCCTTGGTCTAGCCCTTGGATCCGCCCCTGTCTCAGCATGTCAACCCGTTATATTTGCCGTGGCTGTCTGTTGCATTCATCTTCGACTTGTTTCCCTCGGCTTCTTCCACAGATTGTAGAGGACGACGGGCAGCTCAGCACCTCCGAGGGCAGCACTGTGGACGGTTTTGGGGCTGGGGAGGGAGAGTGTCCTGACTCCCTACTTGAGGAATGTATGGATCCAGATGCTTGCTTTCCTGAAGGTGAATACTGACACACCCCTGAGCTACCTATTACTGCCACTAGAACAGCCTCTATGTTACGCCAACTCATCCATAACTAACATATCCCCCTTTGTCTGTGCTTAGCCTGTGTGAAGAGGTTCAAGTGTTGTCAGGTAAAAGTGGACGTGGGCTGGTGGAAGGTGTGGTGGACACTAAGAAAGACCTGTTACCGGATAGTGGAGCACAACTGGTTCGAGAGCTTCATCATCTTCATGATCCTGCTCAGCAGTGGAGCTCTGGTTAGTGTCTGTAGGGGAGTAAAACGTCAATAAAGTTGTTTTTGGACACCTGCCTGCCAGATCGTCAGAATTAGCAATAAGGGCAGTCTCACATGTTAGCCTTTTGTCACTGCTATGGTACAAATGTAGACATTTTATCTTTCCGTGTCCAATAAAGTTAAGACATTGAATGAGATTGACAAGTGTAATCATAAAGAATATATTCTTAATGTTAAGCATTTGCCAGTTACACCTCAAATCTTCCTGTGATAACAGTGACAGTGTCTGCTTGCATTTAGATTCACATCTAATTACTCCTTGTGGTATTTCTCACATCCAGGCGTTTGAAGATGTCTACATTGAGAAGAAGAAGACCATTAAAATCGTGTTGGAGTTTGCAGACAAAATCTTTACCTACATCTTCATTCTTGAGATGCTGTTGAAGTGGGTGGCATATGGCTTTGCCAAATACTTCACCAATGCCTGGTGCTGGCTGGACTTCTTCATTGTTGACGTATGTTGAAACAGAAACGCAGTTTTTTTTTGTGTGATTCTCTTTTTCATTGGGTATGTTTTGGTCTTTTCTGCTTTTGACATGTGTCTTCCAGGTGTCAGTGGTCAGCATGGTGGCCAACCTCATGGGATATTCTGATTTCGGTTGGATCAAGTCTCTGAGAACCCTGCGAGCATTGAGGCCCCTGAGAGCCTTGTCACGATTCGAGGGCATGCGGGTAAGCGTCACAGGATTTCCCCCCACTCTAAGTCATGGTGTACTGTCTGATACAGAGCGCAGAACCTGGGAAGTCTCACTCTGCAGAACAGCAGCAGATATCCTGGGGATATAGGGACTGATATCTATGAGTGTGTATAATTTGGTTTGGCTTAATTGAATATTAGGGGATTGTTGAGGCTTGGGTGGAGGGATGTGACCTTATGCATGCTATTCATTTGGAATCCATAAAATAACAAACGTTAGCTGTCTTTGAATCGAGGGTTTCTGGCTCGGGCTTCATATTGAACAGACAGATATGAATCGCTCAACGTCTCTTTCCCTTAGCGCAAAAAGAAAGTTCTGTTGTAACAAAAAGTTTATATTTTTGTCCCGTCTCATAGCATTACAATATTCTGCTGTGCATTGTAAGCCTGGTCTAAACGGCAGTTGATCACTTATGTAACTTCAAGGGGAGGGATGTCGGCTGGCGAAATCAATGCAGCACATTGATCAGCTGCTTTCCCACTGTGGTGGTCTAGATGCACAGAACTGGTATGATGGCAGCCAGTGAATTCCCTCATTTGCTTGACTAATTTGTAATGTGCATCAGTAGCGCTGCAGTATAATGTCGCTGATTTGGATGTTGTGTGCCGGGTTTACATCTCTTCATGTCCCTGTTTACAGTGAACCCACTTTGTGGAGTCCTCCTGTTTCTAAAAAGTACATTCATCGTTCAATTCTCTGCCTCCTGCCCAAATTATTTTTTTGTCCAGCTTTACCATGCAGTTATGATTGTGTTATCAGAGCTTTAGTGAAGCGATGAACATTCGCTCTTGTGTTTTCCTATTCTAACCATGGCAAGAATATCCTGTGTAGTGTGTCAGTCGTACATGGCTCCACTCTGAGGTTTCAGCCTGCTGAACACACTGGTTTTGTCTGTGGGTGGGTTCGCAGGTGGTGGTCAATGCCCTGCTGGGAGCCATACCTTCCATCTTCAACGTGCTGCTGGTATGTCTCATATTTTGGCTCATCTTCAGCATCATGGGAGTCAACCTGTTTGCGGGGAAGTACTACCATTGTGTCAACAGAACATCGGGAAAGCGTTTCCCTTCATCAATTGTGAATAACTATACCGAATGTTTGGAACTCGGCAATGTGTCTCGCTGGAAGAATGTCAAAATCAACTTTGACAATGTTGGTATGGGTTACCTCGCACTGCTGCAAGTAGTAAGTGACGGAATTATTTTTTGAAGTGTTGGAAGTGCAATTTTTAGCCTGTAAATATGTTATTTGCTGTATTGGTAGAAAGTTGGAAATGATAGAAAGATTGAAGTTGTTGTACAATATTGTTGTTCATGTTGTCCAATTCTCTACAGGCTACATTTAAGGGCTGGATGGATATCATGTTTGCTGCTGTGGACTCTCGAGCCAAGGTAATCCAGTTTTCATTTGCATGTTATCCTGTTAAATGTTATATTTTATAATAAAATGCGTTTCTTCAAGGTTCAGTGTATAAGATTTAGGTGAAAGTGATCTATTGGCCCGAAATTGAATTTAAAAGAATCCTAGTGATGTTTTCACCAGTGTGTTAAATCTAAATTGTATGAATTGTTGTTTTATTTACCTTAGAATGAGACCTTTATATTTGAGTTTAAGAGATAAATTCTACACAGTGAACATTTAATATCACAAATTATTTCAGTAATAAATCGTAATTTTCCATTAATCAAAATTTGTTTGCATTTTTGTTTGTATTTTGTTCAGTAATAGTTATTCATCGTAATTTAAATTATGTAAATAGCTGTGCAAAGCTACTGCTATTGTATACCAAAACTAATTAATGTGTTCACAAAACAATACAAACGTTATCTTTGACAATTTTTGTCCATAGAACAAGAAGTAGATGTACTATGAAGCTATGCACAAATACACCAATGTCCTGTTTAAGGAGTTTTTGTTTTTCTCCAGCATTCGAGGATTTGCAAAATTGTACCAGTCGCCAAATCTACAAGGCCTGAAATCCTTAAATCCTAACTATCTCGTATTTCTGTCCTTTTTACAGGCAGGGGAACAACCTGAGTATGAGATCAGCATGATTATGTACCTGTACTTTGTTGTCTTCATCATATTTGGAGCCTTCTTCGCACTCAATCTCTTCATTGGTGTCATCATAGACAATTTCAATCAGCAAAAGAAAAAGATAAGTATCCAATCCCCCTTTGAAACAGTATTTGATATTTTTATGTAAATTTCACAGAATATAAAAGCATTGCATTCTGTTTAACGTTTTGCTCCAAATCACCTTTGCTGGGATTAAACATGTCTCTCATCCCCTCTTTACTTTGGAGGTCAGGACATCTTCATGACTGAAGAACAGAAGAAATACTACAATGCCATGAAAAAGCTGGGCTCAAAGAAACCACAAAAGCCCATTCCTAGACCATCGGTATGTGACCTTATTTATGACTGACTGCATCATGAACTCATAATTATTGCATCTAATGTCTGTTTGTCTGCCTCATGTCCATTTCAGAGCAAGATTCAAGGATACGTCTTTGACTTCACCACAAAACAAGCTTTCGATATTGTAATAATGGTTCTAATATGGCTCAATATGGTCACCATGATGGTAGAAACTGAGGACCAGTCCGAAGAAAAGAAAGACACTCTCGCAAAAATTAATGTTGTGTTTATTTGCATCTTCAGTGGAGAATGTTTGTTGAAGATGATCTCTCTCCGTCATTACTTTTTCACAAATGGTTGGAATATATTTGATTTCATCGTGGTCATCCTTTCAATCATTGGTATGAACCCTATTTGTTAGCTGGCCAGATATCAATTCAAATAATAAAAATTCATAAATAAATCCTCAGTATATGTTGTTTATGACATGGGCTCTGCTTTCTTTCCTCAGGTTGCTTCCTCGCCGATATTATAGAGGCGTATTTTGTTTCGCCAACCTTGTTCAGAGTCATCCGGTTGGCTCGCATTGGGCGCGTCCTCCGCCTTATTAAAAGCGCCAAAGGGATCCGCACACTCTTGTTTGCCTTGATGATGTCACTTCCTGCCTTGTTCAACATCGGTCTCCTGCTCTTCCTGGTGATGTTTATCTACGCCATCTTCGGCATGTCAAACTTTGCTTACGTCAAGAGAGAGTCAGGCATTGACGACCTTTTCAATTTTGAGACATTTGGCAACAGCATGATCTGCCTGTTCCAGATCACCACCTCAGCGGGGTGGGACGGCCTACTCGCTCCCATGCTCAATAAAGGAGATGATTGTAATGCAACCATGGAGCATCCTGGCAGCAATGTTAAAGGAAACTGTGGAAAACCTGCTTTGGGGATTGCTTTCTTCGTGAGCTACATTATAATCTGTTTCTTGATTGTGGTGAACATGTACATTGCAGTCATCCTGGAAAACTTTGGAGTGGCCACCGAGGAGAGTACGGACCCACTAAGCGAGGATGATTTTGAAATGTTCTATGAGGTGTGGGAAAGGTATGATCCTCATGTGTCACAGTTCATGGAGTACAGGATGCTGTCCGACTTCGCAGACGACCTGGACCCGCCGTTGCGCATAGCCAAGCCTAACAAGCTCGAGCTGATGTCCATGGATCTTCCCATGGTGAGCGGCGAACGCATTCACTGCCTGGACATCCTGTTTGCATTCACAAAACGGGTTCTCGGTGAGGGTGGGGAGATGGATATCCTGAGGGGGCAGATGGAGGAGCGCTTCATGGCCTCCAATCCCTCCAAATTATCCTACGAACCCATAACCACCACTCTCCGCCGCAAGCACGAGGAAGTGTCGGCCGTCGTCATCCAGAGAGCGTACAGACTGTATGTAAAGAACAATCCTGCCAGTAAGCCCTCTGACGCACCCAGTGATGACATTCAAAAGAGTGACACGCTCATTGACAATGAGGAGGTCATCACAGATGAACTGAAAAGAAAATCTAGCACTGATAAAAGCGACCTAGCCCCGTCGTCTGCCTCTCAACTGGCATGCGACGGCGTGACGACAAACGGGAACAACAAATATGAAAAAGACAAAAGCGAAAAGGAGGTCGAAGGCAAAGATGTCCAAGGGCAAGATAAATGAATATTGGATATGCAACACAGACATTTTTGATTAACGACAAAAAGGTTTACAACATTTGATAGTGGCTGAGACTTTCGCTGGACTCTTTTCCTCTGTATGGATATCTATGCCACACTGACCACGCTTACTTGAGGGTTTTGGTGCCTATAAATGGAAAGTTGCTCATGCAGTGGGACTGTTTTGGCTTCAGGAGCCATAATGACTTTTTGAAGACGGGCAACATTCCTCAAAGTGTTCTGACAGACACGTTAGTTAATGCTATGACTTCTACTGCAGCTAGGTCTGCTATCCAGTGTCTTGAATTATTCTTATATCACTCGCTGCTGTATTTCTTTAATTGTCTTTTTTGAATACACTTTTTTTTTTTTTTTTACTCTTCAAAGGGGTTCTTCCTTCAGGGGTCGTCTTTACAATGAGATAAACTGCTTTAAGGCTGGTCCTGCTGACAGGAAGCACTGAGAATACTTGACGAATCCAAGAGTTGGTGTCAGGACTGCTGCAGTTAACAGTAAACCTGCATGAATGTTTCTCCATGATTATGCATGCTTGTGTTCTCTTTTCATCAGGTTTTCTCTCCCTTTCCATCATTGCTTCATGAAACCACGATACAGTCAGGATACATTTCTACACCCGACAGAAAGAGCCTGAGGTCCAAATAAATCCACTCATACTCAAGTACAGTGTGTCTGAGCCTCAGTCCCACAGCGGTAACACTTGGCAGAAAGACTTTGCACATTCAATTTTGTTGAATCATAAAAATCATTCATGAAGTAATGTTGCTCACTCGTTATCATGAAATAAACCAATCCTTAATCGGGGGTTTGTCTTTAAAAACTGGAAATTATATGTCGTGGGCTCACTTTCTCTAAACCTGTTTTAAGTTACCTCGCTCAACACCAGACCCACGACACTTTGCTTCAGGAGAGCTTCTGTTTTATTGTCAATTTTCTTTTTTTTTTGGAGGGGACAACAATGTCACTCAAAATGTATGATTCCTTCAAAAATTAAGATCTCCTCCATGTGTCGACCTTCTCCTAATGTTTTTTTCCTTTCTGATGATGAACCTCAGTGTGTATTCTACTTTGATTATGAGAAAATGGAGCATAAACTATTGTATTGCATTACCTCTGATATAAAGAACAGATTCATCCCCCAGGTTCTGTTTTATTCAGGCTGACAGGAAAGATGTGAAAACTGTCATATGGACTTCTTAATAAGACAAATGATCACTGGTGATGTTACATTGTTTTTCTTTCGAGACTGTTTTTAATTCAATTGCATATTTTTATTTAAAATGTTTGACTGGAAAAATGGAATGACGATTTATTTTATTGTTTTTGTGTGCTTTGTGAACTGTATCACACAGGTTACCTCGATTTTTATCATGATAAATATCTAAATAGGATGAAGACGACTCAGAATGTTCTGAATGATCGTCTCAAGGACACGGCATCACACATCTCACGTGCCCTTGGCGGCTTCCTACTTCTGTTTACATTTCATAAGGGCGTTCAGCTGTGTTGCTTCTGTCACTTCTTCCCATCGCCATCCGCCCGAAACTGTCTCACGGCTGCATCTGTCGTTTAGTATGTTATAAAAGTGTAATTCCATTCATGTGAGTATATATTTTGCATGATGAAATCAAACCTTTAATACGTGTACTTTGTGCATAATGAAAGAATGTTTTGATTACATAGAGTTAAACACCTCCGATCACTCAAATGCATAATGCTTGTAGTGTATAAATAAACTGCATGTGAGACACTGCTATAACCCATTTCAATGAAAAGAATAAAGATGTCATGTACCTCAAGCATGTGTAAAATGTGCATTTATGTTATAAAGTCCTGTTTATATCGATGTTCTGTATCTTTAACCATGAGAGTGGGGTGAGAGGTGGATGAAAGGTTAGCTTCTTCTCACTAGTTTTATTTGTGTGTGCTTTTCCCGTTTTTTCAATGACCCTCAGTTTATTTATAATTGTGTGAATTGTTCATGGCCTGTGTTTATCGCCAGTCTTGTGCTTCATTTGTGTTTTTGTTATACATGTGCACAGCTTCCGCCTTGTTTTCCAATGCAAACTGGCACAATCTCTTAATGTGGTAACGTGTGAAATAATGTTTTCTTTTCTTTCTTTTACTTTTTCCCCCGGTCAGGACTGTCTGTAGGTCAAAGGTCACCCGACACATTGAGGCTGATTCTAGCAGCATTAAAATCTTAAACTGGCCAGCGAGACCTGCACCCAAAATAAAAGTTTAGACCTGATACCATTATGAATTAATGTTATCGTATTCAGTAATTTGATTTTAAGTATTCTATGTAAGCATGAGTCTGCCTGTGGAGCTTTGCCTTCACCATATAGTCTGAAACTTTGAACGTACAGTGATTCACATGGTTTAACAGCAGTTGACAGTCGAAGCACATGAAACTACACGGCCTGCATGGGCAGGATAAACACAAATGAAAACTAGAGACACTCTTTCATATAATCAGATCAGTTCAACTTTTTCTCTCTTGGAAGTTATTACCTCGGGCACGTTTAGTGGACTGATATTTATATGGTGTTTGCAATTAGGTGCAGATCAAAATACAAATCTGGATCAAGTAAATTTTAACTGTTGGGCCTTGGAGGATGTATGCCCTCTACTGAGTACCATTGTAGTTTTTCTTAATTGTCTTATTAGAAATTCAGGGCACACAGTTTTCAGTTTTTCATTCAAAATTAACAAATGCTTATTTTCTTACATTAGAAGTTTTAATTATTATTTATTGTTGAGGTTAATCAGCTATCAAACGCTAAAGCTGCATTACGACTCCATGACCTTCTGTACCTGATCTTAGTTTGATAAACTAATTTCATTGACATCAGGCAAAGATTGAATAATCCTAGATGAATGAAGTTGATGAGTAACTGTCGGAGTTCATTATGAGGAATCTAAAGATCGAACTACATCGCTGATTGAGAGGCATTACTCATCAGCTTTTACAGTTATTAGCGTGATGACCGCTACACTGCTCATTGCATTATAGTGTCATTGAAGAATCTGTAAAATGTTGAAGCTATCAGTGTCTATTTCATGTGAAAATGTAACGAGCACTCAAACTGTTAATGGTTCAACTTGTATTGATCTGTTGAATCTCTGGGGATATTGAAAGCACTTAAGAATGTATGACTTTAAGCAAATAATCTTGAATGACGTGACAAAACACTAATCTAAAATAAATTGAATATTGCATAAATATGCTTCAGTCTCAAAGACGGGAGATTTCGAGCCGGAAATGTGTGAAGATTTATTATATTTGTTTGTGTGCAGTATAAAACATTTGCACAAGAAGCTGGTATCTGGCTTCTGAGTGCGCCTTGTGGCTTCTGTGCCGGAAACTATTAGCATCTTAAGTGGGTGGAACATTTTTATTAATTATTAACAACAGTCCAAATGTTCATTACAGTCCAGAGTTGCTCTTACCTTTTGTGACTGGCTGAATCCTGAGGGCAGTAAACAGAAGGCTGATGGCAAAGTGCTGATTATTCCTGCCATTCTGTCTCACAAAGATGATGAGATTAGGAATTTGTGCCACATCCACTTTGATGAACGTCGACCAGTGTGCTCTCAAAACCCGAGTCATTGTGATGGAGACAAATTGTCAACATTTTTATATGAAAAGGTCACAAGATTCTTATTCTGTTAAAGAAAAGATGTATTTTTTCCCTATAATATCATTTTAAATGTTCGAGGAACAGAAGCAGTGATGGACTGAAAGCAGATCACAGGCCCCCTCATGGCAACAGGTGGCGTTACATGCTTGTTTTAATGACCTTTAAATCAAGAGTGATTTTGCAGATTCTCCTCACCGGTTGCTCGGCTACGGGACATAAAGACTCTTTAACTGTAATTGGGACGGAAGTTCGTCTGCCGTCTGCAGGCCAGACGTCTTGCAGGTTGGGCAGTAATGTGGGGAAATGTCATATAACGTCCACTTAGCTTGGGATCTCGCCACTGGCATGCACGGAGGAGCATGCGATGAAAACAATTCAGAAAGAAATCTGAGAATGCTCCCCCATTACAGCTCAGTAATTCTATTTGCTGTAGGTGGATGGGGAGAAAATCCCATTAGATTGGGGGGTGGTGAGTCGCCCCCCCCCCCTCACACCAACACCACCTTCCTTATGTGCTAATAGACAAACACACAGACTGACAGACAGACAAGGCAACGACTCACTTTTTAACAAACACACACACTGTTTCAAATGGACCACTCCCCCGGTAACTCACAGCAGCACACACGATCACAACTAATTCAGTTTACAGACAACACCCTCTCAATCGAAAGATTTTTACAAACAATGCCATAGCTGCAACTATGTATGAAAATGCAAAACATTAATACAGTACATTTTATGTACAAATTAGGGAATGGAATTTTCTTATTCATTACAATATACTTGTAAACAGGAAATAAACGAGTTCACTGGAAAGTGAACTGATTGTGTTATTGGGCATGGCTCTCTGATCAATAATGGTCTGCACAAACCACAATGGATATGGCCATTAGAATGCTATAGCAGCATATCCCAGGGGGTAGATGTTCCATGGTAGTTCCCCTAATAGGTTTTCAGAAGCATTCTTTGAAAGTGCAACAACACAAGCAGTATTTATTGCTCTTTGCTAAGTACAACACCTTGAGTTTCCTCTGTGCAGCTACTATGTATGAGTATTATGGAATGACAATGTATGAAATTTGAATTAATACGTTAATAAAGACAAATCAGTCAATATTACGAATCATGCGTATTAATATGGTAAAATACATAGTGAGATAAATAGTGAAGTACTGCATACAGACTTTTACCATTGCTGCACACGCTCAGAGCTCGATACCAATCTGATTTGCTCTTCCACTGACGTGTGCTGCAGAGAGTAATGATTATGTGCCACAGTTAGTGCTAAATAGTATCTGACAAGGGATGGAAAGGTCTCCCCTGGAACAGCTGCAGCCATGCTGGACACTGGCTGCTCCTGCCATGGGCTCAACACTGCAGACATCAGGAGCTCAATGGAACTGGGTTGCATAACATTGGGCCACAATTTAACACCGGACAGATGGAAATTATATTTCCACTGCACATGATTAACGATGCGAAGCCGGGTCAATAGGTGACAGTTTGCAGCAACTTTCTTGTTTGGCTAACATGAACAATATTCCTTACAAAGTAACAGAAGTTAGATGTTATGTATAGGTCTGTCAAACAGAAGGCCACCCCCACACCAAGCCTACTGACCACATTAATGCAACATGAGTGTAAGCCAAGCCACCAAGCCCTCTTAAACTATTTTCATATATTCAAAGTAGGTTAAACTTACTTTCACATGCAACATATTTTTTTGCATGTTGCGTGAAATCCCCTTCACATAAAATCATGCTGCCTCATGAAGTCATGGCACATGGAAACAGTTTATCATCATGTGCCAGTAGTTTATTTATATTTATTATGTTTGAATAAATATTTCAAAGGCCTGTGGTCTGTTACTTTATATACGTCAAATGAATTTTAAATAAAAACATACTGCCTTATAAGGTCATGTGTCATTGTAAAATTCAATCGATTTTTTCATATTTACTATGAATAAATATTTACCTGTATTGGTGTTACAGCTAAATAGTAAATAATAATAATAAGAAAAATGTTCTTCTTCTTTTTATTGCTATTTTTTTTTAGGGCCCGAGCACAGACATCAAAGGTGTCTGGTGAGACCCTATTGAAATTGTAAGGATTATTATTATTATTATTATTATTATTATTATTATTCAGGCAAATGAATTGGCTTTTTGAGGGCTTTAACATGCTCAACTTCTTACCAAAATGTGCAGAAAGTTGGAAAGTGGTGAAAATGTACGTATTCTGGAGGAATTTTCATTATTATTATTATTGCTACTAATATCATAGTACATTAATTTCTAAATAGTAACATTTTACTGTATAAAGGGGTAACAGCGCCACCCAGGAGGCAGAAGGTGAAACTTGCTCGAGTAGATTTCAAAGATGGCGACGAATTAGTGAAAATATTCCCTATACTTGGTCTGTCAGGCTTCGAATAAAGCTGACAGACCCTGAACGCTTTACCACTCTTTGTATAACTAATCAAAACAATTAAATAATCACATATTCAGAAACAGTTTCGTCTATTTTTGTGGTTTAGCTCTTTCCAACAAAACTTAATGACACGGGAACAAGAGTAGGCGGCTCTCAGGTTGTGCCTGACAATAAAATCTCGGGGTAAAATAACCCTCACAGCACGTACTCGTTACCAGGCAACGCTAAAGGAGTTGGGGCAAGATGGCGTGAGGACCAAGAACTAACGTCGTTTTCTACACTAAAACACAACTCACACGGGTTAAAGTAATAGTTGGTTTCAGGTCGGTTCTTGTTAAAGACACACCGCTTCTCCGCCAAGATGGAGGATGAAGAGACAACGCTGGTGAGCCCTTTTGTTTTGATGGTACAGTGCTGTGACACTAGCGTTTAGCCTGTGGAGAAAATAATAATAAATAACTGGTTAGCGATGTATGAGAGACAAACTGTCCTTTTAAAACGAGACACAGCAGCGAACGACGAGGACAGACATCGGCTAACGGGACAGACGAGCTAGCTAACGTGAGCTGAAGCTAAACGCAGAACTCCGCTGGTTTGCACGTCGTTGTTTTGTCCTGTTGTGGAAACAACACTGATTCTCAGGGAGCTAGTGTCTGGGACTTCACAGCTTCTTGCTTCTCGCTCCTGACATCCTCTCTGTTTCCACACAGGCTTTGATCAAGTACTACTGCTACGAGAAATACTTCAACCACGCTGTAGACGCCGCAGCAGCTGCTCAGAGGAAGTTTGGCCATGATCCTGTCTGCAGTTTTTTCCATGCTTATGGGTCCCTGATGCAAGGTAGGATTCAAAACCCATAAAACAAATCATAACTTTGGTACGAAGTCTGAGAATTCCAGAATGAAGTATAACGAGAATAAAGTTAAAAATGTTTGTTTCTCTTTAATATCAGAATATTATGACATATTTTTCGAGTTAAATTACGGTTTTATTCCAGTAATATCATGTAATTTTTCTGCTTAAATTATTACTCTATTGGTGTGATATGATTACTCTCTTCCCTTTCAAATTACAATTTCAATAATTTCATATTTCTCACAATATTATGACTTTATTTTTGTAAGATTTTATTATATTTCTCATTACAATATTAGCCTATTCTTACAATATTAAGACATTATTCTTGAATTGTCTAAATGATTTGTTTTTCCTAAGTATGTCCATAATATCCTATTGCGCATTTAGCCTGTTCTGATCAGACTATTGTGTCTTTGCCACCTGCCGTACGTGCACTTGTGTCGTTGTCTCTCTACAGATCAGATTCAAGAAGCCTCTGTGGAGTTGGAGGCGTTGAGAGACAGTCGGGATGTCTCTCTTTGCACCTTGATGGCTCTTGTCTACGCTGAGAAAAAGAAGACACACCCAGGTAATCCATGCAGTTTAGTCCCCCTGATTCACATCATGGCTGTCTGAATTGGAACAAACTCAGAACTGGACAAACGGGTTGATGCTATTGTAAGTGTCACTGCATTCACAGACAGAGAAGTCATTCAAGAACTGGATGCTAAGGTCAAAGAGGATCGTAAGAGTGCATCTCCCAAAAGCCTTTACTATGCCGGGCTGTTTCTCTGGCTGTTGGGGCGAAATGAAAAGGCGAGGGAGTACACAGAGAGGATGATCAAACTCTCCAACGGCTCTAGAGAGGTGAGATATGTCATGTGTTTTTAAAAATAAATCAATATAATTGTTCCCATTTTTATGCAAAGCATTTAAGTGTATGAAATGGCTTGTAAAATTCACGTTGATATTTCTTGTTCAGGGGACAATCCTAAAAGCCTGGATAGATGTGACATCTGGGAAAGACGCCTACGCCAGGAAGGCTGGAAAATACTTTGATGAAGGACTGAAGGAGAAAGCAGATGTCTTTGCCCTGATGGGAAAGGTGAGATGAGAACGACAAGTTCTAAAGGCCTACTTTACCACAGCTGAAAATGTTATGATGCTATCGTTTCCTATTCTCCATATTCCCTCACTGTATTGTGTCTATAATTGCCTAAGTGCTTGATTTCTTGCGTAATTTGACTTTATATTCAGCTATTCCATTCCTTATGTGAACTTTATGTCAGTTCTCTTGGACAATACACTATGTAACTTTGGAGATTTGGCTCTCTTGGTTTGTCTTTTTATGTATTGAATAGGGACAGACTTTTATTCCTGGTTCTATCTGTTATGAATCTTTTCTGGAAGCTGATGACAGGAGAACTCAGGCAGCAGCTGATGTCTTATATGCAGAAGATTTAAGGTAGACTTGATGCATCAATGAGACCAGAAGGTGGAACAATATACAAACGTTAACAGAGTTACATGAGCAATTGTCAGCCCCAAGTCTGGAGATGTCTCCCACAGCATCCCAGTAAATCTCCCTGTACTCGCATCACCCATTCCAACAGCACATCCATGAATGGCTAGAATTGCTGCTACTCTCTTTGTTACATGAAGGTTTTCGCATCCCATCCTAAAGTAAAGCCTCAAGCATGCATTCCTTAATCACATTGTGTCCTAACGTCTTGTCCCTGGAGAAATACGTCGGTGCCTCTCTGTCTGGCACATCTGAGTTAGATATGAAATTCCCTCAACGTAGACACTACAATGAACTGTTGGTGGGGCCCAAGGTCTATAACCTGACCTTGCGTAGTACTGCTTGGAGAGAGAAGAGAGTATCTCAGACAGGCCCTATTCGCTTAATGGTGTGTACAGATATTATGTGTATATACACTATATAGTGGCATATACAGTAATGTTTGAGGATGGTGAATAATTCCTCAACACTCTCTAGCTTTTGCATATGATAGACCCTAAGGCCGGTGCATGCTCTGAAATGCTCTGATTTGTTCTAGGCACAATACTATGAATATCGCCAGAACTACTCCGGAGCACTGGAGATGGTAAACCAGGTCATTGTGAGTTTCCCTGAGTTTGTTCCAGCTCTTATCAAGAAGATGAAACTGTTGCTCAGCCTTCAAGACTGGGATCAAACCATGGAGGCAGCACACAGGTAATTGTTACCAAATCTTGCACAGAGGTCACATCTCTGTCAGCACAAGCTTTTCTGAACTTTCTTCCTCACACTCACAGAGTCTTGAGAAGCGGCTACGGCGTCTGTAGTGAGATCAGGAAGTGCCACAAAACATTTGTAATCACCACCAGGCATTTGACAAAAACAGGCTGCTTTTACAAATGGCTCAGTATTCAAGTGCAAATGAAACACTAGTGTGATGCCTCAAACCAGTGCATACTGACTAAGCCATTGTTTCTGTTCACCCCCTCTGGACCTTAGCCAGTGTCAGACACCACAAAAAGGCCTTTTCAGCCAAAATGCAGGAGTCAAACACAGTTTCAAGGAGTTGTAGCTGTTTGCTAATGGGTCCAAGCAGCACACAGGAGACTGTCCAATCTTTTGCAGCCCAGTGTTATTCGACTGGAAGCTCAATGCAGTAGTGCAGCAGTATCGTATGTTCTATTACTATCAATCCAAGCTTATTAAATGTAGAAGATGAACTGCATTCACTGCACCGTGTGTCATGTTTCAGGCTTTTACAGAAGGATAAAAATAACCTGGAGGCAGTTCGGATGTTAGCTCTACATTCTTTGTGTAGAGATGGAGATGTGACTGAGGTAAGGTTCACCCATTTTCACAATTTCATACCTTAAAGTCACAGTGATGCATTTCAGCAGGAACCAAAATAAAAACAAAAAATAAGTGGGATTGATGATCGATTTACTGCAACTGTTTTCCCTTGACAGTCAGTGAAGCAGCTTTCAAACCTCATCAGCAACTTGGATTTCCTGGAACCGCATAACCCCGAGCTTCTCTACAGGATGTCTCTCGCCTTCACTCGTGTTGTAAGATGATTTTAAATATGCTCTCTAAATTCTTAACGCTCCCTTTTTAAAGAATTTCTTGACTTGCGTGGAATCTTTTGATTTAGGACTCTTTTTGTTTATTTCCTTTAAGTGTGGACGAAATGAGAAAGTGATTGAGCAGACGTTCAGGATGGTGGAGAGAGCCTTCTCTGTGGCATCAAGGGACTCGGATCTAGCCACGGAGTTGGGCTACCAGATGGTCCTTCAGGGCAGAATCAAGGAGGCCATGAAGTGGTACAAGACTGCCATGACCTTGGATGAGACCAGTGTTTCTGCTTTGACTGGTAACATGTTACAATAATCAATCGTTTGTCTACACGAGAATTAGTTTTATTACATACTTTTATACTTGAAGACGAAATGTTTTTTCTTTTCTGTTACCCAGGAATAATTCGTTGCCAGCTGATAGAAGGCCACCTGGAGGACGCAGAACAACAGTTGGAATTTCTCACAGAGATTCAACAATCTATTGGAAAATCAGGGGTATGGTCCGTTTTATAAATGCTGACAGACAAGAACATGAAATGTCTTTTTTGTCTATTACTAGAATTCTCTGTTAAGGACTCACATGGTTTAAAAGAATTAGATTTACTTAAAAAAAAAGACAAAACAAGAGAATCTGGCAAGAGGCAGCAGTAGTAATTCGTTTTGCCCTTGTCCTCCTGCTGACCACATTGCTTTAATCTAATAGTGTTTGCTCTTCTCCTTCTCATTATCATCACCCCACTCTGTTAGGAGCTACTGTACCTGCGTGCTTTACTGGCGGTGAAAAAGCACCGACCACAGGAAGAGGTTACCAACCTGCTGAACGATGCGGTGGACACACACTTCTCCACTCTGCAGGGTCTGCCTCTGGGAACGGAGTACTTGGAGAAGCTCAACCCGGACTTCCTTTTGGAGATTGTCAAAGAGTATTTGGCACTTTGTCCTGCAAAGGTACGGATGGTTTTAGTGTGAGAGACTCAGTCAGAAATTCATTTTTCCACCAATGATTGTGTTCTATTTTTTAACTAATTTTGGGATAGTAGGGTAAAGATATGAAGCTGTTATCTTCTTTAGTAAATAACACTCTTACTGTTCATGTTTTAGCCTTTAGCCCAGGGCCAGACTCCTGCTCCTCAACTCCAGCACTGTGCCACGTTGTTGGATACGGTCGTCAAGATCGTGCCAGGTCTCCTCCAAGGGGTCTTCCTGCTTGCCAAAGTCAGATTTCAGTCTGGTGAGGGATGCATTTCAAATAAATCGTATTGCTTGTTTGTTTGTTTTCCAGTCGCTTCTGATTTAAACTGCGCTGCTTCCATTCATTCAGGTGACACGGACGCTGCCCAGAGCAGTCTACATCACTGCTTGGAACAGTGTCCATCTCATGCAGATGCTCATCTACTAATGGCACAGATCCATCTGCTGCAGGGCAACTTCACGTTGTGTTCCCAGTCTCTTGAACTCTGCCTCAGCCATAACTTTGAGGTAAGATCACCTTCAAGATGACGGTATCATGATGGCTGCTAAATCTTTAAGAGACTTAAATACAGCTCTTATACCTTTTGTCTTTAACAGTTACAACAATGTCAGCTTGTCCCCAGCTAGACAGATTAATACAGCAAAGAATAAAACAGCAACCAGTAAATATAGAAGAGGTCTTTGATGGTTTTGTCAACAGTGACAAGATAACAGCATGTTTTTGTAATTGCCAACATTTGTTTGGATATGTAGTCTGGTTTGGCCTTATTAAAAGCTGCAGTCAGGTAAATAGTCAGGTTAAAACAAAATCAATGTCAGGCTGATCAAAGACATTTCTGTGGTGAGTGTTATTTCTTGCTCAAATCAATAATCCCACCACAGATTTATGCGCAATGTCTTGACAATGTTGATATTGTTCGGGATCACATGTCCGAATGTATCATGACTTCCTGTCCCGTTCCAGATTCGAGAACATCCTTTGTACCACCTGATCAAGGCTCAGAGTCAGAAGAAAATGGGTGAACTGGCAGAGGCTATTCAGACATTGCAGATGGCCATGGCTCTTCCAGGGGTCCGCAGAGCTGGATCCGCATCCAAGTCCAGGAGTAAAAAGATTGAGCTGAGCCCTGCCGACTGTGTCTCTGTCTTCTTGGAATTAGCCGAGGCCCTGTGGCTCAACGGGAAACAGGTATGATGCTGACCTTTTGGTATTACACTCGTGTCTGGCCATGAAGAATTTATTTTTTTAATATATGCTTATAAATTGATTTAATATTACAGCATGAGGCAGCAAAGGTGATGCAAGATGCCATCAATGAGTTCTCTGGAACTCCTGAGGAGCTACGTGTCACCATTGCCAACGCGGACCTGGCCCTGCTCCGCGGCGACACCGAGCTGGCGCTGAGTATGCTTAGAAACATAACCCCTGAGCAGCCCTACTACATCCAAGCCAAGGAGAAGATGGCAGACATATATCTGAACCACAGGAAAGAGAAGCGTCTGTACGCAAGCTGTTACAGGTGAGCAGCACAGTTGGAATCTAATAGGGATTTTGGTGTAAGAAAGTAGCAGAACCTATAAATTCGTATTCAATTAAAAAACCCTATGAGTTCTAATACCAGAACACAGGTGAATGCATGACTAGGATATTCACTCCCAGTGCACAGTTCATCCAGCTGAACCTGTACCAATCTTCCCTTGTATCTGGTGCTACTGGCAGTGACCGCTAGTAAAGCATGGCTGAACCTCAGACCAGCAAAGACCTACAGTGTGTCTGCATAATTAACTACTATCATATGTGATGCTGTATCTTTCTTTTCTCCAGAGAGATGGTGGAGAAGATGCCCAGCCCTCACACATATCTCTTGCTCGGGGATGCCTACATGAACATTCAAGAGGTACGTGGGAGATTTTTTCATTTCCTCATGACATCTGAGATAAGTTTTAAAGGTGCTACATGCTTCCAATAACTAAAATCTGTCTAAATAGTCTAATTCCTTTTTTATTTTGGCCTTCGTCCTTCATGCCTTTTCCAAAACAGCAAAACTCAGAAGTGTACTGAGCCAGACTGAAAGACAGGGGGACAGTTAGCCATGTAGCCATGATCAAAGGGTACAGACACATTGGTTCACATAAACAGAGCTTTACGAGCAGGAGGTAGGAAGCGGTGACCGGGCATGTTGACGTAGACTCTGGTTGTCGGTATCTGCAGCTTTAGCCTCAGCTCTCAGCTTGAAGCATGCAGCGTCATTCAATGTGTTTATCTAATGTTCGCAACATGATAGTGATCAACCCTATCTGCCTGAATAACATTTACAAAAACCTAAAACCAAACAAATGTCGACACTGCTTCTTCCTGTGTGTCAATCCTCAGCCAGAAAAAGCCATCAGTGTTTACGAGCAGGCGCTGAAGAAAAACCCCAAAGACGGTGCTTTAGCCAGCAAGATTGGGAAAGCCCTGGTGAAGACTCATAACTACGTCAAGGTTTGTTTGTACACTCACTGAACGATAAACAGAATTCGCACACAGATGCACCGACCGCTGACACTAATAGCGCCGCTGTGACACAGGCGATAAACTACTACGAAGCTGCTTTGAAGACGGAGCAACAGAACTTCCTGCGCTACGACCTGGCCGAGCTGCTGATGAAGATGAAGCAGTACGAGCGCTGTGAGAGGGTCCTGCATGAAGCGCTGGCCCATGAACCAGGTGCTGGAGGTGTCACACTGTTTTCATACACACAGTGGAAAGCCCATGTCAAACACAACAATAAGAAAGAGAATCTAGTCATGAGGATAGTTCTGTACATTCTCCTTTTTGCACAAAGCACTGATGCTACAAGCCCCAAGGTTGTAGTGTTACCATCTCTAAAAACAATCACTGGTCTAATGCATTTGAACAGATATGTGACATACAAATACCAAACCTTAACAAGTAATGTTTTCAGATATAGTGTGTTTGTTTAAGGGATATTACAACTGCATAAAACATGTCTAACTTTAACTGTCTGGCTGTTTTTCTAATTTCATTTTTGTCTTTGGACCTTCCCAGGGAATGAACTAGCGGTTCTCTCAGATGATTGTCGCTATCTGGTCCTGTTGGCAAAGATCCAAAACAAGGTTGAAAAAAATGAGGAAGCTTTGCTTTCCCTGCAAAGAGTGAGTTGTTCCCATTTCTGGCTCATGCTTTTCCCTTTTGTTTCAGTTTGGTGTCAAGCATTACCTCCCAGCCTAAAAAGATAGGCAAAACATCAAATAGTAAAGTGTTCTTGAATCCCAATCATCTTTTACTTGTTTAAATAGAAATTATGATGATACGTACTGTAGTTATTTCTGTATTAAGGTATTATTTTTGCTTTCCGCAGGCCCGGGATGTGCAGGCCAAAGTGCTGAAGCGGGTGCAGTTGGAGCAGCCCGACGCCGTCCCCGTGCAGAAACAGCTCGCAGCGGAGATCTGCGCTGAGATCGCTAAACACTACACAAGTCTCAGGGGCTATGAGAGAGCAGTCAAATTCTACAAAGAAGCTCTTGTGTATTGTGAGACCGATCGCAAGGTCAGTGCAGCCGAATCAAAAAACCTTCTGTGTGCTCACTGCAGCTGTGGTTCGCAAGCATCTTTTAGTGCCGCGCCCTTGTAGTTCTACAATTTTGTGATCATAGTTGTTGATGTAGGAAACAAGGCTTCTTTTATTTCCCCTACATTATTCCACAAATAATCTTGTCACATCAACTTTAAGTAAATTAATGCGCTCCCTGTTCCTAGGTGATGCTGGAGTTGGCTCGGCTGTGCCTCACTCTGGATGAGGTGGACGCATGCCAGGAGCAGTGCGGCGTCATTCTGAAGAACGACCGGTTTAATGAGGACGCAACTCTGGTTTGTTCTGTCTGACTGCCACCACAATTGTGTGTGACCTTTTCTTTGGAACCAATTCATAGAACTAATTCCTCACACGTGTTCGTCCTCAGATGATGGCTGACATCTTGTTTAGGAAGCAGGACTATGAACAGGCAGTTTTCCACTTTCAGCAGCTGCTGGAGCGCAAACCAGGTGCAACAGATGTTTCTCTTTCCTTGTTTTTTCTTTTTTTAAACACAAATTGGTGCTAAAAATAAATGTGAGTTGAGGATTTGACCTTTGGAAACGCGTGTGTTTTGTTTCAGACAACTACCAAACTCTGTCACGTCTTATTGACTTGTTGAGGAGGGCCGGGAAGCTGGAGGAAGTGCCCAGATTTCTTGATATGGCCGAAAAAGATTCTTCCAGGACTAAGTTTGACCCTGGGTTTAACTACTGCAAAGGACTTTATCTGTGGTAAGCATGGAAGTGTTTCCTCTTGATTATGCCAACATGTGTTAGAAGTGTAGTGTGTTATGTGATTAATCTCTTGCTGCTCAGGTATACAGGAGAACCCAACGATGCCCTGCGACACTTCAACAAAGCACGGAAAGACAACGACTGGGGTCAGAACGCCGTGTATAACATGATTGAAATCTACCTAAACCCTGACAATGACACCATGGGAGGGGAAGTGTTTGAGAATCTCGATGGTGAAATTGGGTAGGCGGCCGCTGCAGTGGGAGCTCACAAGTGAAATGATCAACTCTATACTGGTGTGTTTTAAAACCTGCAGACTTAACCTCTAGTCTTCACTCCTCAGGAACTCCACAGAGAAGCAGGAGTCGGAGCAGCTCGCGGTGAGAACGGCTGAGAAGCTGCTGAAGGAGTTAAAGCCTCAGACGCCGGGCGGACACATCCACCTCCGCATCCTGGAGAACTACTGCTCTTTGGCGACCAAACAGAAGGCCAATGTGGAGAAAGCACTGGGTGTTTTCACAGAGATCGCAAACAATGAGGTAAGTAAACTCCAGATGGCGCATATGATTAACTCCACTCCCGTCCCGCTTGGGTCAATATACTCCCACCAGGAGCTGCACATTATTTCAGGCTCCCTGTTAATGTCAGTCATTCCATTTGATAATAAACTCCACTGTGCGCTGTGTGGAATCCAAGGAGTTCAGTTTATGAACTGTATATGTTGAAAGAAAAAATCACATTTTATTTTTTAATGTATGTACTGAAGGGGGGAAGGGTTATTGTCAGATTAGTCCTGTCCAACCGAAATTCTTTGGTTAAATCCAGAAAGACAACGTCCCGGCCCTGTTGGCCCTGGCAACCGCTTACATGATGCTCAAACAAACGCCGCGAGCCAGGAACCAGCTGAAACGGGTCGCTAAGATGAACTGGAGCCTCGTGGACGCCGACGAGTTCGAGAAGAGCTGGCTGCTGCTGGCGGACATCTACATCCATTCAGGGAAGTATGACCTGGCCGGGGACCTGCTGAAGAGATGCCTCAACCACAACAAGGTCAGAACTGAAGCTACTGTGATTTATTAGGAGTTGATTTCCAGGAAGTTGAGGCAATATAACACAGAATTCTGTCTCTCCAATATTTTGATTTATTATTTTGAGGCTTTTATTCAAATACTTTGTGATAACAACTGCAATGTTTTTCACAGTCATGCTGCAAAGCTTATGAATATCTGGGCTACATAATGGAAAAGGAACAAGCCTTCCGTGATGCAGCGCTCAACTATGAACTGGCTTGGAAATATGGAAATCGGACCAACCCGACCATTGGTGAGTCGAGCGAAATCACATCCAGGTGCTTCTGTAACGACAAAGGGGGATTAAGAGAAAAATATATATTTCACACTTTGTTATGTCTGTTTCTTCTTCAGGATACAAGCTTGCTTTCAACTACCTAAAAGCAAAGAGGCATGTGGATGCCATAGACGTGTGTCACAAGGTGAGAACACCTGAGGATGGTTCCAGTTTTAGAATTTCAAACTTCTTTTGATCCCGTGAATCATGTTTGCTCTCGTCCACAGGTTCTGTCTGCTCATCCAAATTATCCGAGGATGAGAAAGGACATCCTGGACAAAGCTCGCACATCCCTGAGATTGTAGTGTTGGACCTGTGTGTGTCTGTGTGTTTGTGTGTGTATGTGTGTGTGTGAGAAAGTCTGCTTACGTGAGAGATGGAACCAAGGTTTCTGTAATAAAAAATGATTCATATTTGATGGAGTTCTCTTCATTGTTTGGTTTGCACTGTCAAATGTAGTTTTTTCAGAGTATGTGAATGTGCTGCTGACATTCCTGGAGGGAAACCACAGAGTGCAGGGGGGGGGGTTTCAGGCACACGCAGCGTTTTCTTCCCTCACAAAGACACCAAACTCGAAATTGCAACAGATTTTTTGGGAACTCAAAACAAAGGGCTGTTACAATCTCAATAACAGATCTAAATCTGAAACCGAAATGTTTCCCACATCTGTTAATACATCTACCAAGCACGTTAAATTTTGTTGTTGCCAGGACTTTGCAAAAGCTGGGGAATGACACAAAGAAGAATGAACTCAACAACTTTTGGTGCAAAAGTTGGCAGAGCCAGGAGTTTCTTTTCACTTTTCAAGATCCAGAATAATTTGTGGATCTTGAAAAGACTGGGCATGACTAATATTTATCAGTGTGTGCAATTCGGTGCACATTCAAATAAAAATACGAATCTAGTGAATTTAAATGTGGTATCAATTGGGGACTCTTGGGCCTTGGCAGAGGTATGAACTCTATTGAGTGCCATTCTAGTATTTAATCTAATCTATTGCACATGTATTTTGGTTGTACATTATCCTCATTTATATAAGAATTCATAATAAATAATATCTTGTGATTAATTAAGACTCATGAGATGCAATTATCGATATGCTGGCACTAGATACCAATATTTATTTATATATATTGGACTTTTGTAGATTTACATTCAAATGATGGCCCACTTGGACATTGACAAGGTACAGTGTGTTTGTACAAGTTTAAAGGGGCACTAAGAAAAGTCTTACTGCACTTTTTTGTACAATGTGCCACTTTGCTGCACTCTACCTTTTCAGAGGCATTTTTTATTCTTCATCACTTACACAGATATCATGATGCAAATCGTCTTGCCATATATTGATTATCGGAAAATCATTGTATCATGATATTATTGGTATCGTGGACCACAGCATATCATGAAAGATTTACATATATATTGATATTTCTACTTTTTAGATTATGTTTCAAATAAAGTTGTCTCACTCACTCATTGATTCTTCTTTATTTTTATGTATACACACACAATGCAATAGACACTTATTTAAATATTTGGGTGTTTTCATTTCCAAGCATGACGGAGGGGAAAGTAGGACACAGTGGACACTTTACTGGACATAGTGAGGTGGCTTCCTGCCCGGGGGGACGCCTCCGCGGATGGACCCGGTGTCAGAGGCGGAGAAGCAGGGCGCCTGAGCGGGCTCCCTGCGGCTGGAGTCCGCTGCGTGTCCCCCATCGAGACCCAAGCATGAGACAACCCGGAGACACGTCAACGCGGAGGGACACAGTTACACCGGTGAGTGTCTCCTTTCTTTTCTTAACTTCGAACCCTCAACGCGTGCAGAGGCGCTTAAACACGAAACTTTACGCACGCGTACATGTGCCTTTTTGAAAAGTGTCTCTGGTGCTTCCCCCCCCCCCGATTGGACGCGGTGGGCTGTGTGGTGTGTGGGGGGGGGGTACCGTGCGTTCCTCCGCTGATTTGTAACCCAGCAACTGTCCCGCTGAATGACCAGTAGAACAAATCCCATTAATGAAAACCATTATTGAATCCGTGGAGCACTGGGCGCAGGAACCCGTGGAGGCAGAGAGTGGCTGTGCAGAGCTCCACCGGGCAGGACAAGTGTTCGATTCCGCTGTGAATCCTGTATATAAAACTCAAAAGTTGTGACCGGAAGCACCGGTTGAGCTCTTCTCTTCTCTGTCTCCAGGTATGGCTTTTTTGGACACGCACAGCAGCAGCTCTCCTCTGCGCAGGCGCACCCTCGCGTCTCCTCCTTCTACCTGAGGGCAGCGCACCTTGATCCAACGAGACGGAAGTTTGGCGAGGAGCAGAAAACATTAGCAGATCCCGGTTCCTTGCGTGTCACTGGCTCCACAGGGAAAGTTCAGCTCGGAGTTCAACCAGGATCTGAGAAGAGGATCTCCGGCCCGAGCAGGATGCGATGAGCCGGATCCTACGGGAACAACTGAGAGGTCTTTCCCAACCTTAACTCTCTGCTCCTGCGCCTCATGGTACGTGGTCGCTTTCTCTGCTGGAACTCACTTCAGAGGAAGGTTTGCTGATTTTATGAGACACTCGTGAACATTTGATTTGTAGATAACAGCAGGTTAGTTCTAGACTCACCAGGAGCTGCTTTTATTATGTTCAAACAGCAAAGGCTTTACACTCCAATGTTTGAACTTTCAGCTGAAGGTGTTTATGTTTATTTAGTGACATGGCACTGCCTGACAGGATCTCAAATGATATGATTCCACGTTGAAGTGTCATTAATCATGTGAATGTGTGTATTTCAGCTGCAGTCCCAAGGCAGCCTGGTCTCCACTGAAGAAGAATGACAGCTCTCCGCAGGGTGCTCCGCAGGAGGTTGCACCCACTCAAACTGGTGGTGGTGGCCCTGGTCTTCGTCACCTTCGTGTTCCTCATACAATGGGAGGTGGGGAGCCAGAACCAGCAAGAGGAGCCCTGGCTGAAGGAGATCGCGGTGAAGCGGGACGCCGTGCTGGGCATAGTGATGGGCGCTGTCAATAACTTCAGGGATGCCATCCCCAAGATGCAGATCCGAGCCCCGGTGCGTCAGCAGGACAGAGGAGACGGCACGTCCTGTCTGGCAGGTCGCTACACCGCTGCCGAGCTCAGGCCGGCCCTGGAGCGGCCTCCTCAGAACCCCCTCTCCCCCGGAGCGGCTGGGAAACCTTTCCACACAGACTCGCTGAGCCCCGAGGAGCAGAAGGAGAAGGAGAGGGGTGAGGAGAAACACTGCTTTAACCTGTACTCCAGTGACCGCATCTCCTTGAGCAGAGACCTGGGAGCAGACACCCGACCACCAGAGTATGTCAGCCTGTACCATCTTCATGCTTTTTTGATAAACCTGTGCAAAATCACTCAAATGAGTCTCTGTGGAAATGTGCGAGAAAGAACAGGAAGATCCAGGTGTGAGTGAGCTTTGTCAACTGAATAATGTTTAATTCATTCTCTCAATGACTTTGATTTTTTAGAAAAGTACCTCATGTAATTGCACCACCTAGTGGGTGTAGATGCATCTCTGCTGCTGTACATGTTGTACTCCAGCTTTGGTATTACTACTCCACAGATTCATGTATTGGCCAAGGATATAACTTCCCACGCTGAAAAAGGCAGAGTAATTCAGAAGGGATGAGGCAAAACCCAGCGTCTAACCCAAACAAGTTCATCATATTTGTTTTTTTTCGCAACTATGGAAAAAACCACAGAGGAGATTATTCTGACTGGGACTTTGTCTTAGCATGCCTGCCCAGTCACTGTGGTCAGTTCAGGAAGGAGCAGGTTTGTGTTTGGCTAATTACGGCAAACCCAAGTACATGTCAGTGTGCAGTCAGGACATGACAAAGACATAAAGACGGCCCATGTCCTGGCTGTCTTAGAAGGGACGAGTAACACAGTCTCCCTGGCTCTGATATGGCAGGTATTTCCAAAGGCTGCCACACATGCAGTGTCACATTTGAAACGGACACCCCACAGGGGAGAGTCTGCCCATGTAATAACTAGAACCATTGTGCCGCTCAGGAGCCGCACCGGACAGTCACATCTTTGTGCTCTTTTTTTTTTTCTTCTCTCCCCCCCCCTCTCTCTCGCTGCAGATGCATTGAGCAGACCTTCAAGCGTTGCCCCCCCCTGCCAACAACCAGTGTGATAATCGTGTTTCACAATGAGGCCTGGAGCACTCTGCTGAGGACAGTGTACAGTGTCCTGCACACCTCCCCGGCCATTCTCCTCAAGGAGATCATCCTGGTGGACGACGCCAGCGTGGACGGTAAAAACTCAATGGGCGCCTTTCAGAACTGCCCCTCGCTCTCTCGCTCTCTCTCTCTTTTCGGCTGGTTTGATTTCACGCTGCGTGCTGGGTGGGCAGCTCTTCGGTGTGCGGCACAAAATGTGCAGAGACGAGCTCCCCGCTCCTTCTTCTGTGGCCCGTGAAGTGGGTTACGGCAGGAAGTGAGGGGCTGCTGGTGAATACTTTCCTAAGAGGAATTAGCGGCGGCTGCACCGAGAAATGAGTCAGAGTTAACTCTTGTTAACAGGTCGGATGGAGGTGGAGAGGAGGAAGGTTTCAGAAAACACAGTCCCTCTGACACTGTCAACTTAATTGTCGGGACACAGATGGTTCCCTTCTGTCCAAAACTTTGGCAATCAATAACTTTCATGGGGCTGTTTTAAAATATGCAACATTTACATTTACTCATATTAAGACACAGTGTATCCCGCTCAGATGACCCAGGACATGGCATTACACATAGTCAGGGACACTAGGACACAGGTATTTAATTCATTTTCAGTACTTTTTCGGATCCAATTCATGTATTTTAATGAAATGAGACACATTTTGGCCCCCCAGATGACCCATGTCATCGTATGACACACTCAGGGACACAGGCATTTAATTCCTTTTCAATACTTTTTTGGATCCAATTCATGTATTTCAATGAAATTATACACAGTGTATCCCGCTCAGATGACCCAGGACATGGCATTACACACACACAGGGACACAGGCATTTGATTCATTTTCATGAAATTTTTTTTTTTTTTCCTCCATGATCCAGGCACTCCGCCTGAAATTTTACCTGCAAACGAGGCTCTATTTCCGGGTAGAACTCAGCCAGTCTCCAGTTGGAGTCTCCAGTGACATTTTTTCACGAAAATCTTACAGATTTCAGGCGGAAATGAAGCCCGAATTGTGCATTGCTGACGGGGCTGTATGTCATAATTGTTCACCTGCCTCTTTTATTTCAAGATTTGCACTTTGAGGCGAAAAGCCTAGAAATGTCCCACGTGGTTAGGTATATCTGCAATACTTGGGGGACACTTGTAGGAGCTTATCATTATAGCCAAAAATAAACTAAGACAGGAGAAACCACACAGTTTTTCCCTCTTCAGACCCCCTCTGAATATATAAATCATAATCCCTCATATCTCAACTTCCTGTCTGACTGATATCCTGTTCTTTCAGATGCGTTGAAGGACGAGCTGGACGAGTATTTGAAGCAGCTGAGCATTGTGAAAGTCGTCCGACAGAGAGAGAGGAAAGGTCTCATCACCGCTCGGCTGCTGGGTGCCGCCGTGGCAACTGGTGACACACTCACCTTCCTGGACGCCCACTGTTAGTCAACAGCCCTGACGTTACTCATACACTACAAAACCTGTTGCATAGTAGCCACACCCTTACCTTCACAACCACAGCCCAACAACCACAATGTGTGTTGTTCTTGGAAGCCGAGGCGGTTGGGTTACATATCTATCTATATATAACTAATTGCTGCTTATTGTCCTCTTTGTGTGTGTTGTAACAGGTGAATGCTTTAACGGGTGGCTGGAGCCTCTGCTGGCAAGGATAGCAGAGAACTACACCGCCGTGGTCAGTCCCGATATAACCACGATCGATCTCAACACCTTTGAGTTTATGAAACCGTCGCCATACGGCCAGAACCACAACCGGGGAAACTTTGACTGGGGCCTGGCGTTTGGTTGGGAGAGTCTTCCAGATCATGAGAAGAAGAGGAGGAAGGATGAAACATACCCCATAAAGTAATCAACAAAACGGCGCACGAATATAGAATGGTAACTTGTTGTATATAATAAAAAAACTTTCAACGATAATTTCTCCACAGGACTCCCACATTTGCTGGCGGACTCTTCTCCATCTCCAAACAGTATTTCTACGATATCGGAAGCTATGATGAAGAAATGGAAATCTGGGGCGGGGAGAATATTGAAATGTCATTTAGGGTAAGACAACACTAAAGCTGCTTTCCGACATGCACCGAACTCCGTATAATCTCCGGACTTTCTCCGGAGTCCAAATAGAGGCTCCAGACTTTTTGCCAGTCTCTTTGTAGAAACTCTGGATAGTGTCCGACTGAGCTCATATATGAGAAAACAGCAGGAGATCCTCCGAAGGATTCACCGCAAGGATGTGGGCGTGTTGATGACGTTTCTAGCACAAAACTGGAAGAAAAAAAAATTCGATGCCATACACATAGAAGACGTTTAGCCAACACTAGTGTTGCTGTGCCGTAAACAAGAGCATGTGATCTACGCAGCAGAATTTAAATGTTACCAACCCCATCCTGAAGGGTCCGGAGATTTCTGTGCTTTTTTCAACACTTCTGAGTGGAGAATCTCCTGCTGTGTTGTTCACGTGTGCAAAGGGCAACAAGTCCTGACCCAATTGTGTGGATATTCTCCAGGGGTTCATGTCTGACCACTGCTTAAACCTTCATTCTGGATCCTTTGTGACCCATTGAATCACTCCAGTGTCCACGGCTCCAGATGTCTCTAAGTGCACGTCATTATACCTCTGTGCTCTCGCTCCCATTAACTTGCAGGTGTGGCAGTGCGGAGGACAGCTGGAGATCATGCCTTGCTCCATCGTGGGTCACGTGTTCCGCACCAAGAGCCCGCACACCTTCCCCAAGGGCACGCAGGTCATCGCTCGCAACCAGGTCCGTCTGGCCGAGGTGTGGATGGACGACTACAAAGAGATCTTCTACCGTCGCAACCGGCAAGCTGCGCAGATAGCGAGAGATGTATGTACTGGTTCTATTGTCCCTGTCAAATCCTGTGTGTGTATCCTACATTAAAATATTCGGTGAAACCTGCTGACGGTGACTGAGCAGCAAGTTGCTCTGCAGCTTTATCTTTCTTTTGTATCTCTAATCATAATGTCAGGTTTTTTCGGACTGTTCCCCCTGGAGACTACTTTAAGTAACTCCAGCTTTAAAGGTCCCATCGTATGCCCATTTTACCGCAGTTGATATGGTTCATTGGGGTCTTGATGAAATAAATATTCACAAGGATCATTTAAAACAGCATCCTTTTTACCCCGTCTAAAGCAGCCCTCCTCAGATTGACCCCCTCACCCCTCCGCCCTCCTTCACGAGATACAAGCGCCCAGATTTTTAGCTATCCATTACCTCTGTAGAAATATGGCTACTGGAGACGAAGATACAATCTTGCAACGGTCCGTGTAGCAAGACTATGACGTGTGTTCTGGTCGTAATCCCATTCGACGCCATCTAGAGTATAGTTTCTGACATAGAGGAACCACAACAAATCGTGGGAGTTGGTTTTTTTCCAGAGTTTTTGGGACGGTCAACATGCTAGATGCCCAAATTAACGTGTAGAACCACTACAAAAGTGGAATTTTCATAATATGTCCCTTTTAAGACTGATTATGACTTGCCTAACATGCAGCTTCGGATTACAATAGTTCTAAATGCACATTTCCGTGGAGATGAAACACATTCTTTGAAACAGAGAGAGAAAGATGAGCCATTAGTGGCTGAGAGCCGTTAAACGACTGAGGGGAGAAAGGGGCCGGATGGAAGTCGACTCTGGTAAATGTCACCCGGCCCTTTTGCGTTTCCCAACATGTGGTCCCATAGGTGCTATAAACCGTCCCCCGAGGGCTGCACCGCACAAAGTGGCCCAGCCCCTCTCCCGCTGGCTTCAAACAGACAGCACTGTCATCTAGAGCTTCAAGGAATCCGCTGTAGCAGATATAACAGCGTGCACTCGTGTGAGCGCCCGCCTCGTCATTATATTAAGAGCTCTCGTTATTCGAGAGCGCCGAGGTGCCAGCGAAGCCTCTTAGATGTGCTGTTACGCTCCAGCTTAAAAGGAGCAGTGATGGAATACCCTTGTTCCCAGTTAATTAGTTGAAGAAAGGAGTCATTAGAGCATGGGAACACAGTCATTGACTTTCCAGAAGTAGAGTATTTAGGCTGATGTGCATTTATTTTTATTTTCTTTTGCATTGATACATGATCGACCACTTCCCTCAGACTAAGCTGTACTTTGCGTTTGATGCTAAATGCTAACTTGCTAAACTAAGATCGTGAGCACGGTAAACATTAAACATTAACATTGTGGACATGTTAGCATGCAGATATTAGCATTTAGCTCCACCACTGTGCTCAGGTGGTCTCACAGAGCTGCTCTGGACTCTGTTACCTCTGCCAGGGAAGTTATATTTTCATCTGCATGAAATGTCTCAGTTATTAAGCACGATTCCAAGAAAACCACAAGAAGGAATACCGCAGAAATGGGCAGAATGATGTGGTATGGGTCAGAGAAAGAGCCAATAAGTTTTGGTGCAGATTCAGGATTTATTTATAAACTTTCTTTAGCATTATGGGATAGGGTGTTACTCACAGATTTCTCAGAGAATAATTCATGGATCAAGATGAAATAAAATCTGATTTAGGGGACTGATATTTATGATTGGTTGCAGGGTCCATTTTCTCAGTGGATGGCAATATTTTATCCACATATATCAGAATAGTGAAAACAAAAAATGTAAGTGTCCAGTGTGTCTGCAGTGTGAGTTGACGAACAATATCCTGGCTGTGATTGGTTTAACAGAAGACATTTGGAGACACCTCCAAACGCGTGGACCTCCGGGCGCGGCTGCAGTGCAACAGCTTCTCCTGGTATTTGAAGAACGTTTATCCGGAGGTCTTCTTGCCTGATCTCAACCCAATTCGCTTTGGCTCTGTAAGAACACCCACACACACACACACAGACACACACACACACACACACACACACACACACACACACACCAAACCCCAAACCCCACCAGCTCTCTCTCTCTCTCTCTCTCTCTCTTTCCAAACCTCAGAGCTCTGTCTAGCCACTGTGGGTTTCCACATAGGATCTCCAGAGGGTTTACTGAGCAGTTCCAATTTGACACCACCGAAAAGCACTCCAGAGACCAAAGTTGTTTGAACAGCTTGTACTGGATGTTGGTTTTTCATTTTGTTTCCTCTCACTGCTTTCCCCCCTTCCCCTTCTCTTTCTCTGTAGGTGAAAAGTGTGGGCAAGGACTCATGTCTGGATGCTGGGGAGAACAATGAGGGTGGGAAAGAGCTGATCATGTACCCATGTCATGGACAAGGAGGGAACCAGGTCAGTTAGAAAACGTGTTTGGCAAAACGTATAAATGGTTTTAATCCCAGTACAGTGATTTATTACTTTTTTTTCCCCCTGTGCCGTAGTATTTTGAGTACTCCACACATCAGGAGATTAGACACAACATTCAGAAGGAGCTGTGTTTGCACGGGGCCAGCGGGGCACTGAAGCTGGAGGACTGCCAGTTAAAAGGCAGGAACACACTTGTAGGAGTGGAGCAAAAATGGGTCCTGAAGGATGTGAGTTGAGCTTTCCTTTTTGCATCTGCACTATTTCAGAAGCCGAGATTGTGATTTATTATTTCAGAAAGTAACAGCGCTTTCTCCTCTCTTCACGTAGAACCAGTTATTCTTCATCCCGGGACTGAACATGTGTCTGAGCGCCCGTCATGAGCATCCTTCTCTCACCACGTGCAACCCCTCAGACAGATACCAGCTCTGGTCCTTTGTCTAAGTGTGCCAACCACCACTTTACAAGTAGCCACTCCATATGCATAAGGCATACTGAGTCCATACGAATACTAAACTATGCAGTTATAATGCAAGTTTTTTTTTTTTTTTTTTAGATCAATGACATTGAGTTTTTAATTTATTTTTATACATAGAAGAACTGAACTGCTGCTGCTGGAGAGTTTGGACTTTGGGAGAAATCCAGTGTTTCTCTGCTGGAAGGAAAAGCATTGAAACAATATGAGCCCCAGACAGACTGTGAACTGAGATTCATAGAGCAATGAAGATTGTAAGATTGATGCTTCACTACTCCGAGTCTTCTCAGCCGTGCAGTATTAGGTAGGTAAGACAACACTGAATATTTTCTCCATGTTCATATTTTCTACATGAACATGAAACTGACACAAAACGCACAGCAGGTCGTGAACATTGTAAAATGGAATGGCGCTCGGTAGAACACATACCTCCACCAAGGCCTCCAATATTAAATTCCACTAGAATTGGCTTTTTTAAAATTTGGATCTGTACCAGATTGCACACACTCATAAATATCAGTCCCTTGAAGATTTCAAGATTTTTTTTTTTAATTCTCTGACAGATGTTTGACAAAAATGTTTTAAAACATCCTATCGCACTAAAGAAAGTAGGGGAACAAATTATTCCTGGATCGGCTCCTTGATCCAGACCTGCATGAAAAGCCAATGGGTTCTTCCCTGACCCACACTCCGTCCCTCCACAGAGCTAGGTGGTAATCCGTCCTGTGGTTTTTGTGTAACCCTGCTAACAAACTAACACAAACAAGAACCTCACCTGCTCGGCGGAGGTAACATGAGGTTCAAGCTGGACTCACGGAAATCTGTTTCGCACCAAAGAGAAGAGGAAGTCTGAAACACACAGCTACGGTGTGCATTGTCCCTTTTATTAAATGTGGTTTTTCTTGTTTTGTTTTTTTATATGGGAAGACTGTTTGGTACCGTCCAGTGCCTTGGATGTAATTTTATTCTGGGTGGAAAGAGTGATTGGGGGATGGTGGTGGAACGGGTGGTTGTATGGTGGGATTCGACTTCTGCAGTGATGTGATGGGAATGGTCTTCACCTCGAGGCCGAAGTCCATTTATTTAATTGAATTATCTCCTGAGGTGAATTTCTAAGCTTCAGAGTTTTAAGTTAAGAAAACGTTTGCCAAAACAAGGAGACGTAAAAAGAGAAATGAGCGATGTTGTGAATTCATGTTTGGATCTGTATGTTTCAGTTGAAAGAAAATGAGTTGACCCTCAAACACGAGATATAGAGTTCGTCCAAACACCCGACTTTGTTTTCATACCAAGTTCAAGTTACTGGAAAAAAAAAGCCTCTGATGAGGTGATGCTTTATAAAGGGCACACAAGCAAGTCGAAGCATTATGATGAATGTTTCTTAAATTCTCTCAATCGTGGCAGTGTTTACTTTTAGTGTTCCAATTTTTACAAATCTGTGTTTTTGAAAGGAAACATTCAAGGTAAAGTGAATGCGCCCAATGAACTTTATTTCCAGATCGAATGCCTCAAACTCGTCCTCTACAGCTCAGCAGAAGTCCACGCATGAATTTCTGGTGCAGGCACTGGTGTTTAGACCGAAGTGGAACAATGTAAATGATTGTGTTTGGTGAGGAACAGGTCAAATATGAGTGTTTTCTTAAACTGGAAACTGGTGTTTTGTAAAGAGTGCCTTGGTATTGAGGTGTTATTTTTTAGCTCAATAAATTCTGTTGGGTAGTATTTGTCTCTTTGGAGTTTAAGATGTTATTTATGATTGTATTGATGTACTTAAAAGCTTAAAACAACCCAGCACCTTTTGCCTAAAATGTCGACCTTATGTATCTAAATATCTGTTCTTTTGATGTATATATTTTTATCAAATCACTCAAGTCATCTGACTCATTCACAATTTAACATGAGAGAAAATACTTAGGAATATTTATTTATTTCAAGTGTATGAGCCGGCCGATAGTCCTCTTCTAGCAGTGCTCTACATCTACCACTGCCTTTAAATCCATTCTTAAAATGTTCTTTGAAATTGTTTAATTTAAATGTTCATAGTTTTATTGTTAATTCTCTTATGAAGAACTTTGTAACACAGTTTATTATTACTCTATGTGGTCTGCAGAGGGCGCTTTACACTAAGAAATTGCTCAACTCATACAAGGTTGTATGGCAGCAACGTCTGTGGGCCTGATCTGAGCTTTAACACAATATTACATCAGCAGCAGTAAGATAAAAAGAGCAATTTTAATTCAACATATTCCAAAATCATGTCAAAAACGGAGCAATTGAAAATGAACTTGTCTTATCTACACTTAGGGGGGGGACAAAAAACAAACACATTGGAAAAAACTTTGTGCAAAACATGTGCATTTCACGGAATATCAGAGATCAGTAAATAAATCAGGCACATAAAGCTGTACAACTCACAACCAGCATGAAACAAATAAAGACTATTACAAGATAGTGAAGCAATTTACTCGATACAGACTTTTAGTAAACCACAATAAATACAACATCTCAATATAGCATTCATAATAAATACTGGAAAATAAAACCAAACACAGGATTTGTCACTGGATGCTGTGTCAGTATCGTGTCTGTAGCCTTCACACTCTTTATGCTCTGGCACGATGAGTCTGTGCTGACGGGCCGTGCTGATGCCACTGACGCATGATCAACAGAGCGTCGGTGCTAAACCCCCGAGATTGTAAACAGTGGGCAGATGTTTGCAAGCTGGGAAGAGGGACATATACCTGTGATCATGCAGGAGCAAAGAGCTCAGCGACATATTACTGTAGTGCCGTTCACTGAATTATTGCAGTCTCCAGGTTGTTGAGCAGTAACTTTCAATTTCCCTTTTCTCGTCGGTGATTTTTTTACAAAGATGTAAAAGGTTATTTACAGATTTTTGGTGAAGATTTCTCATCATCTGGCTGTGGTTTTCAATGGCTCATAGGACTCAGGAGTCATCTGGTGAATACTGAAGTGAATCACGTCTGATAATAAGCTTTGATTGTCAACCTTGAACATTTGTTTCCCCCCGTATACAATAATTAAAACTGTGGCTTCTTGTTTTTATTTATAAAACCAATGCAAGTGAAAAAGACGGTTAATCAAAATCAATCTCAGTTCCTCGTAAAGAGAAAACCCTCCAACTAGTGCACTTGACGTTTCACTCGAACAAATCAACATCATTATTGGATTCACATAAATAAACATCTTAGTTCTTAAACCGCGTTATGTAGCTTATGCAGCGATTAAAACTTCTCAAATCAAGCCTGTTACGCTAATTAAATGATAAAGATAGTTCTATTGTCTATGATGAGTCATAGAGCTTCTTGTACATTTCAGAGATATGTCAAAGTGCTACTTCATTAATATCCTTTTGTTAATGAAATGCTTCAGAGGATGAATCATCATTTGCAGTGAACGGAGGGAAGGAGACGTGAGGTGGCTGTAGTTTCACACCGTTCAAGTCTTCGCCAGTTAAAACCAGCCGCATGCCGCCGGCCCCCCCACCAGTTAAGTGCAAAAGGCTGTGAATTGATTCTCACATGCGAGACGACATTTTATGCTATTGATATTGTATTCAATACGATACAACATACAAATAACAGATCAGGCTATTGTTCATGCTTTTCCAAACCATAAAGAAAAGCATATAATAATAGTGACAAAAAGAAAAAGAGAAATGTACGCTATGTATTCAACACATTTTCTTTTATATATATAAAATAGCAGTTTTCTTTTTTCCTGCCCAAATGTCACGGAGATTCGCCTAAAACAGCATGCACGTCGTTATCAAAACATTTACAATATATAAGTTATGCACATAATTCAGAGAAACAATAAATAAACTGACAATAAACCTTTTTTTTGTTTTGCACATCTGACACAAACAGTAGACATAGAAAAGTAACATTTACAGAACGATATATGCTTTAAACTAGAACTTTACATCTGAAATTACAAGATACATTGCACAGCATGACATAACTGATATTTCAATTTTTTTTTTCTCCTCGCTGCAGTGCAGAATCCTTCAGTGTCCATCAGCCTATGGCTTTATTGTTACAGATGAAATTTGAATTGCTTTGAAATGCAAGGTCATATCGTTTAAAGGAAAAAAGGCCATGATTATGTTCCCTTTAAAACACCACTGGCTCAGGCTCCGGTGAAGACGCGACGGTGAAAAGAACACTTAACATGTGGCTCACTAAATGGCTGTGACCTCGGGGCAATGGTCTGGTAAAGGGAGGTTCTTAGTACTGTTCGCTAGTAAGGTCAGCTCGGATTGTCTATTAACGTCTTGCTGGGGCGGCTCAGCTGTCATACATGAGCTGTAGGAGCTCTGGGAGTTATTGTTCAGGTAGTTCTGGAACTGCGTCTGGTTCTGGTTTTCCGGCGGCTCCACAAGCTCCGCCTTGGACAGCACCTTCTTCTCCGGATCCGCCGTGAAGCAGGTCAGAGGGGGGGCCGGAGCCCCGTTGGCCAGGGTGAAGTGGTGATTGGCTGTGTATTGTTCTGCAGCCTGATTGGAGTAGTCCGTGTACTGCCCGGCGGTCACGTTGAACGGCCCTTGTGCCGCGCTGCCATTGGTCATGCCGACCGGATCTTGGAATGCTAAGGCTTCCCCATAGGGTTCACTGGGTTGGCTGGTTTGTCCGCTGGAGACGCTACCGGAGCTCCCCAGCTGATAGTACTCAGCCGAGGGGGAGTTCATTAAATAAGTGTTTCCATTCATGTGGTTGTCATGTGACACAGAGCTGTCACTGTAACACAGAACAGCGGACAGAGGGACCACATCAGTGTGCAACACCGGCGGCGCCGTCATGTCCTCACCAAAGTTCTCAGACTTCTCCTCATCGTCTTCATCCTCCTCCTCCTCCTCAGAGTCGCTGTTGGCTAAGCTCTGTGTGCTGGAGTCAGAGAGTCCGCTGCAAACGCTGCTACTGTCCTCGTCGTCTTCATTCTCCTCTTCCTCCTCCTCGTCGTCGTCTTCTTCGTCCTCTTCCTCGTCGTCCAGCGGTTCCTCCATCACGTCCATGTTCTGCAGGTGGACGCCGGCCGTCTGCGGCCCGGTGTCGGACAGCGAGTATTCCAACCTGTGCTGGGACTGCACCAGAGGATTCCCGCTGGCCAGTTCGTTGGTTTCACCGCGGTAGCCATTGGCCGGGGGCGCCTGCTGCTGCTCACGACTCTTCTCCAGTTCGAGCTTCATTATAGTGTGCAAGAAATGGGTCCGAACGCGGATGGGATTAAACTCCACTCGGCCAGTTCCATTGCTGCAGCCCTCTTTCGTGCAACCACATGGAAATGACATGCGGTCCACCTGAGGGAAACAGAAACTAGCTTTACTATGCAATTCATTTTATGTTGAGATTACATTACATTACATTTCATTTAGCTGACGTTTTTATCCAAAGCGACTTACAATAAGTGCATTCAACCCCGAGGGTACAAACCAAGATCAACAAGAATCAAGAAAGTATAATTTCTTCAAAAATAAAGCAAAACTAAAAAGTTATATAAGTAAGTGCCATTTAAGTGCTACTAAATTGTTAGTTTCAAAAATTGTTAGAATTTTAATTTTTTTAAAATTTTTTATTTAAATTTTTTATTCAAGGTAAAGTCAGAAGAGGTGTGTTTTTAGTTTGCGGCGGAAGATGTGTAAACTATCTGCTGTCCGGATGTCGATGGGGAGCTCATTCCACCGTTTAGGAGCCAGGACAGCAAACAGTCGTGATTTTGATGAGTGATTTGCTCGCAGTGAAGGAGCAATGAGATGATCTGTGTAGTGTATTAAAACAACAAACCAAAGTGATAATACCCTGCACCTTCCTGCCTCAGAATATTAAGCTGTTTAGGAAAATAGAACATGGACAGAAAATGTGCATGTCGTGGGATTCACCTGGCACTTGATCCCTGCGATGCTGCAGGCACAGGTCTCCGGGTCGCAGAAGACTCTGCAGTCACAGCCGCAGTCCTCCCTGGACATCCGGATGGTCCGCAGGTCATGTTTCTCCTCCACATCAATCTTCTTTACCCCGGAGGTACGCAGCAGCGCCCGCCGCTTTTTAGTAGTGAGCGGCTGCAGGAAGAAGTACTCGTCCACTTCTGTGTTGTCCAGGTCAATGTCATCGTCGGAGATGTCCTCTGCCGTGAGCGTGTTGGCCTCCTCCGACTCCACCGTGCCGTTCTTAGTCAGCTGAAAACAAGAGGGAGTCACATCCTCAAGTCATTTGTGATAAAATCGAGAGAACAAAGAGCTGAGCCCAAAGACAGAGAGAAAAAAAGATGAAATGTCTTTCAGACCAAAGTCGTTTCTAATTCCTAACACAGCCTGTTTGATACCGACATCCACTGACTGATATCACAAATCACGTACCTTGAGTTTGATTGAGTTGAGTTTCTCCTCCTTCAGGTGGTCCCGGAGCATATCTCTATGGATCCTCTCCTGTTCCAGGGCAAACTCACCCAGCGAGTACTGCCTGATCCAGCTGTGCCTGTTGGACATGCCCAGTGTGCTGCCGCCCTGACTGGGAACACTGGTGAAGCCCTGCCGCCGGCTGAAGTAATAAACCGTCACGTTCTCGAAATGCACTCTCCTGGTGCGCACACGTTTCTCTCGCTTCAATATAGATTCAGCTGCAGAGGAAATTGGCAAAAAAAACACTGAGAGTTAATAAGGTGGTGCGCTCATTAATCATTTCATTTTAATAATCCCATATGGAAAGAATTACAGCTCCACACTGCAGATCCCTGTGTCACTCTGGCACAGCTGATGTTTTATCCTGCATACATTCTTTCTCTGGAGTTTTATAGCCACCTAAAGCTTGTTTAGATAAGTGACTTTTTTATTTTAAAACCCGGGCCGCAGATCTGCTGAGACTGTCGCCCTTTAACTCCTGAAATATGAGCAATTCTTTCTTGCCGTCTTTACAAAGGCTCCTCAATATCTTGAACTTAGCACACCTTCGTAAAATAAGGGTTTTATCGTATCTCTGAGGTTCTGCTTGGCTTGTGAGTCCTCGGTGCCTTTCTAAGGAGAGCACTACGGGAAGGAGGGGCGGAGAGGGGGGGGGGGACGGTGGAGCATAAATAATCCCCCCCGCCTGGCCAAGAGATGAGGAGGCCTGGTTCACAGAAGCAGCGTTCCCGGCATTCACAGCCATTTCAGACAGACAGGACAAATAGAAACCATCTGGTTCTAACAGCTCTCCACCCCCCCCCCCGGAAGAGGGACAATGCATTTCATTACAGATGTAGAGCTGTCAGACCGAGGGGCGACACAGCAGAGGTTCATTACCTACATAAGAACAAACACAGAACAGGTGTTCACTTGTACTTGGTGTCAAAACAGTCAACACACGTTAATTAGCTTTTCTCAAGAATCCCTATATTAAATAGGAGTGGGACACAATATCAATACTGCAATATATCATCGTCCTGATTTTATGAGATACAATAATCGATATGTCGGTACTAAATATCAATATTTAGTTATTTCGTACAAAGATATATCATTTGGCCAGTTTATGGCTTTTTTACATTAGATCATCTCAGTTTGTGTCAAACTCAATGAAACTGAAACCAAATTGCAGAGAATAAAATCCTGCCCTTAACCGTTTTAGGGCCAATTTTCTTCTTTCAGTTAGACAGATATCATGATGTATTGTTATAGGATTGTCTTGCAATATATTAATTAGTGCGGAATAAAGTGTAGCGATACATAGGGCCATGTATCGCTTATCGTATCATATCGTGAGTTACCATGCGATTCCAATCCCTTATATTAAACCAACATATGACATGTATGCGGTTCTGCTATAGTCATAAAATCACTTCATTGTTTCATCCTGCTGCCGACAGGTCAGTCCCAGCTTATGCACAAGCCACTTCACAGGAGTCTTAATAGTGCACAGCTCCCCTGGCGCTGTTAGCCGACCCTCTCGAGCCCACAGTCACCAGCAGCTGCAGCTGACACTGAGGCAAAGGATCAGCCTCCAGGGACGCAGCACCCTACTTATGCCCCCCCCTCTTCCCCTGCAGGGAGACGGCTAATAGACACTCGTCTGCATTTCATTTACAAGGACAAGTAAAATCCGAAGTTTTGTTTTGCCATTAAATAGAAACTAAAGGTAATGAATAAAAAATTATAAACACATCTCATTCAAACAAGGCTCCTGTCTTTTGCTCCTTCAGAATTACACTACAGAGATTTTTTTTTTTTTTTCATCAAACATCTAAATGCTTTCACAATCCCCCAAAAGGATTAATAAACTACAACTGTGTGATCCCGTTCACTCACATTTCTCAGACATTAAGATTCCCGTGAGCTCATTGTTACTTATTGCAGACGACTTCAGTTTCCTTTTGAACCTGCTCGGGGAGGGAGACGTGTTTTTGTTGTGGTTGGTTTATTACTCAATTAAAATGAATTCTTCAATACAGAGTCAGTTCAAACGAGGGAGAACTGTGGAATCTCTCAGTGCCCGACCTCTTTTGAAGCATTAGTTAATTCAAAAAGCAAAACTGACAATCTGCCGAGAATCCTAATGTCGCTGCGACCTCTTCTTAAAAAAGAAAGAACAGCTTTTTCTTCAGAAAACTAATCCGCCATTATTTTGATGATTGCCTGAGTCTCATTCAAGAAAAGTCAATTTGATAGTTTCACCTTTGACGTGAAGGTTTGCTGCTTAATAATTTCTAGTTCTGGATTCTTGATTGTGCATGAAAATGCATATGCGGAACTTAGGGATACTCAGTGGACTGAATGATTGAGAAAATAATCAATTTATCAATAAATACAATGGCACACAATAGAGTGTCTACGTCCAGCAAGTCCAACCAGTCCCCTTAAATTCTATCATGCTGCACCAATTTTTATACATTAATAGATATGAGTTTCCAAAATAAGCCTGTTTTCTACTTATCAAGAGGCATGAATTATTCCCTGGGTAAATGGTGAGGATATTGAAAAGCGTCATAAAAACAAAGTGAGAAAAAAACATTCCTGGATCCGTCCCGAACCTCCTTGGCTGTGGTTCAAATTGTTAGTTGCAACCCCTGTTGTTACCAACCTTGGATCACATCTCATTTTCAGTGTACATGTGCATATTGACTTTATATCTCCCACTCCTCACAAATGGCTATTCCATCGAAACAATATGATTTATTTAAGCAGATATTTCATAATTTTGCTTTCAGCCGCTGTGCTGATAACAGAGACTGGCTCATTTGCATGTACAGTTTCAGCAGTGTTGCACACACACAGCTTGAGCCTGCATCAGCTCCTTCTCACACTGATGCTGATCATATTGAGGGAAACTGCCTGTGTATCCTTCCCTTTATTACAGCACTGGACGCTTGTATTATATTGTATATTAATTAATATTCATGTTATACTCCTGAATCAACAGACACAACCATTTGTTTCTCTGACCTGGATGCTGTATTGATCGTGAGCTGCAGAATCCAGCTGGTTCTGAGGGTCATTCCCATCTTGATTAAAAATCCCTTTCAGCGCTTTAGCTTTGTTTTTCCTTGTGATGACATTCATCCTAACATCAGTAGCACACGCTGGCCACACGAAGCACAATGCATGCACTTATAAAGACGTGGACACTCACGGGTGAAAGGGCCTGAGGCTGAGGGGTTGACACTGTCACTGCTATCCCCACTCTCGCTGCAGGAGACCTCATCATCAGACTCCCGCAGGGAAGAGCACGGGGAGGAGGTGGCTTCCACCTCCTCAAATTTCCTCTTCAGTATTCCGCTCATGGCCTGCCGCATCTGCACCTGAAACCAAGAGACGGCAGAGGGGCAACATATTATTTAATATCCAGTTTAGGGGCCTTCATAATCCCCAGCACACTCAATTAGCAGTGAGACGACACCACCCCATCCCCCCTTCATATGAACACACACACACACACACACACAAACGCACACATTTCATCCTGCCGCTATCCAGCTCCCAGACGAGGTGGAAGGAGAAAGCTACTAATTACATAGTATGTCTTCTTTACAATTAGATCATTCCAGTGTCTTTCAGGCCGGAGACAAAAAAAGACACTGGACCAACTCGTCTTCTGCTCAGATTTGAATTATAAACAATACTGTATGATATTTGATCTCTATACACCTGGAAAGCAAATGATTAAACAGCTCCAGGCTAAAATATGTTGCATTTCATCTTATAGGACAGAGCCGTTCCAAATCCTTTTTTGTTCAGGTGCAAACACAGCCTGAGGTGCTGTTCCGTGAAGTGATTTGCACGTATAGCTATCTGTAGCACCAGAGGAGGAATAGGTGAAGCTGCTGTTGAAGTGACATCCTGTTGCAAGCTTCTGTTATGCAGGTACGACAGAGCAGAGTCAAAAAAATCCATACTGACAGGCCATAATTTGCCTTGCAATCTGCAACAAATGCAGTCAATAGCCGTGTCTTTACACAGCACTGTAAAAGTAATAGGCAAAATGGACCCATAAATATTACCCAGCCAGAGACCTTTTGTTTGTAAAATTGCCAAAGTGATATAATTTATTTTGGAGGTTCTGTGGTTGCAGCTATATCCTGCACAGCTGCTCCGTGTCGGTGAAAGTAAATAGTCAAGGTTATGGCTCTTCATACAGATGCTACATCTACACTCCGTCCACACCAGCGTTTAGGCTCTGTATTAGCTTTAATCCTTAATAACACGCACGATAGCACAGATCTCTGGACTACTCAACTACACTGGGAATGCGTGTGCAGGTGTAAGTGGGAAGGCTGGACACTGAGATTGTTTTCGCAGATTGCTCCATTCATCTCCCACGAATGTAAGAGGATTGTAAAACGAGGAATGTAACGGCACAACAGTTATTAGCAAAGACAGCAGGGTCAGCAACGCTTGTCATCGATTATCCATGTTGGTTTTTTAGTGGTAGACGAGGATAATGCCAGTGGTTTTCTTCAGGAAGGAGGATGTGTGACAGGAGCCAGATGATAGCAATGAAGGCTACATCGTAACTGAGAAGACTCAATCAGTATCATTCTTTTTTTCCAGATATCTCAGTTTTTGCCAACCCTGACTACATCCACACTACTGTGCGGTTTCAGACTTGGTAAAACGGAGAAGTTAGGAAACGCTGCTGGGCCTATTTCAGTTGGAAAACCCTGGGCTGTGTTCTAGTATAGACAGGCAGAAACTGAGATGATTGGAAATAATGACATAAACACAACTGCTGAGTGAGACTTTTCCGTCCAAGAGTAGCTTTCGATGATTCTGCAGGCTCCTATCACATGACCCCGGTGCGCGTGAATGTTCATGTTTCAACGGGTAATAAAACTTATATGGGGCTAAACTGCTCTTGTGGAGAGAGAAAGTAGTAATGATGAAGCCTAAGACGCAAACCTGGAGTTTTCAAACTAAAAGGGAGCCAGCAGCGTTTCCAAACTTCTTAATTTCAGCGGTTCCTGCAGTGTGGACCTGAGGCGAGTCTGTAGTAGAGTTGATGCAATATTGAACGAAAGCGTACTTGTAGGGATGTTGCATTAATAGTCCAGGCCTCAAACGGTTTTCTTCGCACACGTGTTCCAAACCACTTCAGTGTCAGTCGAGAGGGGCCATTAACTCTCTCTCTGTGTGAGGTTGCAGTTAGATGTATAAACAAGAGCCGAGCCTTCAGTCAATACACTAAAACTAATCACCACTGCACTGGAGCTGGCTCTAATCATCTATGTATTGTAACTGTCATGTTATTTCCAACGTAAACTCGTGACTGATGCAGCGTTAGTCACTAGTCATGACATTAGTTGAAAATGCAGTCATGTAAAGAATTTAATTGTCTTATGTTCCCTGTTTAAACAGCAGCAGCTGGAGCATCAAGTCTCATTTTAAAATAAATAAAATGGTGTAACAGCCCTGCTGCTGCTGCTGGTACAGCACAGCGAGGACTCTATGATGACTGGCAGCTCATCCCTCACTGCCTTCTCTCTCCTGGAAGCCGGAGCCTGTAAAGACAGTGTGCATCTTCGTTCACCCAGTCCCACTCTGTCTATATCTGCCAGAGCAGCTTGTGGGGGAGTTCCATTCACAGACAGCCCTCGCTGTTTCATCTGGGCGCCGCTACTGAGTCATTACAGATGCAAATGCTGCCTGAGAGAAACACGCTGCGAGGAAGAGAAAGAGGTGCCACGGCGCTGGCAGCAAAGAGGTTCATTGTTCCTGGGGGGGTGGGTGGGTGGGTGGGGGGAGCTGTGCTTGTTCAGTGCGGTGTCATGGCACCACCAGCATTTGGAGAAGCTCCAACGTCAACAGCATCTACCTACAACTGAGGAATGTGAGGCCTCGTCCATCTGGGAGGAAGTGGAGGAGAGAGGAGCCAGTTTGGGTAAATCCAAGGGATAGTGATTCGGAAGTAAATCGCCTTTTAGACCGTAAAGCCAATAACTGAGTTGGATGAAGAGAAACAATCAATCCACCCTCTCTGCTGAACGATTTTGACAAAACAAAACAATGACTAATGACTTGAGAAATATATCAAATAATCCTTGTGCGATTTCAAATATTCATCAGCAATTTAAAGATGCTATAATCTCACATGAGAACTGATTCGATTCACAACTGCAGGAGTGGAAATTTCCAGCAGTTTGCAGCATGTTTTGTGCAATTTTGGTCAATTTCCGAGAAAGGGTCCTAATTAGATACTATTGTTGGAAACCTATTCATATGCTTATCCCTCAGCTGATGCTGCACTGGGCTCTGATACCAAAAGTGGTTTCCATGGAGATTCTAATGCACTCTCTCAACTAGTGCTTTGCCATACGACTGTTTCCAGTGTTACATTTAGTATCTGAGGGCTCGAAGCGAATGCTGTTAAACCAGTTCCTTTTCCAGACTGATGCATCACTGGTTCATTTCCCATCTGACAGCAGGCGGTAAAAGTTAAAATCTTGAATATGGACTTGCATGACATCATGGGCCACAGCGCCGAGGGTGTTCTCGGATGAACCTCTTTCATCGTGGCTAAATCAAAAACAGAGATCGCTGCTCCTTCTTTCTTTGTCTGCACTGTTGCTTTCCCAGTAATCATGGCTGGGCAGCATACACTGTGGCACGATGGAGAAAATCCCAGAAAAAAAATAATGCCGCAGAAGCCAGCCTGGAAAGCCCCTCCCTGTGTTTGCCTCTCTGTGCACACATCCAGTGTGGAAGCCAACTCTTGTCGTTAATCAACAGCGCTAACAGCACTGTGGCACACTTGCATTCTAAATACAATAAAAAATAATTTCAGGCCCCTTGTCATTCACCAGGTTCCCACAGTCACAGAAAAGGGATGTGACAACACACAAGGCTCGAGAACACTCACAACCAGTGACGACAGCAAGCCTATGGCATCTGGAGCAAGTCATGACACATCAGTCCTGCAATGACCACATTACACTTCAGTGTGTGTGTGTGTGTGTGTTAGTGTGTGTGTGTGTGTGTGTGTGTGTTAGTGTGTGCGTGTGCTGGCCCTCACAGGAACAACTGACCTGTATCCTCTGGCAGACTGTCCCTCCTTTCACCTCTTCTCACAGCAGCACAGCAGCCGCACAATCATAAATGCAGCGAGTCAAAACGAAAGGAAAGGTGAGACATGATGAATGAAGAGGTTCCCATTTTGTTGGAGTCCACTGACTTGCAGCGACCCCTGAGCTCCACGAGTGTGAGAGGAAAAAAATAAGTGTGCAGGAGTGTGAGAGAAAGAGACTCTTGTAATTTTCCAGCTCGGCCTGCATGCGCTGCCCGTACCAAATGCTTTATTGTTGCGAGATGAAATATTTTCTTATTTAACTAAACCTCTCTCTTCCTCTACCTCGCTTTATCTCTCCTCTTTCTCTCTTTGGCCACACAAAGGCTCATTAGCTGCAGCCGGCTGAAAGGCAGCAGCCTGACTGGAGTAGAGTGGAGCAGAGCAGAGGCAGCCTGTGAGAGAGAGAGAGAGAGAGAGAGAGAGAGAGAGAGAGAGAGAGAGAGGCAGTGGGAGGGAGGGAGGGAGCGAGCGAGGGAGAGAGAAGGAGGGGGGGAGAGAGAGAGAGTCAGGCGTGCCTCTGCTCCTGCTGTCTGCAGATATTTTTACCAACATGAGCTGGGGAGGGGAGGGGGACGGAAAAGGGGAGGAGGAGGATGTCGGCAGAGGTATGGGGGAATCGGAAGGAGGGAGAGGTGGATAAAGGGGGGTGCATGTGTGATGCAGGGCGGTGTGAAAGAGGTGTAAGGGGGGGGGTGAAGAGAGATGCAGAGAGGGGGGAATAGTAAAGTGAGGGGGGTTGAGGAAGTGGGGGTAGAGAGAGACGAGAGATAGGGGCAAAGGAGAGGGGAAACATCTGATGCCAAGAATAACACTATTAAAAGAAGAGAAACTACAAAATAAAAACCTAAAAGGTCAAAAGGAACAATCCAGGATGCATCAGATTAATCAAGAGAACAAGATGAAAAGTGGCAGTTGTCCACCTCTGAGCAGACAAGTCGCAGAGGGAATTTGGAACACACACAGACACACACACACACACACACACACACACACGTGGAAGAGGCCGACATATACCTCAAACACAGGAAATACGATTTGTCAGGACTCTAGTGCACGGGCTCGCAACACTTCCTATGCCAGGAAGTTCTGCAGGAGAGTGAGTGCAGGGCCCTCATGCAGTCAAAGACACGATATCACTCCTGCACTCGTTGGACTGTGTGTCAATATGAAAAGGACGTGCACTTCCTCTTATGGAGCAGCTTTCAGCCTGGAGGCTTTTTTACAGCCAGCACAGCATTACAGTCATTAAAGCAAATGGGAGCATAAACACAGTTTATAGTGTAGTAGGAATAAAATGTTATTTTATATACTGTAAAAACAAAATTCAAAATGTGATGCCGAACATGGTCAGTTACACTCGATGCAGATTTGCATTTTTTCTGGCTCATAAATTGACATAATTTAAATCCAATGTGGGTTAGGTGGGTAGTTTATAAAATATCTGTCAGAGCCAAAGTATATTCACGGTTTTATGTGAAACAATCTGTTTTCTCTTTATTGCATCTGTAAGAAAAGCAATTTAATTCAACCCTGCAATGCTCTGCATCCTCATCATTGTCCTCACTTAACCTCCTCCTGCACTGCCCCCCCGTCCCTGTTGTCGGTTCCATTATCGAGCCACTTCAGGAAGCAGCAACAGCCCTTTAAAAGCAAACATATCTATAGAATGAAGTCGCACCGGATGATAGGATTTAATCAGGAAATGTTTCTTTCTTTTTACTCATCTCATTATTTCACCATGTTGTTAATGAGGTTTCAGGTCATCTGAGCTGCCTTTTAACATATAATACTGATACTGTACCAGGACCAGCTGTGGTAGCCGTGCATACTGTCAGGGTTTATATCCCTTTAGCACTGACTTTGTAATGGGTCCTCTAAAATGGTAGATGCATACAGTACATACTGTACTCTGCTGAGCACTCAGAGATTACAGTATAGGCTATTATGGCTGGAAGCATAGTAACACAACTGCAGCAGCAACAAGACACTTTACCCTGTACACACAGATCACATTAACTTCACAGTTTTACTTTGACTGCGTCTAAAATCTCAAAATGACAGCTCTGGGTGTGTGTGAGAGTGTGTGAGTGTGTGTGCGTGTGTGTGTGTATGAATGATTCACAGTGACTTAGTCATACCTATATGCGCGGGGAGGATTTGTGCCCACTGGCTCTGTGGGGTCTAATTCTGGGCTACCTGACAGGTGACATCAAAGCTACAAATAGTATCTCTGTCCTAATGGAGCTAGGTGGCATAAGCAGATAACTATTTATTTTTCTTTAAAACTACTTTTATTCCTGACATTTTCATACTAATGGTACTTTGGCCCAATGTCAGCTGGGATTGGTTCCATTCCCTTGCGCTTGATGGTTCCGATGGCCGGTCGCTCAATGCAATATTTTAACCAGTTTCAGAAACAATAAATTAACAATCTGGAACAACTGTCACAATGACAATGGTATGGATGGAAGTGAATTACTCTATCTGTGTTCAGTCATATCCTCTACTTGGTTGCAATATGATGAACTGACCTGTTATTTTGCTCTTAATAACAGTTCAAATGAAATGAACCATTACAGTAGAGGTAACACTTTCACTGTGAAAATATTAGGAATAAGGAAAGTGTGCTATGATAATGAATTTCATACCATGTATTCATCTCTTTCCCCCCCAACACGTTTTTCTTCCATTCACTTCTTTCATTACCTTGAAATGTTTTATTAGACAGCCTCATCTGCATTCCTTTAATGATTCATCCACGAGCATCTCATGCACATGCTGCCCCATTACATAAAAATGCAAAGCATAAGCTGGGGAGATAGCATTTGTTCCACCACGGCACCAGTGATGCTGACCCATATTTGCTCTGACTTTCAAGAGGCATTTTAATTTCAGTGGAGGTACTTGACAAAGAACATGAAAAAATAAAGAGGTTTGAAATTAATCTGACTTTATTTGTGTTGCCGTACGGAGATTGAGGTCATATGCAAAAGAACTGTTCAATTCCCACTCTCACAGATGAAAGGTACATTTTGAATATATTTTTAATTACACCTCCAACACAGTGCTCTAGTTCCAAGACAAATAAGAGTTTGTATGAACTGTTCTGTTCTATTCTTGAAACAGACTGTGAACCCATGATATGTCTTTTGGGCAAATATATTGGCTGATGACATATCGGTATCTGCATTTGCAACACGCACAAATATCAAATATACAGAAAATAAACAACACAGATGTGGGTTTATACATTTATATTTGATATAAAATAAAAAAAATGACTTATGATAAAGAAAAATATCAAGCCTCAATTACATTTCTGTGCCATAAGTGTTTGATATTTAAATCTTAGGATTTTTTTTAACATAATGTTCGAAATAGCCTAGATATTGCATTGATTCTTGACAGTGGGCGTGGCCTCCGCTTGGTGCCCATTCGGTCGTCATAACGACAACAATAACAGTTTCATGCTTGGACACACAACAAAGTCGGCTTTCATGCTAACGTGCCATGCTAGCTGTCAATGCAACGCTAAAGAGAAGCACACACCAATTTAGCGAACTGCCTTTGCCACCTCTTTCACATTAACATGATTTGATTGGCTGGCAGCAGCGCATGGGAACCACAATGCAGTTCGGTAATGCAAGACATCACACCATTCAAGGTCAATGATTAGTGTTTTGGTTGAAGCCTGCAATTCATACGTGTAAGTCCAGCGTAACAGCATCGGTATCGGCCCCTTTAAAATCTGTATCGGTCAGGTACTATTTAATAGGTCTTGAATTATGTCTCTCAAACTTTCCTGAAGTAGCTTTCTCTAGGATCCTGAAAATATAAGTGTAAAAGCCAAGTTTATATAAACCCTTCAGCGATCTCACCAGAATTGTGACTCTGAACCGCCTGGCGTCATGACAGCATATCAGCGACTGTGACTGGCTGTGAATCACAACCGTTAATGGTAGAGACTGGAGTGAACCAGTGATGATTCATAGCTTCCACCCTTATCCCTTAAATCAACATCCAATCTATCTCACAGTATGTTCAAACGTCGTGCGTAGCAGATGAAGGGTTCTTCAACCTATATAGAGTTCAGGACCATCACAAAAGGGCCTCTCTCTGTCGGAGCTGCATTAAACAAGACTGTAATGTCATCGGCTATTATTCATAGAAGGTTTTGCAGTACACTCTTTGTGCTTTTCAAAAAGGTATAAAAGATAAATGGGCCAGTCATAAACAGTGAGTAGAGAGAGGTTTTCCAGGAGAGGCAGTTTGTCTCTCCTCCGAAGCTGTTACTGTCTCAGAAATACTACATCAGCTATGTGAGCTTTGCCAAACTCAGATGCCTCCTCTCCTGGAGCAGATGCCTTGATAACATGCAGAACCAACTACTTAGAGCATTGCAAACAGGATATCTGCCTCCGGAAAATTGCGTACATCATTATCATCATGCAAGACAGAGAAAATATGGACTGGATTTCTACCATCATCAAGCATCAGGCGGATGTTGCATAAAAGTATACGGTAATCTCATTTACAGGCTGGGTAGCAGGCTCGGAGGTATTGCTGTGTTCATGGATTTTTAGAAATACAAAGATTATTTTGGTGGGGCTGTCTTGAGCCTTGGGGGCTGGACTCAGACAAGCTAAGGGCACTCTACCAGCAGGAAACAGAGAAGAGCCAAAGAAAACAAGTTCCTAGTGGAGAGCAATGTAGTGACCAAGAAATGTTGTCCAGGAACTAGACTATGTGTAATGACAGCTTACCCAAAAGTGAAGCCAAATCATCTTGATCACCACCTGGTGGCTGCTCCACTCCACGATCACTACTACACAGATTCTCCAAATTATGTCCAAAGCACAAAATGGCGGCGCCTGTGTCCAGGATATTTCAGCTTCCTTGATGTACAACTGGAGGAAGTGGAGACGTATCGTCCCTCTTTATGAACAGACTATGATGGAGATGGAAAGGGAGTAAACGTGGGATTTATCAGTGAGGCAACCAGAGGAATGTGAGGTTTTGTTGTGTGTCTGCAGGTTGTGTTGTTTTCTGAGTTTGTCTGTTCCCTGGTGGTTAAAAACGTATTATTGTGGCTTATTATAGCAGCACTCACATTCAGTTTACTTTAAGCCAGAGTCAAACACCCTACAAACACTTACATTATCCGTGCTTTACATACATCCCTTCTGCTTTGCTTCGAAAGGTTGCCGGTAAATATTGAACTCTAATTAGTCACATATGAGAAAACTGATTATGTGCTTGAAAATAGAATTGTTTGCAGACTCAGTTTCTTCAAGATGCCCATCGGACTCATCATTTGAACAAAAGCCAGAGGTATGTGTGTGTGTGTGTGTGTGTGTGTGTGTGTGTGTGCGTGTGTGTGTGTGTGTAGGGGATATACAGTAGATTGTTTGCCTCCCTGTTCTGTATCTGTGTCTGCCAAACGCCTTTGCTATCCAATATGGCCGGTCGCATCACCGACAACAACAGAGTGCCTCCACAGTGAGGGGAACACATTTATCCACCCCAGATGGCTTGGCAGATGTTTTTATAAATCCTTTCTTCTTCTTCTTCTTCTTCTTCTTTTTTTATTATATGAGAAACAGTTTTTTCATGGCGGTAGACTTTGAGTGACTGAGTGGAACCAACTGATGGGAGAACGGAGCAGAGATAGAGATAGAGAGAGAGAGAGAGAGAGAGAGAGAGAGAGAGAGAGAGAGAGAAACCCTGAAGCCACAAAAGATCCTGGGCCACGCCGCCAGTCTGATGCGGCGTTCGATCTCATCCATCACCGGTGTCACTCTCAGCCGTAAACAGCAACCTTGAACGAGAGAGAGTCGGCTCGGCGGAGAGAGTGAGAGATGTTCGAAAGAGAGAGAGAGAGAGAAGGAGAGATAAAGAGACAGATAGATTGAAAGACAGGGAGGCTGGGTCTCAGCTGGACTCCCCTGAGGAGAGGCTATGGCCTGGATGATTATACAGCTACAGATGATGTCAGTGGAGGATCCCTGCCACAAACACAGTGCTCACATATTTAGTGACACCGTCTTGTATATGGGGGGGGTGAGGTACATTCCTAAATTAAACATGAAAAGGCCAAAGTACAATGTGTTTTGCAAGAGGTCAGGGGGTTGCTGCCTTAATCTACGTGCACTACCACGGTGTTCAGGAATGACACAATAATAATGTCACATGTGTCCTGTCCTTGGAGATCTCGAAGGGAGCACATGGCAAATAGGAACGAATGCAACTGAGGATGAAAATCAAACAGCGCAACAGAGGAAGGGAGAAATAGAAAACTCTTCCCAGCGATATCTATTTTAATGAATCCTGCGGAATAGCTGCAGTTTAGCTCCGGTGTTGCGAGGGAAGCTCATTTATTATCCATCCACAAAATGCAGCCGGCCTGTCTGTCGTACAGTGAGGTACAGAGCGACGAGAAGAAAAAAAAATAAAACACCTGGCAATTTTGTGCAGTGACAGTGACAGTAAACATTTGCCGTTTTACCGTCGTGCTCGCAATAAAGGTCAGATGGGCAAATTATGCAAATAAATAATATCAGTCGTCAAACACGGGCGTCTTCACTCTCCATCGGCTCTGAGAGAATTACAGAATGCACGGGGGACGAAAACATTACCCAATTAAACACAAAGGGAATCCATTTAAGGAAATGTTGCGACATCTACAGATTTATGCAAATGAGACTTCACATGCGCTCTGTACATTTGTTAACTTGCACTTGCCTGAGGCTGCAGACAGATCTGCTCCACACACATGAGAGAGGGGGGGTGGGGGGGTGCGGGGGAGAGAGAGGAGGAGAGAGAGGAAGAGGGGGGGAGGGAGTGGAGCCCGCTGCTCAGCACTCAGCACACGGAGGAGCCGCAGCCTGGCGATGCCTGCTGCAGCCTCCATCCTGCAGCCGAGTGCTGGGATTCATTGATCTGCTCCCCCTCGTCACAGAACAATGGAGGAAGCTCCTTATTGAGCACATGGGTCCAGGGTAGAAAAGGAGGGTCACTGCCGCACATCATAGCCGCGCCATTTCATTCCAACATCTTGTAGAAGAAGTAAGAGCTGCCTAACTGCTTGTTTTATCAGTGGCCAGTGCACCGCTCTGACAGACTTGTATGAGAACATTCTGGCAGGAGGATGCTGAGAGCTTGTGAACTCATTTGACTCCTCACACAACTGTGTGTGCATTTGCAGTATTTCACCACAGAGGCCATTAGCAGGGTTTTTAATGAAATAGAGACGCATTCTTAAGACATCTCACCCAGCATCACAGCTGTCTTTGTCGTTACAAGCGGTGATCAACATACAGTTTGTGCAGACAAATATAGAGCCCACGTTTAATGGTTTGATTTGCGGTAATACAAGTCACACGGTGCGGTGAGGCATAATCAGGCACCCTCACCCCTGTGTCAATCACAATGCTCGGCTAAATTATTCATGGCTCGATATTTTATTTATGACTCTATTTTCCCATGTCACCTGAAAGTTCGCAAAAGCCAGTTTGCAGGCAGAAACAAGAGCTGCCAAAACATTTCACAGAGACAGGGCTGCTTTCATCTCTCGCACAGGCTGGGAAAGCTGTGGGATGTGGGGTTCACATTCTGCAGACAAGCCTTATCATTTATATATAGCCAGTATCATGTAGAGATCTTGAATCGCTCTTTTTATATGCAAAGCATTTGCGGTGTTATCTGAGGAAATTCATGAAGTAGGCCAGCTCTGCATGTGATGCAGTATAGGGTGAACTATAGTGGTAAGAAAGTCAGTACTTTATGTTTTCATGATTCTGATAAAATCCCTATTAAAGTTGCGATAAAGTATGGAGCTATAACATTTAATTGAATCGAATCAAACTCTTATCCAACATGTTCTATCAAATGTTTACAATTGTATACAATGCTATCATTGTGAAAGTGAAATAAGTGACATTATATCAATTCCATTAAATATTTGATGGGTTTACATGTTTGTACTTTACCCTGCATCATTTCTGGTTAAATGTTTCTAAAAAAATGATAATTTACATAACAGTTAAAATTTTAACTATAAAGTTTTCCTTGTGCATGTCTTTTAAAACCGAAAAAGTCTAAAAATAGAAGTTCTCTGTAGATTTGCTGAAGTTTTTCTTTCACATACGAAGAATTCAGCAGGAGTCCGACACGTTCTCAACAACAGGAATATCCCGGGAATGTAGAGCATGCAGGAGGCAGGACATGACAGATACACTTCACTCTCGTGTCTGTCACATGTTCACTCACTTATTGTGAATTTTAATGCTGTATTCTCACATGGGCTGGGGGGGAAAGATTCCAAAAAAATGTCACCAGCAAGTCACTCCGACAGTTCATGTCTGAAAGTACTTTGATTTTGAAACCACTATCCCTGATATCCAACAGCTCATTCTCGTCTCCGCCCAATCACAACCTTACACACTTGCCTTGAGCCAATCACGTACCAACTGTCAAACTTTAAAGGTTTTCTTTCTCTCTGTTGTCAATAGTCGATTCAGTTTTCAGTTTTGTGAAACACGTCCACCCCTTCACCAGCTCTGCAATCAGACTGTCTTGTTTCCTCACATGAAGAAGTACTGACCTCAAGCTCCATCCTTCATCACCATCACCACCACCACAAGCACCAGCACCAGTGTCTATGGGCTCCAGGGAAGTTTCCTTCACAGTAGAGCACCTAATATTCAAAACCGCTTCCCATAGTGACCTACTTCCTGCCGTGTTCTAACATTCCTCCTGTTCTCAATAAATTAAATTTTACTTCAAACTTACACTTTTATTTGTCTTATTAGTTTCTCCTGATTGAATTGGTATTTATTTCTCAGCTCTAACGTTTTTAATCAAAACAGCTGCCGTGATGTCCAAAAATTACGTTGGGCAACAGTGTTTTATTTAAGAGAATTTCTTTTTTTTTAATTAAGTTTTGAAGAACTATCATTCTTCATTTTTTTCATGGTCTTTGTTGATTAGAGCGGTCATGAGAGATGTTTGGTTAAAATGGGCTGAAACAAATTTTTTAAAAAGGCTCAACACATCATCTGAGTTTTTGTTCACAAAGACCTTCATCAGAGCATGAGACGTGCTTTATGCTGCTTATACATTTTACAAGGTTTAACTAACTAACACTCTCTGGATTTAAAATACCAGAAACATAACTTCCAAGCTCCTTTATAAAATTAAATTGTCACAGAAAAGCAACAATCAAAAACACATTTACACTTTTTCTTCTGTGTTATTTATTAAGAATTCAATAGTTGAATATGAGTAAATGCCACTGAGGCAACACCAGCACTCTGCGGGTGTGATTTGATCAAATCTGACTGACAGTGAACAAGCATGTTATTTATAATGGTGCCTGTCAGCAAGACTCTGACACGATAAGAAGAAGCTTTCAATTTCTTGGAAAGATCCAGATTTAAAAAGATGAATCATCTTTGATGAATCATTCATCAAAAGATTATATATACAAAAAAATTGCATTTACATACCCTATTCATCCATAACCAAACCTTTTCAAAATGAAAGTGATACAAATGGCAGAATGAAGTTGACAATCGCATTGTCATAGTGGAGCTGAGAAGAGGAAGAGTGTTATGTTTAAAACTATTATATTCCTACTGAAATAGTTATTGAATGGGGTATTTAAATGATTTTAGGCAGCAATTAATAATAGTGTATTTGGGGTCAAACTAGACCCGGACCCATAGGTTTGAATGTGAAAGTGAATGGTTTTTTTTCTCTGTATGTCAGCCCTGAAATACACTGAAGGGTGAACCCCGCCTCTCAAAAGATAATCAGTCTCCATAATGAATGGATGGATGCATAGCTCCATCCATGAATGAACATGTCTCTCATCTTTGATCTAGAATTCTAAGAGCTTTCCTTTATTAAAAAAAATAGTTTTTTATGTATCACTGATCAGAACATTAATTGTGAAGTTAAAATTGAAATACTCTTTGACAGCTGTAATGCAGAGGCTTACCTCGCACTGGCAAATAAAAACTCATTCAGGCAGAAACATTAGATTTTTTTTCTCTTAACACTTAATTAGCAGGCAACAGACAAACGATTCCAAATAAGTGTCATGGCAACATCTCAAGAGAGCACAGACCTGAACGGTGAAAGCCCAGAGCTCAGCCAGAAAGGAGCCGAAGACACAAAAAAAACAGTCACATCAAAAGCTTCTAAATTGGAAGCATGAACCTTGCTGCAGCACACAAAGCTGCTCGTGATATAAAAGGTTGATATTAGTCTGTACAACTGTGATGCGGGTCATTGATGCTGGGATTTCAATTTGGAGTTCAGACAGAGAAGACGCCAATTAGAACATGCACAGGCACAAAACATGAAAAACCCAAGCTCAGTTTGAAACATTAGGAATTAGTGAAAGGGCCAAATGCTGTGAACCAGAGGGTGAAATGTGTCTTAACTGATCAAGGAGACAGGAGATATAAAAAACAAAAAAATACAGCAAATACACAATGATGTTGCAATCACTTGCCAGTTAGTCTATCCGATCAGGTTCATTACTTGAAAGATGAAACATTCAAATATACCAGAGGTTGAAAATCTGCTAATTTCAGGAATATCTGAAACCTTTCACCTCAGCCAAGGAGTTTAGGTTTTAATCTATGTTTGTTTGTTTGTTAGCAGGATTAAGCAAAAACTACCAATTTCCATTAAATTATGTGGAGAGGTGCAGGAGCATGACCCCAGACAGAGCCTGAGGAATGTTGGTGAGCCAGGATTATTTTTTTCACTTTCTTTAACATTGTGATTTTTCAGAGAATTATGTGCCAATCATAAAGAAAATAATACATGTTCACATATTTAGGTTGTTGGTATAGATGTATGTGCATTTTAACTTGCTAGGGAGGTTATGTTTTCAGCTGTGTTTTTTGTTTGTTTGTTTGTGAGCTGGATAACGCAAACAACTGCAGAACCAATTTGCCATGAGACTTGGTGGAAGGATACGGATCAGGTCACTAAATAAACTATCGTATTCTGGTGCAAATCCGGAATGTATTTTCTTCAATATTGATAAATAAGATACATTTTATCGAATTCTCAGTGAATGATAAATGGATCTTGATTTAAAATGTGTAGGGAATACATATTGATGGGTGTATGCACTTTGGTGCAGATCCAAATAAAAATCCAGTTACAGTGAATCTAAATGTGGTTTCATGAGGAGACTCCTGAGCCTTGATGGAGATATGAACTCTACTGAGTATTATTCTAGTATCATGGTAACTGGGGTGAAACAAATACTATCTAGCAGTGACCTCAGATTGTAGAAGAGCTGTATCCAGATATTTCTATGTGTATGAGTAATTCATTCCTTTTGTTTGGTTCAATTCCAATAAGGTTTCTTATGTTGCATGGAGTGTTGTAGCCTGGTTTAATATTTAGTGTACTGACGTTTTTAGCATATAACTTGAAAAATACAAATTACATTTATCTTTAAAACACAATCCATAATGTTTGTTAGATGTAGCTCAACAATTATCACTCCTGCAGACTGGTATTCGTCTTGCATGGAACACAAACCTGCTTCTTGCAATCCTCACATTTATCTGTCTGAACCTCCAGGTCGACCTTAAAGGCACAAATTCAAGTTGTTCCCAAATAGAAGGGAAAAAATGGATTCAGTCGTGCGTGAGAACCTTTGCAGCCAGACAGTTCACCCACACCTTGGCTCCTGCAGAGAGACTCTTTTTAGTGCCGTTAAGCCACAACACCTTCCCTGTGAATCTTGAATGGACTGCATTCTCTGTTATCAGCCTTCAGCCATCTGCGCTACAGTATGTAATAGCAGCACTGGCAGAATCCCTTATTCAAATAAGTCCTCTTAACGATGCCGCTTTTCACAAGTAAACACGTCTACTTCATGTTTCAGTGTCCTTTAACTCGGTGCCACGTGTACTAATTAAATCCCGCTCCTCTGAGGACTGCATGGGTGCTGACGGATTGAGGAAACAGATGGATCGAGGAGGAGAAATACACAGTCGCGAGGAGAGGCCCTGCTACCCACACACACACACACACACACACACACACACACACACACACACACACACACACACACACACACACACACACACACACACACACACACACACACACACACACACACACACACGCACACACACACACACGCACGCACCCACACACACACAAACAGAGAGAGATACGGTGCCCACCCCCACATCACCTTTCAGATCTCAATCACAAAGATGGAAGTGCTTGTGTGATTGTGTGTGCACGGTCGCATGTCTGAGTGCACGCTGGTGCACAGCAATGGACTGAGGCGGCTGCCTTTCCTCTGTGACAAAAGAGGCTGCAGGAGGAGCATGAGGACGGTGGGGGGGTGATAATGATGCTGCCAGATTTAGTCCTAATACATATGTAAAACCGACAGTTCACAGCAGACGATCGTCGTCTCTTAAATACATTAAAATAAACCTATTAGATGCCTTCAGAGAGAACATTAAAATCTCTCCGTCTTTACCGCCTTGTGATTTCCATTTGATTTTAACTTATTGAATTACAGACAAACAACATAAATATCAAGCATACAACCCAACGTGCTCTAGAAAGAATATGTCATCTTTTCATCAGTGGGATATCAGAGGCATCTCTCTGGTATAATCCATGGAGAAGGGCACAGCTGTCTGCATCGACTAAACACTGTTGTCTGCCTCCACATCTCATCATAACTCGTTATCAGGGATCTCTTTTCAGGCAGTGCAGCAACAGTTGAGCACCAATCTACCTCGCAGGCATGAATTCAATATGTTGATGTGTTGTGAAAGCTGGTGGAATTATTATTATTTCAGACGCCGAGCAGCAGAGGTGGTCTTACCTTCAGTTAAATAGATTTATGCTGCAGGGACCCACGTCCGTTCTGTGAAGGATGGAGAAATAAAAATGGATGTTTAGTGACGGAGCAAATGTTACAGAAGTTGCATCATTTCCAGAGTCAAGAGAGGTCAATTAGAAAGTGGCTTGAAGAAATTTAGCTAGAGGCAATTGTTTTTTTATAATGCATCGTTGTCATCAAAGCAACGGTACACGAGGAAACATTGCAACCCCAGACATGTGGATGATTGACGGAGCTTTATCTAAATCTCTTTGTGAGACACTCTTTCCTCGTGTAGCATGGTGGCTGAGTTGGCTCTGCAGGGAACCAGGCCCTCTTCTCTCTGCTGTCTGTATACAAGAGGTTCTCACAGCCAGTTTGGCCGTGAACCAGTAAACTGTACTCCTAAGTACGGAAGCCTGTACGACACACCTCGACAACAACACCCAGAAGGGACAGGAGCTCTAACATGCATGCTCCACTTGGCTCTGTGACCATTTCATATGTACACGTTGAGTACGGCTCAGGGGCGGAGCTGGAATCTGATTGGCCCTTGAAATGCTCCTGTCCGTTTTTAAATCAACTATTCAATCGCTACTATCAGTACGAGCAATGAATATGACAATTTGTTGAGCATTTTCAAAATATAATAAATGGCATGTGACTTTGCTCAAAGCTAGAGGGCTAACAGTAAACAAGGAATGAATTAAACATGCTTCTTAAACCCTTTTTTCCACTCGTCAAACCCACTTACACCCACTAATATCTGACTTGCGTAAACACATCTATTCCAAAGATTTGTCCGGCTTGTTTGCTATAACCACACTATTGTGTGTGTGTGTTAGAGTTTCCTGAAATATATGACACTAGAATATATGAAACTAATCATTTTTACAACATATTTTGAGTCAAATCAATTTTGCTCTGAACCCACCAGCCAACATAGAATAGAAAAGGGCTGTTTTATATCTAAAATGGCATTTACTGAATCAGGAAATGTGCGTGCATATTAGACATATACAATCGGGCTCTCTTCGTAAACTGTGGCCCCCTTGATGGCCCCTGATTTAGAAAAATCCTATATCCGCAGCTGGTGAAGGACAACAAGGGTCAGTGGTTTAGGTGGAACAAAGAAATCTTGGTCTTGACATACTGGTATAATTCTAATTTTTTAAAATGAGCATAAAGTCTTTGCAGAGTGACTCCTGAGCTGTGATGTCCAAAAGAGTTTGACAAATGGACCTTTACCAGGTTGCGCTAACAAAACAGCAGGTAAACATATTTAATTTAAAGTCAGATTGTACAGCCCATATTCACAAATCACAAGTTACCTTAAACAATCTTTATAAGCTGCAACATCATCTGCCCTTATACCTCGACTGTAAGGTGAGGAAAAACTTCCCAAAAACATTTTTAACAGGGAGGAAAAGCAGACACCTCAGGGAGAAGTGAGGACTCCCTCTCCCAGCAGCACAGACAGACATGCCATAGTGTATAATACAAGAGACAAGATATGAGAAACAAAGGTATAAGGTTTATAGTTCTCCGTCTTATCAATGTGTTAAAACACAGACCTATCATGTAAGATCTGATCAGACTCACCATTCATTCCTGTTACTCTCATCCAGTCACTGACGCCTCTCCCTCTCTCTCTCTCTGCCTCTCTTTCTTTCTTTCAATGGACCTCACAGCCTCCTTCTCTGAACCATGTCACCGTCTTCCTCTCCTGCGGAAATCCTCCAACCAGCGTGTGTGTGTGAGACCATTTAAAGCCCGGTACTGGTTTCCCGTGGAGCGTGAACTGGGTCCTGGGGACAACCGGCACCACTGACGCACACCACAGTCGCTTCCACTTGCGCAACTCTTCCGGCTGCTGGGGATGGGAACAATGGTGCAGCAGCAGCAGCACACTGACAGCTCCACGGACAACGTGACTCGCTCCGTCCAATCGTGGAGTGAGGAGAGCGGCCACGGAGCTCCGCTGCTGCCGCCCGAGCTCTGGAGCCTGGACTGTGCCAAGCGGGGGGGGATTCACACATGTCAGTGGGGATTTGATGGCAATTAATAGGCAACAGTTCATTTTCCAAAGAAAAATAAAATTAGGCTTTTTTATTAAATAAATTAAGAGTCTTTGTCATTATAATCTCATGAATATCTCATGAATTTGCTGGTTGATGCTGGAGATTTAAACATTTATTTGCCTTTGACTTCACCTGAGTACTGTAGAATATTAAATATGCTTTGACAATAAACAATGTTGTTGTAGAAACTGGCCTTTTTACCACCAGGGGTGAATCTAGGGGTGGGGCCAGGGTGACACTGGGCCCTTTTGAAATCGGATTGGCCCCTCAGGTGCCACTGTCTTGTCAGTAGTAGTAGTAGTAAAAATATAAATTACACCTTTTATACCTAAACCCTGTTACCCAATAAACCTGCAAACCAAAAAAGATGATTGACTCATTTCTCACTACCAGAAGAGGGAATTTTGTTCGATTTCACAAAAGCACCGTTAACTGAGGCGATCTCACGCCACGCTCACCCGAGTGTCACGTTAGCATACATCGGGCTACTGTGCCAAGCGGGGGGGATTCACACATGTCAGTGGGGATTTGATGGCGATTAATAGGCAACAGTTCATTTTCCAAAAAAAAATAAAATTAGGCTTTTTTATTAAACAAATGAAGAGTCTTTGTCATTATTATCTCATGAATATCTCATGAATTTGCTGGTTGATGCTGGAGATTTAAACATTTCTTTGCCTTTGACTTCACCTGAGTACTGTAGAATATTAAATATGCCTAAACAATGTTGTTGTTGTTGAAACTGGCCTTTTTACCACCAGGGGTGAATCTAGGGGTGGGGCCAGGGTGACACTGGGCCCTTTTGAAATTGGATTGGCCCCTCAGGTGCCACTGTCTTGTCAGTAGTATTTAAAAAAAATATAAATTACACCTTTTATACCTAAACCCTGTTACCCAATAAACCTGCAAACAAATAAAGACGATTGACTCATTTCTCACTACCAGAAGAGGGAATTTTCTTCGATTTCACAAAAGCACCGTTAACTGAGGCGATCTCACCCGAGTGTCACGTTAGCATACATCGGGTTGCTGTGTCCGAGGGGTAGAGCGGTCGTCCTCCAACCAGAAGGTGCAGTTTGATCCCAGTCTTCTCTATCTGCATGCTGAAGTGGCCCTGAGCAAGATTATGAACCGCTCTCAAACATGCTGCGCTCTAGGCAAGATGTAATGGCCCATGTAGTAAATGGCTCAAATAGCACAAAACTAATTTGGTCCTCCTTTGGCACCTTTGGTTGACATACAGTCCAACTGTGGCTTACATGTGGCCCAGATCTGGAGCGGAGCGTCTAAGTACCATCATTCCACATGATATTCGAGACGGATGACAGTCTGACAGTGTGGGCCAAATCTGGGCCAAAACAAATGTTGGTGTGTGGCATAGGAGTGGGAGCCAACTAAAAGCTAGTTCAACTGCAGAGTCATTTGACCCGGGAGTGAATGCTGATTGAATCCAGGCAGACAACAGTTTGCTGGTGTTTATGGTTTTTTTGACGAGAGCAGAAGGGGCTTTAGTAACTTACAAAGCTTTTTAAAAAACACATTGTGCTTGAACAATGAATAATGTGAAAAACATATTGAATGATGTGTGGCTAGAGGGAACAAGGAATTACTAAAATGTAAACCTTACTGAATCAGGAGTTGTGCAACGATGTTGGATATATAATTGGTTCCTTTGTGTAAATCTTGGCTCCTTTATAGCCACTGATTTAGAAAAATCCTAGATCCGCCACTCTTCATCATTGCTGCAGCATTTATATAAACCCCCTGTTAAATGCACTGTATCTCTGGAATAATGATCTTTTAAAACATGTCACAAATGTTAATGAAACACATGAAGTTAAGAGGATCATATAAAATAAACAGCTGCTTTGGCAAACAACCATAATGGCCCTACTATACATATCACATTTTATTTGGCTTTGTAATGTAAGTTAAATCAGCCAAATGCAAATAAAAACATATTTGATAGATCATAAAAGAAGCAACAGGAAGGTATTGTTTAATTTCCAGTCCACTCAAGAGGAGTCTCAGTATGACTCAGGGTTGAGTTTAAATAAATAATTGAAGCAAACTGCCATCTTGTGGCCACAGTGTCAAACTGTAGTGATTTTGTGGGTACCAGATTAATCCCAAAACCCTCTTGTCATGTTCACCTGCTGCACATGGAGCCAAACGTGTGGGGGGGTGCAGTTGGTTCTGGGGATGCTATGATCAGGAGAGGACACTATGATCATGCCTCATAAGGGTGAAAGTGAGTGTAATATTTGTAAATTGCCTGGATTTATTTGTAAATTGCCTGCTTTTACCCATCCTCAGGTTTACAGGCTACATAGCACATCCTCTACTGTACCATGGTTTACTGAAGTTGTAGAATTTGCTTATGTTTACATTATCTAATTTGTTTCCAGCTCTGTAGGCAGAAATCAGTTTAAAGAGTTGAGTTATGACTTACAGTTTTTAATGGTTGTTAATTTGTGTAAGGATAAGTTATTGTCTACCTTAATAACTGGAAACCACTACAAAAACAGAAACTAAATCTCCAAGCTACAATACTCTATTTCCCCCCCATGATGTGAGTACTCTTTGTTTGGTCCTTCTCTTGGGCCTCTGATTAAAATCAAGCTCCGCCCTCAGCTCAGGTCCTTTGCTGGACCAGGAAGGAGGAGTCCAGGCAGGTAACTCAAACAAAGAGAAGTAAATCAATACAATTCAAACCAGCAATCAAACGTTTTCTCACAAAGGCTCATTTGGACATTCTCCGGAGAAAGTCTGTAGGCTCTCACTCGGACATGTGCGTTCTCACGTGTAGCTTCTCCGGAGAATGTTCAGAGATTATCTCGGGTTCAGTGCAAAACTGTGAAAAACTGCTTCTGACGCTACAGCACCCCCCTCTGGCCAAGCATCAAAATCCACTTTAACCGGAACAGGAGGAAGGAGGAAGAGCATACAAAGAGCAGTCTTCCTCAGTGCTGTGTTCTCCCCTATATACAGTCTATGGTTCTCCCTCTTCCTCTGCACAGCCAAGCATCTGGCGCCCTCTGGCTTTGGTTGAGGTGATTCTCCTCTGTTTTTTTAAGAAATGCTGATCTGGGGAAATTCAGATTTTGTGGCAGTTGCTCCTGCCAAGACTACAAAGATAAATACAGACCAAGACAATTGGCTATAAATTGTATTTCTATTTTTTGTAAGAGGATCCAATAAAATGTTTGTAAAAATATGAACATTATAGTACAATATACAAAAAGAAACTGAAAAAGAATATGTAAAAGTACACTATAGGCCTGTACAATAATTCAGTACTGGATCATAATACTGTCACTGAATTCGAAGTGTACACTGTGTGATTCCAGGCATGCCAATATTAAAGGCTAAACGGTGAAAATTGTAGTATTATGTAAAACATTTTAGTAACATGTCAGTAACCTGTGTCCCTTAGTGGGATTATTCAAAAAACAACTATGCAAATCAAACATAATTATTCCACCACTACAACACCAAAGCCCATAAGGTGTTTACACATATACCTGGTTATCGCTCAATAAAAAATTTGCAATGGCTTAAATCGCAAAAATACACAATGTTAAAACACTGTGGGAGCGCTGCTGAACTGTTACTTTCTCATCTTCATTTTCTCGTGATCGCCGTCTTCTCTTGTCAAACTAATTGTTCTAATTATCAGAAATAATTTAAGAGGGCCTAGAAATGAATCTCGGCACAGAGGGACCGCATGCGCATTACACAGCCACACAGACAGTGCATAATTATTTCTGAACTATTAGCCGTTATTGCACTACGGGACGCAAATAAGTAAACACCATCAGTAAATTGGATTGGGGGATTTGACAGTGCACCAACTGTTGTTGCATTAAGTGTCTTAATTTCAAGATGTATTCTTTCTTCTATTCTTGACTCCGTCTTGGCATCCTCATTAGTACTAATGAGAATTTGGTGTGACCATGTTGCACGTTATATTAGAACCAGACAAATGGAAAACAATAATAATGAAAAACGTGTTTATACATTTCACACTAGGTAAGTTAAAAAAAAAAGCGTATTTAACAGTTTCTTTCTGTGAGGATATTTGTCTGTGTGTTGTAGTTTTGGTTTCACTGTGAAGGAAAGTGGTCTCCTGTCAGTGGAAAGCACCGGTGTAACCTGATGAATGTGAATGGATAAAGGACCAGGCTACCCCTGACACTCGGCTCTGGCCGCTCTGAATTATGCATCGCTCTCAGGTTAACAGAGTTCGGTATCCAGTGTCTCTTTTTCAACTCATCACGGCGATCAGATATATCCTGAATAATTCTCTTTTCTCTCCCTGGTCTTCTCTTCTTGCAGCAACGGCAAGAGACTTGCAGAGGATAAAAGTGAGTTCAGAGAAATTCTATCCATATTTCTATAATATGTGATTGTGTGTATGCATCTTGGTGTATTTATGTGTGTGAAAGGACAATACACATTACCAGAATTACTGTGTCTCTCTTTAGGGAGCTCTCTGGAGCCTTGGCATGTCACTACAGTGCCCTCATAGAGCCGCTAAGAGAGGCCCCCTCAGGCTGAAGAGGAAGTGAGACCTTGTTGAGTGTGGTGACCTGTGTCCCCCCCCTCCCTCCAGCTGTCCGAGTTCCCTGGTGATACAATTGCACCACAATGGAAATTCAATCAAGAGATGGACCAGAGTGAGTGGCGGCCGGTCCGTGTCCCTCTCCGGCTCGCCCTCTAATTGATTTTAAATAAAACCTATAAACAAGTCAGGATTAAAGAAACCTCGGCATTAGAAGGTGGGCTGCAGAGAGGATCCTACGTTTTACCTTCACCAGCTGTGAGTACAATTCTTCTTCTATTTGTGTGTGTCCGACTGTGTGGAGCTGATAACGGCCAATGGCTCTGGGTAATTTTTATTCGAGGTGTGTAGTATTACCACCAACCAACAGTCAAAGCTTTAAATGGCAAAAAATAACCACCAGCATGCGCTTGTTCAGTGTTTATTTTGCCAAATGGAAAGTGACAGTGATGGATGTTTTTCATTTGTGGGTTTGTTGCGGAGGCATCACTCATACAATCCAATAGAAGTGAGGGAGCCAGAGAATTGGTCAACCTTGATGTACCATGCTTCGTTCCAGTATGTTTCACTGTCATGTGGATTTCTTCATTTCAAATACACTATCAGAGTTTTAGGGTCATCAAGATGATTTGTCAAGCTAGGAGAGTGGCTTGTATTGTATCAGATTTGGGCACAAGATAACTGCACAGTGGTAGAATATCCGAAGGGGGCAGGGTTCAAAGTCAAATCCAAATACCTCAGAGAAACATCTTAAGATGTATCCTCATAAATCATTCCAAGATTATTATGACCTTATTTGATGTTTTAAAGATTTATATAATAACAAAAATAGAAATCCTAGATTAACAAAACAGTCGTAAAATTAAGTTAAGTTAATTTAAAAAAAGAAAAAATGGAAAAAATATATGATCTTATGGGAAAAGTACCTATGTATATTGTGAGCACATTTAAATTGGGACAACCTGTAGTTAGGAATTTCCTGCATTTGTGTCTGTCACATGACAATGGTAACAACATGTTTTAACTTACCTGAGTTCGGTGTCACTAATATTCTGTCTCCACTTACGGATGAAAACTCTTCCCTATTCAAATTGTTGTATTTAGAGCCATTCAAAGACTATTCTATACATCTTTGACCTCATCTTTTTACAGATATATATTTAAACTAGGGCTACGTTGTAGCACTTGCGGGCCCGAGCACCCGCACGTTGAAGCCTGTTGCAGTCGGGGGAGAGAGCGAATGATGACCAAGCGCACGTCTCCGCGTTGGATGCGTTTTCCTCTCTGTGGCAAGGATAAACGCTTCACATTCCCAGAAGTTGAAGTTGATTTGATGAAAGCCCTATGAGTTCGTCAAAGTACAAATGTGGAAAATGGCCAAAATAGCCATTAAAGTCAAAATGGCGGGCTTCCTGTTTGGTCTAGCATATGTATCCAAAAGACTTATTTCTTTGTAATGTAAAGACATATGTCCCTATATATTTTTGTAGATGTCGGCAAATCGTAGTGCCTGGAGCTGCCCTTTCGGGGGCGCTAGTCAGTTATTTTGCCAAGTGTAAGACATGCAAAAAACAAGACATTTCCTGTAGCCACCAGAGGGCGCTGTGATTTTAAGTCATGATTTCAGTGTAAATGTCAGCAGGCCGGGACTCTTGTCCTACATGTCTAGTTTGGACACGATTGAACCAAATATGTCCGAGATACAGAACCTCGCGTTTTGATGGCGTTTAATCAAACTTTGAAGCCACGCCACGGTCACACGGTGTAATGCAAAAACGATCTCTAAATCAGTTTTTATCTCCATCTTGTTGTGATGACACTCATCTGAATTTTAAGTTGATCTGATGAAAGCCCTGGGACAAGTATGTCAAAGTAAAAATGGTGATTATGGTCAAAAAAACAAGACATTTCCTGTAGCCACCAGGGGGCGCTGTGATTTTAAGTCATGATTTCTGTGTAGATATCATCAGGCCAGGACTCTTGTCTTATGTGTCTAGTTTGGACCCGATTGGACCAAATATGTCTGAGATACAGAACCTCTTGTTTTGATGGCGTTTAATCAAACTTTGACGCCACGCCACGGTCACAGGGTGTGACGAAAAATCAATCTCTAAATCAGTTTTTATCTCCATCTTGTTGTGATGACACTCATCTAAATTTGAAGTTGATCTGATGAAGGCCCTGGAACAACTACGTCAAAGTAAAAATGTGGAATATGGCCAAAATGGCCACTAAATAGAAAATGGCGGACTTCCTGTTGCGTTTTTCATAATGCCCCTTGAGACTTTTTTGTTTGTCTGGTCATGATACACGTAGGTGACGATTTTTGTGAAGATCGGTCAAAGGGAAACCTAGGGGCTGCGTTCCAGGGGGCGCTGTTGAGCCATTTTGCCATGCCCAATTCAAATTACTCCACAATACTAAAATATCCGTAGACCTTGAATTTCCTGCAAAGTTACATAACTTTTTGAGCATGTCTAGACCCTGAAAAACTCCCCCAAAGGGAAATAATACAAATCCTTACAGTTTCAATAGGGCCTCTCACCATTCGGTGCTCGGGCCCTAAAAATTGGAAAATGTAGAATAGCAAGACAGAACCTGTAAAATAGATTTTTAGGGAGAAGTTCATATCTATATCACCTCTTTCTTTATTGGCAAAGTCAAAGCTTGAATTTAACCAATGTTTGCTGCTTGCATGATTTTTAGAAACAGCTGTTCTCACTGTTTAACATTTCTCAGTTATTTTACGCTGAGAGCAACAATGAGAACAATTGGACAGACATGAATGATTTTAATAGACGAATACGATGCAGCAGAATACAGAATAAATGCATGATTTACAGTGCGTGGGAGCAAATTTTGTCATATTCCTTCCCTGTGAGCTGCAGATGAACGTAAATGAAAGGGTATCCATGACAACTATGATAAATGTGTACGATAGTAAATCCTGCTTTGGTCAGTAACAAGCGGTATGTTGTGTGTCAAACGGAGCATGAGGCGCGTGTAGCTGCCTGCACTGACATGTTTCAGATGTCTCAGTCTATGTGACAGTGTGTGGCCAGCGTTTCTCTTACATTAATAATGAATAGCCGGCGTAGCTGGATGCACATTATGCTGTGTGGGGCTCAGGAGCAGTGAGCTACTGTTTCAGATGGCCAGCTGGCTTTTTATTTGCATTCAGACTCTATGATTGGAGCAACAATATATCACAATTGATATATGTGCAACCTTCCAAGCCGAGGAATAGAAAATACCTGTGGATAACTGCTGAGTCACTAGCACTTTATGTCTCTATACACTCGCCGTGTAATTGTAGCACCTCATGAACAGGAAAAGGATGAAGCTGGCAGAGGAAATGAATGAATCTCCTGCTGTGAGGTCAACCACACTAACTTTGTTTTAACTGCACTTCACCACTAGATGGCTGTTAGTCACACGCATGAGAAGACTCTAATATTTCATCGAAGGGCTCTTTTGAAGTTCCTCCTTCTACCAGAGTGTTTCTCCGGGCAAGACAGAATAAATTAAACCTTAATTACTGAAACAAAAGTTGCTGCCTGCAACAAAAACAAAAAAACACCCACAAGAAATTGACATCCCTGGTAATCACAAAATGTATGTAAATAACAGCAAAGACAGATTTGGTCCTCCTCCACTGGATGATGCTGTTTGACCACCTTATGCACATTTTAATTAGTTATGTAATAACATACCTGCTGCAGCCCGGTCCCTGGGTGGACTTGCTTAAAAATGATATGCATGAAGAAAAAAAGACTTGAAATGAATCAAATACAAATAGACCCATTCATTTCACACTATGATAAATTGCCAGAGAGAGTGCAGCGCTGTGTTTCAAACTTTGGTGCCATTTGGACATGCAACACTATATTAATAAAAATTGAATAAACAGGAAAACTATTTTATGAAAAACAATGACTATGAAATCGGCATTGCAGCTAAACCAGTTAGGACGAATCCAAAGATTTGGGATTTAACTCTAAAAAATAGACTGTTTATACAAAAGTCTGCACACAACCTTCAAGCAGTAGAAAAGTGACAGTATATTGTAGAACTGTTTGATGAAGACACACTTAGTACAACGAATAATCCTAAAGTAAACAGTCTATTCCTAACAGGCAGGTTTAGAACTGAGCCTGCACTAGTTCTTTAAAACATTATTACAACATTCATTCAAAATCTGACTCCACTCTTAATCCTTCACGGGTCCAAATCAATGCACTGGTGATATGTTTTAATTAAAAATGATGTGACTTATTTAATATGCTTACAACACTTGTGCTGCAGCATTGATTTATCAAGCATGGTACATTTTGCATAATGGGAGTTTGTGTTTCGTAAACAATTTACTTAACATGAATCACTGTGGGCAGTCTGGGGAATGACATAAGCAGATATGTCATAGTAATAATATGATTTTACATCAGCCACTGTAGAGCAGAACCAAAAGCTTCTCCACAGTACAACTATACTCTACCTTTGTGTTTCAGTCGCTGACTTGTACACCACAGATTAATGCTTATGTTAAATGAGGATATGTCTTGACGGCCCTATTAATTAATATGAGCCAAAGTGTATCAGCATTAGTGGAGTTGAACCTTGCACCAGACAACCTCTGTCTGCAGAGTTCCTGATGATGGCCTGATTTATTTACCCTCGCAAAAGAGGTTATGTTTTCTTCTGCCTTTTGTGTGTGTGTCTGTTACCAGGATTACGCAAAAACTATCGAACTGATATACATGAAAATTTGTGGACGGGTGTGGCACGACCCAAAATTGAATATTTTGGTCCGGATCAGGGGGTAAATCCAGAAAACAAGATGAAACTTCTCTGAGGGGAGAGAAAAGAGAGAGATTGGAGGGGGAGAGAGAGACCAGGAACAGTTGTGTACATCATTTAATAGATGTCAAGATTTCATTAACGTGTGTTTAAAAGTTCAGATGGGAATCAAATGTGACACTTAGCTTTTTGCTGTTGCTTTGATATTGGTTGCCAGGGGACCATGAGGTGATAGGAGTTTGCCTGCTAGCTGAGGGAACCAAAGATTATTATTTCTGTTTCATTTGAGTTTAACTGAAGGTTAAGTTTGAAATTTGGTCTTTTTCCACCTCCTTTCCTATTATCTGCACAGCCTTTCAAGATCCTGTAACCTTTCATCAACTCATGGAGAGGTGTTAATAGGTGAGGCGATTTCAGTTTTTTTTAATAAGGGCTATGATATCTATTGTAGTTTGACCGAGATTATTAAAGCTATTAAGTAAAACACATATCAAAGACATGCTCTGTATATTTAGAGTTTGGTTCGATTCATTTAATAACTCAAATTTTTATGATTTACCACATACTACAAATATTTAACATGTGCTAAATCCCATCTGACCTTTTTCTCCTATCCCATACTGCATAGTTAATTCATGAAATTGATCAGCCTGAACTATAAATAATTAAATATTGCTTCAGCATATACCTTTATATTTGAAAAATGTATGACTGTAATGCAAACATCGAGTAACTCGGCTGCAGAACATTTGTAAACGTAAGTGAAAAGAGACTCATCCGATTTGTGTGAAACATTATTCACCTAGAGGCAGAAAATAGCCAATTTAAATGAACCCAATCAGGCGAAACACATTTTAATCATCCAAACATTCTTACCAGGCATCAGAGATCGGAGATCCTCTGAGACTCATTACAAACATAGATGATTCCTGATCACTGTAGTCACGTTGCTGACCAACATATTGATTCTCCTCTGGTGCTGGGACCAACAGCTTTTGGAAACATGCCAGTGGGAAGTCAGGACTCGCCTCAGGTCTGGAGTGCCTAACATTGCTGTCTCTGTGGGTCAGCATTCTTAGGCAGAGCAGGACAAAAAAGTAAGGTAGATTTTGCCCAAGGGCTGGAGCGCAGCTGAATATATACAAACTAAACAAGTGGTGGAGCTATTTGACCTTGCCTAGGCTTGTCGCAGCAAATCAACCCAGGTGAAGTGGAACAATGCAGTGAGAATAGATTTTTTTCTTGTTTGATTGATGAGTTTGAACGAGTTGACAGGACCGGACTCGGGGATGATAAATAGCCATGGCGATGGACAAAGAAAGTCAACTTAGTCCCTTCAATGAGAAGTGTTTATGTAATTAGATAATACAATTTTCAGTCACTCTTCTCCATCTCCAGCCTTTTCAACGTTTACATTATTTATCAATAGATCTGCTTTGGAGATGCGGACTTGTTTGTCATTAGGTTGCATTGGAGCACGCTGAACATTGTATTGACAGTAATGTAGGTCACCCATCCTTGAGTCATGATGCTTCGTCTTTTGTCACTTGAGACAGTTATTTTTAGGTTCTTTTTGAGTTTCCGTCGTGGCTTTTGGTGCCGAGATTGGGTGTCAGGAATGACGATGTCATAGGACAAGCAGGGGCTAAATATACGCCCTGTTGCTATGAATGTTGACATGATGTGTGGGTTTTTTCCCGCAAAATGCATCCTGTCATTGTCTAAGAGGCTTGTCCAACGAATGATTCATGAGAGCGATCGTAATGATTACAGGTTACCTGAGTGGAATGGGATATTTAGGTTTCTCTTGACTGCTCCTCAGCTCTGCCTCCACCTGGTGTCAACGTGCACGTCTTGATTGTTGTATCCTTCAGGATCTGTCAGGGGTGCGTGTGGAGATTGTTCGCCCACCATTATCTTTCCCTCCTTACGCCTCAGCTCATTGGTTACACAGCGCATCTGAGGCGAATAACCAAAATCTGGAGAGATCATGCATAAAAAGTGTCGGCTGATTATTTTACAGAAACCTGACACTGCAATTGATGGACAGCGGTGGGTGGGAGGCAGTTAGGAGCCACGTACAGGATCTACCACAGTACCCCCATAATGATCATAGGGAACTCATGCTCACCATTCCATTTTAATGAGCTTCCTCCTCTGTGTGAGTGACCCAGATTCAAGGAAGATGTAATATTTGTATCTGCAGATAGAAGTCAAGTTGATAAAAGTGTGGTAGCATATGTGGACCCCCAAACAGCTCGTGGTAAGAATTCCCTTTTTAGAGACCCTGTGTCATTTTAATCATTCTAAAGGGCAATTTTGTATAGAAACCTGGTCACGAAAGTGTTAACGCTTTTCATAATACTTTGGATAACACATATATTTAATTAAAGTGATAAGTGGTTTGAGCTTCACTTGGTTCTCCATATGATGGTTAATCATCATAGGAGAAAAATACACAGGGGGTGTTTCATCTTTGTTGGTTTACCTGTGAATGAAAGGTTGATTAAACTGCCACTTTGTCACTGTCAAAATGACGGATTGGATTTTTATTATTAGAAATGACTGTGGAACCGTAAAGTGGTGAATATTGCCAGTGGTTAGTGAAGCTTTACTTTGATTTATGGAAAAAAGGTCATTGCAGTGTGATCCCCTCGACCCAATTCAGCAAACATGTTGAAATATTTAAACTACCTTGATGCATTCCAGTCACATGTTCGGCAGGAGGGAGGACCGGCAACATCCCGCCAGCCGTCCTCCACGAGCGATGCTGACTCACTTTGCATGTTCACTTTCTTTTACATCTCACAACATGTTAATTGGAAGTTCACACATGATCAAGGTTTTATAAACTTCAAAGAAGTGCCCTATTCACTGACTATTTGGTTGCCATGGCAAAGCTCTGGTATTAAGAGTTGCTCTATGAAAGATGAATAAACGTGAAGGAATCTGGCACCAAAAACCCAAGTCTTCAATAAAGTTAAAAATTATGACTGCATTTATAACCTCCATAATTTCGCTTGATTATTCTCCAAATGTCTTTATCTTGCTCTTTGATTTCACCAGAACAGAATTCAACCTATGCTCATTAGCATAACATCCCAGCAGTTCTCTAAGAGTAACAAGTGGTGGGATTATGGGTGAAGTGTTGGGTCAGAATATCAGGTATAACTCACATGAATTTCAAGCTGACTGCTCATGTGGGAAATTACTTTCTCATCTTTAGAGAAATTGTAAATTCCTGAACAAATCTTTTTGTAGCAGCGAAGCTTTCTTCGTGTTTTGACCTCGCTCTGCACCTCCGTGATTATTACCTCCGCCAAAGGGATTATGCTTTCCTCTAAGTTTGTGTGTCTATTAGTTCGCAGAAGTACACAAGAACTACCATGAAATATCTTGGAAAGATGGGTCATCAAAGAACCTAAAAATCTAAATCTGTTGAGGATTCATGATCAGGAGGCTGATCCAGGACTTTTTTTCTTTTTCTACATGTTTTCACAGATTCCCCAGAGAATAATTCATAGATCTTGCTGAAAACATCAAGCACGTTTAGGGAATTAATATCAAATCGAGTGTGTGAAATTTGGTGCTTTGAATTTAAGGGGACTGTAGGGACTTGGCAGATATCCGCTCTAAGTGCCCTTTCTAGTTTTTATCTCAATTCAGTCTTCTGTGTCTCGGTTAATGTTGGATATTCCTTTCCCAAAATAAGGGTCATATTGATTTGCAAAGCTTGTAAACTTGTGTGTTGTGTGTGAAGTTCAGGTTAGTAACTACAGTTAAGGAATGGGTGAGTCTCTAGAAAGTCGAGCTCGGGTTATCTCATCTTCTACAGTGAGAGACACAACTGTGTGTGCTTTTGTTTGTGCATGTCTCAGAGCTTTCCTCACTCAAGTCAGGAATGGGGAAAAGCTTTATTAGCATAAATCCAGTTACATCACACACAAACATCCACAGAAGAAAACACAAGGAAACGCACACACACACCACATGCACACACAAAAAGTGAGTAGTGAGCAGAAGCAGTCCCCCAGCCGCCCCGCTGAGCGTCTGAACAAAGTCTTGCCTGCTTTTTGTTCTGTGCTCGCAGCTTTGAAGGCTGGCTGGCAGCCTGAAAGCACAAAGTACCTGTGGATGAGGGCTGGCAGCACCCGGAAGAAATGGATTATTTGCTGCAGAAGACACTTCCCTCCACGCATCAAAGACCTCGGTCTAATATAAAGTGTCTGTTTATTTTTCAGACGTTACAGCCATTGTCATAGTGTCTTGAATTCCTCTTACACGTCATCTTGGGAGAAAGTGAGAAAACAGCAGCAGCCAAAGAGCACGGGAGCTGAATTGTCTGGTTTACTCTGTGAGTTTTCCAGTAACTTATGTGTTTGACTATGGTTGGAGCCATCATTAGCCAGAGTGATATTTGATTATTTATTTTTGAAGAAGAAGAAGCAATTTAGTGTGTGTTGGTACACTGCTATAGAAAGCCGTAGGAAAAAGAGAAAACAATGTATTAAAAATATCCAATTATTCTGGAAATGATGAAGAGGAGTGAGAGCTGCATTATAAACAGTTGTCACATTTTCAAGAGAGTCACACATCCATTCTGTGCATTAGCATTCTCCATTGATGCTTTTCCTAAAGGGCAGCTGTGGACAGCTGGGAGTGAGAGATTGGAGCTTTCATAGAAACCCCCTCCGTCCTCAGTGTCGAACACTCCGAGCTCAGGTCGGCTCTGTGGTTTACACAAAGCAAGAGCAGCAGGACGTCTGCAGGGACAAAACTGTACCTTCCTGCAGGAGTGTTATTATTACCCCTTCGATAATAACACATGTGAGCTATTTTTTTCAAATTTGTGTGTGTGACTATGTTGTTTGTATTCAGCGATTAAATGATCATGTTGGAAACTACCTTTCTACTGCAGCCAGTGACCCAACACCACACTAAATATAACAGGGACAAACTTGGAGTGGGACAAGCTATAATTGCCTTCTAAATACTCTTCCCCGGGTCTAAAATGAACAACGAATCTGTGCACAGCAGCACCAAAGTGTCAAAAATAGGCATGTTGGCATGGAGGTTTCCAGATATTTTCTGTGTTCATGCCCAGAGCAACAATACCTCCATTACTTTGTTTGAGTTGTAGTGGGAGTGATGCAAGATCACAGTGTCGATTTTAAAACGAGCATAGATTTTTTAAAGCAAGTGGGGAAAGATGTATTTTGATCAGAGAATCTCTGTTTCTGCGTCTCTCATGTGGCCGCTTAGCATTTCCTCTCTCACAAGTATTTCCGATCTCATCCAGTGAAGAGTTTTTGAGATGTGAAGGTTGAGCTTAGCGTGGAGAAGGTGCTTTCTTTGCCGCAGGTTCCGTGCAGAGGTCTGCCACTGCTTCGATTTAAGAACAGTTCTGCCTCATTTACCAGATCAGCAGGAGAAACACCTTGAGGGGCTTATTTAATTTGCAAACAATTTGGAATCCAAAGGAAAGTCCTTTGTGCGCCTGGCGGGTCTGATTAGAAGCTAAGCAGTCTATCCTCATTGCTGTCTTTCTGCTGTGCCCCGAGACCATATACATACATAAAGATAAAGAATTATGCATATTACCATCAATGATACTCTATTATTAACGTGTCCGCAGCTGTGGATATCCTCTACTTTTGCGAGGGATGTTCTTTCTCTTTTGGATCTTTTGGACACTGTGATTAACAAAACTGCCAATGCATAAAAGTTACACTCCTCTCAGATGAGCTTTCTCTACAACTTTCAGCCGACTTTGAACAATAAAAACGGTTAGACAACCCAGACTCATTATTGCTGTTGATTACAGTCATTTAATATCTTAAATTAAATATGCAATATCACTAAATGAGAGCTTTGACGCTGAGGTTTTAATCAGAGTGTCCTTTGAAAGCCAATTATTGTTTATCCAAGGATTCTTTTGCAGCCTAGCACAGTGCAAATGATCACAGATTCTCACCACATAATGAAAATAATAGTTAGGCTGTAGCAGCAGCAGAATAAACAGCTTATTAATCAATACCTCTGCCAAGGAGGTTATCTTTTCATCTGCATTTCTTAGTTTTCATGAATCCATTAAATGATGTCGCATATCCACATTAGGGGTGCGGATCCGTGATTTTATGTTTCACTTTCTTTCACATTGTGCGATTTTCAAACTTTTTTTAATTCATTTTTTAGAGAATAATGGTAGTGGTTTGATATAACACATGCATACACACATTTAAAATTCAAGTTGGTAAAGTCTAAAGTACCTCTGCAACATTCATGAATTGTTTTACAGTTAAAGCACATGTTAAGCTTCGATAATAAAGAACCCTCTTACCAAATTGTCACATTTCTCTTTAGTATTGTTATTGACTATGTTATTTCAAAAAAACTGACAGGACATGGGCACTTCAGGAACCAATCAGCTTTCAGTTGGGGCCAGTGCCACCCCTGGTAGTGCACGTTGATCCACCCCTGGTAATCAGCATGTTACTGTGTGCATGTTAGCATGTTGATGATTTAGCATTAGCACCACTTTACTTTATATACAGCCTCACAGAGCTGCTGTAAATGATGCCAAAGGAGAAAAGTGACAGAATTCAGAAACTAGAATATTTGTTTTCAGATGTTGCCTCATTTGTTTCATTGAGTCGCTGAGGACAAACTGCCTTCATCTGACAGGGCAGCATGTCATTATTTGCCGACTATAAATTAGGTCTTGTGATGTTTTCTGTGGACCCCAGGAGACGCAGCTTGTCAAAGATAATGGCCGTCCTGATAATGAACATATTGCTTGTTCTCTCATGTTTGGCTTTCTAGAATAATAGAGTTAGTTGCCATCAACAAAGTGTCACAGTTCATTGCATTATTTTACTCCTTTTGTGGAATTTGCTGTTAGGAAGCATGAAAACCTCCCTATGCAAACTGATAATTTCCGCTGGTAGACACACATTTCTGATGGTTGACAACAGTGTGTGGCGACTTGTTGTGCTGTACGTGGTGGCCTGGGGTCAAACAAAAGCACAAAGTGTACAGCATACACCACCACACACAGAGCAGCGGCCCAGAGGAGCTGTCCCTCCACATGCCGCCACAGTGTGCAGACATTTTGGAGTTACCTCATACCTCTTCTTAAAATACAGCATATCACTAGGCCTCTCAGACGTGACATCATCTGTTTGGCCTGCTGGGTTTTATGGAAGACCCACGCTCGTCATCTCACCTCAGAAATAGTACGTTACAGTCCTGCACTTGAGATGATCAAAAATCCAAAGCAATAAGAAAAGAAAATCTGAAAGTCCTCAGTGTAACAAACCACAAGAAAAATGGAGTCCTCTAACTTATAGTTGCATCAGCTAATTATTCCTTATTTTGAGGTTTTTGGGAGCATTTTTATTCATCACTTTAAATGAATGACTCCAATTCAGATTTGAAAAAAAATATAACCCCAAAATATCTTTACCAGTGCGTTTGTACGGGAAATCTTTGGGATTCACAGTCTCACTTCTATTGGCATCTGGCTGAGATGTGGCTCATTGTCATGCACCCCATGGTGCTATCGGCCTGTGGTCCACATGCAGTGCTCAATGATGTGATGAGCCTCTGCTGGGGGAGAGGATCAAAAAACAAAAACACTGTTCACACAATTTACGAAAAAGAGTGTTAAATATGTGCTGTCCAAGTTGGCCCAAGTAGTGGATGTAACCACAGAGCACAGCTGAACAGCAACAGCATAAATAAAACTCCTTTATGTGTCAGCAGTCAGAGCCAAGAGGTGATAAACAAGAGGAGACATCCTTCGACTGTCGTAGTTCACTTGTGCTGCTCATTCAATACGATTTGTTGTTGTAGTAATGTTGTAATTCTAATGACAGATTTGCTCGTTAATACACCTTTCTGAGGTTTATTTTGAGGAACTACAGGGGTTCACATTTGTATTACGGTTCATTCCAGGTGAATCTCTCCATTTAGTCTGTTATTTGTGAACATTCAGACAAAGAAATGTGTTTAATTAGTATTATTACTGTGTAATTAGAGAATGTGCAATCAGAGTAAATGATTAAACAGGAAACGTTGGCTTCATGGAGATAATATTGTGTCATATTAAGACATAAGTGACACCTGTGTTTAAATTGCTTTGCTATATTAGTGGATATACACAGCTTTCCTAAGATTATGACTCTATTCTATTGTAATCTCCACATATTTGTTTTCAGTGTGACAGAATACATCAGGCGGAAACGTCAGCCCTTGTGAATTTCGACATTTCCTTTGTTTCTTCTGAAGCCTAATTAGATGTTGTAATGTAAATAGCTCAGAGTCTTCTCCTCAGGGCGTCGCTCTTATTTAATCAGGCGCTATGACAAAAAACCTCACCGATATTTATAGCGAGGGTCTGGAATGAGCAAGGTTTACAAATCCTCTCCGAGGCTCTCCAGCAAACTCTAGTGCTGCTGCTTGGCAACGAGCCACTTCTCTGGAGGGAGCAGCCAGTGCCTTGCTCATGGGCATTGTTGACAGTTATCGAGACAGCACAGAGCATTTACTCACCCAGCCTGTCTTTAGTCATTTTAAATTCCTCTCTTTTAGCATTCTGTGTAAATTATCATTTTTTTCATGTTCCTGGGCAAACCTCCCAAAGCTTCATATTGATGTTTGAAAGTTCAAGCCTGTTCCTTTTCCTGACGTGGCATAAAACCTCTATATACCAATATCAATACTAACTCTCATGGTCATGCAGTATTTGATACGGGATACATGTTTTGCTTTTGTGTGAGAAAAATAAACAACGATTAAACAATGTAACAATGTGTCTGAGAAACATGACAGCTGTTTTGGGGTTGCACAGAGGGGCTGCCTTTGACCTTTATTATTCTCACTGTATATGCTGCCAGTGGGAGACAATGTTTGTTTCCATAGTTACGCAGTGGACACAACTGTGCATTGCTGCTGACTGCTGAGTCAAATGATGATAAAGCTCTAGGCTCCATCACTAAATGTCTTTCAGCAATAAATACATGCATGAGCAATAATTTTATTAATATTAATGAGGATAAAACAGAAATGGTTTTGGTAGGGCAAAAATCAAAAGAGAAATGCTGGGAAATATTCTGTGTCAGCTAACTCCTTGGATAAATCCGAAGTTACAGGTTTCTTTGTTTTGTTAGACCCTGATCTGAGTTTCAAGGCAACACATTAACAAGGGGACCAAAACAAATTTTTTTCCACCCTAGAAACACACCAAAGGTTCAGCCATTTAGGAATCAGACAGATGCTGAGAAGCTGATTCATGCCTTCTATTTCTAGCTGACTGGATTACCGTAATGCACTTTTTACAGGCCTCTCAAAGAAAACATTAGAGCTCATTCAGAACTCTGCTGCTTGGCTGTTAAGTAGAACCAAGAGGAAGGAACCCATTAGTCCAGATGTAGCTGCTCTGCGCTGGTTGCCAGTTACACACAGGATTGACTTTAGGTTCTCCTCCTTACATACAAGGCTGTGAATTATTATTATATTGTATGTAAAGCACTTTGCGCTGCCTTTTTCATATGGAAAAGGTGCTACACATATTGTATATTATTATTATTACTATTATTAATATTAGGTGTTTGAAGACATTTTGCAGGATTCATTTGAGGGCATTATGAGAAGGGAACTTCCTGCTGCACTTTTCAAAAACATCTATGGTAATAATATAAATAATATAATAAGTGGCTATGGTTCCTTCTCAGATGTCTTCTTACATCACCTCCCTTAAAACACAGCCACAAGTCAGCACTCTCAGCTGATGGTCATTGATTTGTTTCAAAAGTAATGCTCTGGAGGAGAGAGCCAAAACAATACCAACTGTGTTCAAATGTTTATGGGCTGTGTGGACTGAACAGCACTTATGGACAGGATCTACAGACAATACTTTCAAGTACTATAAATTATTTTCATAAACTTTAGTAAAGGTAAGAAAAGAGTAGAAATCACCATCCTGTGATGTACAATTCCACAAAAGTGATGAAAGAAGTGATGAAACATTTCACAGGAATGGACAAAAACATACTCAAGTAAACAGTTACAAACTTCCTTGTCTACTAGAGTAAAAGTAAGTACTTCTTTTAAGTGTACTTAAAGTATTAAATGTAAAAATACTTGCAGGGAGTGGCTTATTCCCTAAAGCAATAATCTATGACATCATTATGGCTGAGTCTCGGCTGTGACCTCTACTGAATCCCTCTGAGCTCTGCTGCAGGTGGACTTGTGGAAGGAGGCGGGGTCTAATATCACACAACGCTCTGATTGGATCAGTAGACCAGGCCCCATCTTGTTATTGATCACTTGTAAATATGTAAAAAAGGGTTAGGGTTAAAAAACACTGGGAACACAGTGCATAATAAAAATGAAGTGGAGTAGAAAGTACAGATATTTGTTGATAGATGAATTTGAATAAAAGTGAAATGCACCCAAGATAAATCCACTTAAGTAAAGAAAAATACATGAAAAATGTACATATGTATAGTAACACAGTACATTTACTTTTTACACCTCACTACTGTAACATGATACCAAGCTAAGGACTTGCTACAGCACTACAGAACACAAAAAAGTACAAATTAACTCCAGTGATGTGCTGTCAGGAAAAGCACTCGGTCCTTGACCTGTTACAGTTAAAAACAGTCAATTAGATGATTCCGAAGCACAAGTAAAATCTGTCCTTTCATCTGATCTCAGAACAGCGTTCAGTTCCATAAAGACTGTGATATTTTCTGTTTGCTTTGGGCTGTATTACGGTTTGCATCCATCTTTTAATTCAATGCCCACCTGTGGTAACAGCAGGCTATTGTCTCTGGAAGCTTTGGCTTCACTACCAGTCGATGATGCCCATCAGTTCAGTTCTGCAACTCTGTTTGCCTTTAATAATGAGAGCTGGACAGTTCTTCAGCCAAAGACTTGGTGAACGTAGTCAACACTAAAATATTTAGTTTAATATTGGTCAGACTGGTCTTTTTTTCTTGGCACCATGTGTAAGTGTCTTCCAATATGTGAATGTCTATGGTATTTGCTGGAAATCATTTCTCATCTGCTGGCAGGGCTTCTGGGCTGTGTGTGTGTGTGTGTGTGTGTGTGTGTGTGTGTGTGTGTGTGTGTGTGTGTGTGTGTGTGTGTGTGTGTGTGTGTGTGTGTGTGTGTGTGTGTGTGTGTGTGTGTGTGTGTGTGTGTGTGTGTGTGTGTGTGTGTGTGTGTGTGTGTGTGTGTGTGTGTGAGAGAGAATTTAATATATTTTCTTTCCTTACTGTATAACTTAACTCTGCTATGGATCACAGAGGACGAGCTTCGAGCTGAATAAAGCAGGGTCGTCATGAAAAGAACATGAGGCCTTGAAGCGCTCACACAAATGTCCAGATATTTTTCATAATTCGTTTTCTCTCCTGTTTATATTTGACAGAAAAATGATTGTGACTTTCATTCATATTATTATAACTACTTAAAAATGAAACTGTCCAATAATCTATGTTTTATAAGGGTGAATGGGATCCATTGCCTCTTAGTCCACTCTGTGGTTTGGTGGAAGCTTTAAAATAGGTGGTCTTCTGGAACTCAGGTATGAGTTACACAGGCAGCAGAGGAACGAGGCTGTGTAGATGCCTAACAGGCATGTCAGCTCACAAACACTGGCTTCCACGAGATACCAGAGCCAGGCCGGCGCCACTGTCTCCAGCTGGGCCTAAACAAGATGAGCTGGCATGCTCTTCCACGCTCTGAGGTGTCTCCTGTCGTATTCACGGCCCCTTTGACCCCTCTCAACAAAAAGCATTACATCACTAACCTCATTCCAAACCGAATGCAAAACACAGCACAGGGCACAGCCACATTTCAACACATTTTTCGGTCACTTCGCACCTGCCCCACATCCACTCTGCACTGCTTTAGGATTAGCAGAAGTATAGAGAATAATTATCGGAGTACTTGTTGGATTTGTATGTGCATAATTTGGCGTATCATGACAGGTGGGAACAGCTGCTGGAGAATGCAATGCACTCCAATGGGAGACGCGATGATGAAACCCGGGTGGCCTGATTTATTAGTACACAAGCGTCTGCAGGGGAGTCACAGGAAGTATTTCAATATGGATTTTCTGAGGACTTGACATGACACAGACGCCTCACTCTCTAAAAAAAACCAGCCCGGGCCCATCTTTTGCAAGTGGGCGGAGGGTCTAAAATAAAATCAGCTGTCACTGTCTGCTCGGTGGACAGAGGTGGGCACGTACTTCTGGAGCTGGTCTCCAACACTGGGATTTGCTTTTGGTTTCGGGAAGACCAGGCTGCGTGGCCTCCGTGTGGGATTCTACCTGCTGAGCTTCTAGATTTTTATAATTAACTACATCCTGGTAGGTAACAAATACTTGTGAGCAGTTGAGTCTTTGTGCCAAGTGGATTTTTCTAAAAGTATGTGAATGATTCTGGCTTTTGAAATTATGTTTCTATGTTACTACATCTACAATCAAAGGAAATATATGTAATACAGAATAACATTTAATTTGGATATCTTGTAAGAAAAAAAAAACATGGACTACTGGCTCTGAATTCTTGATTCTAAAAATTCCTTAAGATTGTCCCCATGCACATCCAATAAAAATACCAGGATAAAATATAATCTTATGTTAGGCCTGCAGGGGGATAAACTGTGACTGAAACACTAAATTATCAGATTTTCTTTTTTTAGGGCTTGAGGAGAGATTCGATTTATTCTATTAACTAATTTCAAATAGATGGAGTTCTGAGCTGCTGAGCTGTTTGTGCCAAGGCCAAGTACCCAGAGGCATTATGTCGCTCTACTTCCACGTTGTGAGGAAAGCCATAAAATGAGGAATACAGAAGCGGAAACACAAATAAAGGCAGACATAAACGAGGATATCAATGTAGGATATCTTGGAAAGGAAGAGCCTTGACCTTACAGCTTTCCTCTTTATTATACTGAGAAACACTACCCTTCATGGTTAAGTTTAAAATAGGCTTGATTTATTTTTGCAGGTACATGGCGCCGAGATTACTTCACTTTCTTGTTATCTGAGCCCTCAACCCCGACCTAACGTGTCAGGAGATATCCTCAGACTGTTGACACATTTTTTTGGCTACAAAATTAAGGTCCAACCACAAACATTTACAGTCTGTGCATCTATATGACCCAAAAAACCTGAACTGAAATATGCCACTGGCAAAGTTTCACTGCTGAAATCAAAATTTCAACTCGTGGATATAAGTAACTGCTGAACTAGAAGTCTCTTCATTTAAGAGTGTAATGCGTTGTGTAAACATACTCACCGTTCCAAGGCTAAAATAGATGGGTGACTGACTTAACCTACAAATACAGCCAATGGGAGAAATAATGCACCAAAAGCTGCCATGAAATGTGTTATTGCCATGATATAATACAGCATTGTCAAAAGGATAAGAATAAACTTTCACCTAACTAATTCAAAAAACTAATAAAAAAATTGGATGTTGTGATTTGAAATATTTTAAGTACTTTGACATTTAATATGCAGCCATTATGTATTTTCCTTTGCTGCCAAAAAACAAGATAAATGTTGTTAAATATCATCCGACGCAGGAATTTGTTGACATTTATCTTAAAATCACTTTGGTTGAATACAAACAGAGTTAATTCACTGCAGAGTAAAGTAAGTTAGTCTCAACAGTAGAGTGAAGATTTTACGTCATATTTTATTCAGTTATTGCATCAGTGCATGTGTGAATACTTTAAATTCAAACAACAGCTGTAAATGCTGAGTCAGCGACTACCTGGGTGGCTGTTGGAGGAGTTTATTATCTCACTGACTGTTCTTGCAGCACATTAAAACACTCAGTGGGTTCATGAAGATATCCTCGTGGTTCTGGACTGCTGATGCTGCTACAGACATAAATTCTCACCAAATCTAATTATGTCTAAAATGAAAATCCATGTCACAGCTAATCCCACTTGCTTGATGATCACCTAAATCTGATGCTACATTTCTATCTTAAGTGGAAATGCAGCTTACAAAGCAGAGTTTGAATAATGATGATTAATACAAGAGGTAAAAGTGATTTAAAGTGGACAAAAGCCAGTGTCATCACAGTGGGCTTTCCAAGGAAACTGACTAAAAACACCAGAGGTACAATGATATTGAAGGAATATGTCTTAAAAAACGAAACCGCTGAGCAATTTCAGATGTTTAAGTGTAGACCGATATCTTATCACCTCACATCATTATCACTTACACAGCTTTTAATAAATCCTCCACAGCTCTGAATAAATGTCAGGGGACAGATGTGTAATTAATTTAAATTAAGGGACGCCATTTAAATCAATGGATCGTTTTAAAGACGTCAACACAAGAGCACTGCCTGCACTGATGTATCCCAGTGAAAGCATTACTCTGCCTCACACTTTGTTGCCTTTGTGAATGTAGTTACAAACTAACTAGTAGTTACAAACTACAAGAAGACTGGTGCTTGGAGGGCTTTTATTTTGAAAAACCTATGATTAATACACAAAATATAGAATACTCACCACATGAGCCATGTTGTCTACCACATACTAATATTTCTAGAGTTGTACTTAAAAACTGCTTAAAGGTTCAGTGTGTAGAATTTAGTGACACCTAGTGGTGAAAATGCACGTTGCAGCTGAATACCCCTCCTCTCACCCTCCTCTTCAAAAACCTGTAAGTGAACCTGTTGTATCCTTCAGTTGTCATAAAAACTCAAAAGGTGTTCAGTTTGGCCAGTCTGGGCTACTGTAAAAAAAAAAAATGGCTGCCTCCTTAGAGAGAACCTGCTCCCAATTCAAATTTAAAGTATTTAAATATAAACGACCCTATTCTAGGGTAAAGAAACAACAATTCGTACAATTTAGATGAAACACACAAGTGAAAACATCACTAGGATTATCTTATTTTGAATTTCTGCCCATAGATCCCTTTCACCTAAATCTTACACACTGGACCTTTAAATTGGTGGTAACATAAAGGGTGCTACCTCTGGATAATTAGAAAAGACCTAATAACACATGTAAGAGGCGTTCTTACTCTAACAGTTTACTGGCTATCTGTGCTGTAGCAGTGCAGGTTTAACCAGGGCAGGACTTCCTGTAAGCTTTGAACCAGAGGAACCGGATTCACTCTGCGGACTCAGAGGTCATCCCACTGACCAACTGTGAGGCCATGTACCAGGCAGCTGTCTCCAAGCGAGCGGACAACACCATCCCCAGCGGGGTATTTACGCTCGTGCATGGACTTGGTATCGCTTCAGCTATGGCACGTACTACTATTAGAGCTCTGCCTGCACTGAAAAAGAAAACTTGCCCAAGGTATAAGCCAAACCTCAGCGGCTATTTATATCGGTTTGTTTGCTTTCTTGGTGTGTATGTTGTTGGGGAAAGTCTCTTACCTGAGCACCCAGTGCTGCACAGTAGCTGAACTACACTAAGAAGGTATTGTCACCATTATTGTTGGTGCGGTCATGCAGTTATTAGTTGAGCTGATGACAGTTTTGAAGCAGGGAAAAGGGGGTGAGCGATATTGCATGTACATGTATAAATAGGGGGGGAAACATGAGACTCCCCTTACAGGGCAGAATATAGAGGGATGGTGCAGACAACATATAGACTATAACATATTGGTGGCTTTGCTCTGAAGAGCTTGTGCAATCTCTAATGTCGATTTGGAACCTTGACATAAAAGAATATACGTGAGTTTGTGTCTGCATTTGTGTGTCTGCAGAAAGCGAACCGCACATATAGCATCGGCTGCACCACATTTGACAACAGCCTGAGCTGCATGCACACAGCAGAGACCAGCCCTTCGCAGCATCTGTGTGATTTCAGGTCACAAAGAAATGGAGGCAGCTAATAATATTTCCTGCTTCATTAGGTCATGGAGGAATCGGAGGTCTGCTCCCTGCCAGTGGGAATCGCCAGTGTGAGGAAACAATTTGAGACCCAGGAAACGGCAACATCACACAATGTAACCCAGTTCCATTTCCATCACCGAAGTGTGCAGGTACACATATTAGAACACAGTGTCTATATACCTTCGTCAGGATGACACTAACAGCATGGAAGAGGTGACTGTGGGTAAATGACTGTATTGTTACTTCCTACCTGAGCTGGTTTCTATTTGCACTTCTCCATTTGGCTTCTCATCTGCATTGCTGCATGAGGAGTTTTACAAGGAACAAATCGACTTATTGCGCCAATAACCGAACGGAGGAAAAGTCTATGCATTCATGTTACAGACAGTACTTGACACTTCTAATATCTTTCATGGAAAAACCTCCAGGGAGTTTCATAACACTTAGACTGTAGCTCCGTTCGGCTAAAAGCGGTGGAAAAGAATTCATTATTCCAGGCTCTTGGTACAGTGTGAGTGAACAGCCTGGCACATTCTCTGACATCTTGCCTCCATCTGTGATTAGTTATCTCGAACCACAGCGAGCAATCCAACATTGTCTCCGCGTGGTACTCAGTCATGTACCGTGAAGCTTTGACTGTAAATTGTAGTGGAGTGAACTCACATCTGTGGCTACCACAAGGCGCTGTGGTTATGTGTGAAATGAAACATTGGGAGTCGTTTGCGTGATGCCGGGTTTGTGCGGCGCAGACACATTTTTTCTCCGCCCGTGTTTGACAACCCCGCCGTCTTTATCTTCACAGGAGATGTCAAACTCGGAGGTGACGGTGTCGAGCGGCATCAGGCAGGTCGGCCCGGGGAGCCAGCAGCTCAACTTCAACCAGGAGACGATGGTACTGAACGCGTCCCTCTACTGTGTTTCCGCAGCCGTGGCTTTGATAATGAGATCGACTCTTTAATAACCTTGTTGAGAAAAAAAACTGGAGCAGACTGCAATCAATCCATTTTGTGTAATTAATGTTTGTGTAGTGGGGAACAACAGTCTGGGCTGGGATTAAAAACACTTAATGAGAACATGGGCAGCGCTTGGAGGGTGTAGCTGACGAGTTCAATTTGTGTACTTGATGATGCTCAAAGATTTTTTCATTCATTTTCCACACACAGGTGTCGTACAGCGACAGTAACCTGGCATCCAGTTATGAAAACCATCAAGATGAAACAGGTAGGATGGGTTTCTTTTCCTTTGGATATTTTTATCCTCGGCTATAAAGACTGTCACTGCAAATTGAAGGCCTCCCTTTATTCTCACATCTGTGCTGATATTTTAGAAGAGGACTTTCCCAGGTACACTACAAAAGAACTGAGGGATCGCTTTGAAAGAACAATAGAAGAAGCTGCTCCTCCCAAACCAGTCAAAGTAAGCATTTCAGTTTCACTCGAGTCAGGCAAATACAGACAAACGTTTTTCATTTAGGGAACCTAAGAATGTGTATTTTAAGATACTTGATCTATTATTTAAAGTGAAAATCTTTAATATTTTCTTCCTGGTTTACTGGTGGTAACAGCAAGTGCTGTTTAAAGTGTAACTTCATCCCTAAGTTTCGTCTGAAGTGTCACTCCCTGGAAATTCAAAACATGCCCCGCAGAGCAGGGGGGTGGGGCTAAGGAAGTCATGCCATAGAGACATTCCTAACGGTTCACCCTATGTGAGCAGGCCAATACTCAAACGGTTTAAAACACTAGGTGGTGTACGGAGCCATTTTCAACCCATATATAATGCTAGTACATGTGATATGGAAACCAGCATTTATGTGTTTCAGACACTAACAGTCTTATTATTTAGTTTACTGCTCAAAAAACTTATTTAAATGTGCAGTATCACTTAATAGTGCAGCAAACATCAATTTGTTTCTTTATCAAAAATACAGCAGAAGAGCAGCTGTTGTGTGTGTTCACAGTGCAGCCAGTAAAAAAGTATTTTTTTTGTAAATAATTGAAATCATCATCTGATTTTGTGCTGCTGACAGTAGTATTACACACATGAAGTTAGTCACCTTGCTAAGGAGTTGGAAGTGTGCAGCCAACTCTTCATCCAACACCTCACAGTGGCTGCTCCTTATTGTTCCTGTACTTCCAAACCAAATTAAATGTATTAAAACGAAACCAATGTCAATACAAGAAAGCCCATGTTCAGTGTTGACGTTAACTTTACTGAAGTTGTATGTATTCTTGTTCAAGCTTCAAAATGAAAGCGAAGCCATGTTTTACCATATTATCACTTTAAACGGGAAGCAGCTGTACAAACTGATCAGTTTGCTTTACTCATGTGATATGAGGTCAATTCTGTACTTAATCTGCAAGTGGTACAACAAGGTGACTTGTAATGCACATATAGCTCTGCCTGGAAGTAATGGGTTGGAGGTATAGGTATTTACCCATAAATGTGGTTTTTGTTCCTTAAAAAGATTGGACGTGACATCAATCGTGCTAAGTGGTCCTCAAATGTGACACATAACAACGCCTTGACTTGTGAGGTCTACGAGGCGTCTGCTGCTGGAGCGAGAGAAGAAACAACAGCTGCAGTGATGGATTATGAAGACTTCCCGCCCCCACCGGCTGAGGATTCTGACTATCTTCCACCCCCACCTCCCGACTTACTACAAATGCCATTAGACGATGATAATATTCCAGAGGGCCATTACTCACCAGAGCCTCCAGAGCCAGCAAACCCCAAATACCAACTAAACAGAGAGGCTTACTTCAAGCAGAAGGGCATGTCAGAGCTGAAACGCCTTTACAAACACATTCATCCTGAGGTTCGCAGGAATATTGAGAAAGAGTGCCTGAGCAACAACAATGAAACAGAGATCCACCAGTCAGAGAGAGAAGAGTACATGTACGAGGACGACCGTGTTAGTCCAAATGAAATGAACGATGAAGAATACGCGGAGTGGGAGGAGATTCTTCCGGGCGAGGTGCAGAACATGCGTTGGATGTTTGAAAATAAGCCGCTGGACACCATCAAAGATGAAACTCTCGATGAGGAGGAGGAGGAGGATGACGACAAGAAAATAACTCAACAGGAAATGATTCTCGGCAAAGATGTGAGACGCACAGCCTGGATGTTTGAGACGAAGCAGATAGACGAGCTGGGTTCACAAAACCCCAACTCCACAGAATATCGAAATAAATCCAACAAATTTGACAAAGGGGACGTGCGTGCTGCGGCGTGGCTGTTTGAAACCCAGTCTATGGACACTCTGAACAAGATGCGTACAGAGGAGGATTTAACTAAAGAGGTCGCGTTCACTGAAGAGGATGGAAATGCCACCATTTACATGATTGACAATAAGTACATGGAAAGCCTCGGGCACACCGAGACCATTGACGAGAGCCACCTGCTGAGTCTGAGGGCAGTGTTGGAGGAAATAAACGGAGAGGTGAAAACCATAACAAGCACTTTTGACACTCAGTTTAAATGCATCATTATGGGCCAATCGAGCCAGATGCTGGAGATTAAGTCCGTGCGCAAGATTGAAACCGAATTGGAAAACTCCATTGCATCACGCTGGCTTTTCGACACCCAACCCCTGGACATGACAAACAGAGAGCCTACACCTCTGAAACTCGTATGCAGTCTTTCCATGGAGGACAGCAGTAAGGGAGACTGGGGCAGGTGGCTGTTCGAGATCAAGACGCTGAATTCCTTAAACGAGTGGGAAAGCTCTCAGATGGAGAAGGAAGAGCTCATTGGAACCGATGTGCGCAAACACTGCCTGGTGTTTGAAACTCAGCCAATGGATTCTCTGAAGGACGACTCCAACGCCAGACCTCAGGGTGTGGAAGAAATCATCGGAGGCAATGTGAGATCTGCGAGGAACTTTTTTGAAACCAGCCCTCAAGTAGCCAGGAGGAATTGCACAGATGTGGGAAAACTTAAAAAGGCAACAGTAAGTGAAGAAATGAAAGGGGATGTGAGACACCAAAAGTGGCGCTTTGAGAGTCAAGCTCTGGAGCACATAAGAGATGAAAAGAAGGAGGTTACACAAACCGTTAATATTCAGGAAGACCTCACACAGGAGGATGGCACTAGCTGCAGGGCGGATGTTCGTAAGAATTGCTGGGCATTTGAGACGCAGTCAATGGATACTTTGAAAGATGATTCAAATACTCAGTCTATGACAAAAGAGGAGATTATCGCAGGTAACGTGAGATCAGCCAGGCATTATTTTGAAACGAATCCAGATGAGGAGTTGAAAGAGCTTGCAGAGGTGGGCAAACTTAAAAAAGCAGCGGCACTTGATGAGGAAAAAGGTGACGTGAGACATCAGAAATGGAGATTCGAGAGTCAACCCCTGGAACAGATTAGAGAGGAAAAGAAGGAAGTCGTTCGAACAATCGACATGGAGGAAATTGATAAAGTGGACGTCTTGAACTACAGGCAAATCTTCGAGAGCACAGATTCAACCTGGAGAGATGAATCACATAAGATCCTCATAGAGGGTGCGCAGTCTGGGTCTGTGAAATCCAATAAAAACCTGTTTGAGTCTTCACAGCTTTACGCCATGCAAGACAGCTCAGGCCACTTTCATGAGGTGAGAACAGTGCGGCGTGAAGAGGTTGTAAAAGGAGACGTGACAAGCTGCAAGTGGATGTTTGAAACTCGACCAATTGACCAGTTTGACGAAACAATGGATAGATACCAAATTATCAAAGGTATTTCCAAACAAGAAATAGAATCTGGTGATGTTAAAACTGCAAAGTGGCTGTTTGAAACGCAGCCTCTCGATGCTATTAAGTACTTCAGCAATATCGAAGATTTAGAAACTGTGGAGACAAGTACGAAACAAGAGGTTGTGAAGGGCGATGTGAAAACCTGCAAGTGGCTATTTGAGACAAAACCGATGGACATCCTGTGTGAAAGATCTGAGTTGAAGGGTGAAAACGAGTCTGAAGAAATGCGAAAGGGAGACGTCAAAACGTGCACATGGCTCTTTGAGACACAAGCACTTGATGCTATCCACGAGACGGAGACAGTTCTGAAGACATGCACAGTCAATCAAGAGGACGTTCGAGGGAAGGATGTGAGAACGGCTTGTTTTCTCTTTGAGACAGAGAATCTGGAGAACCTCACCGGGGAGGAGACGGATTCGTTCAAGCGCGTCACTGAGATAGACATCGGGTCTGGAGATGTGTCGAGGATGAAGTATGTTTTTGAAAACCAGACCTCAGATATCATGACTTCAACATCTGACGAAGTGATGCAAAAGCTCAAGAGAGTTCAGACTGAGGATATACAAAAAGGAAATGTGGGGACCTGCAAATGGCGCTTTGAAAACCAATCCATTGATACATTACACGAAAGCCAAGAAGAATCGATAAGCCGTAGAATAAATGATGTACAAGGCGGAGATGTAGATAAAGGCCGCTTCATTTTCGAGACACGTTCACTGGATAAGATCCACGAGGTGTCGGCCGAATCTGACTCTGAGCTGAGGAAAATACAAAAGATTGTTCGCGACAAAGATGAGAAAGGTGATGTGAGAAATTACACCATGATGTTTGAAACTGAGCCCCTTTACGCTATTCAAGACAAAGAGGGCCATTACCACGAGGTCACCACTGTGACGAGCGAGGAGGTATCAAGAGGAGATGTAGTGGGAACCCGGTGGTTGTTTGAAACCAAGCCTCTCGATGCCATCCAGGACACAGACGAGGTTTATGTCATAAAATCTGTCACACAACAGGATGTGCAAAAGGGAGATGTCACCTCTGCAAAGTGGAAATTTGAGACTCAACCTCTTGATAGGATTGCGGAAGAAAAGAAGGAATTCACAAAGACTGTAGATGACATTCAAGGAGGTAACGTCAGCATGAATAAACACCGTTTTGAGTCGGATGCCTCGTCACAGGAGTCCGTTAGAACGGTAAATGTAAGTGAAATACAAAAAGGTGATGTCAGGTCTGCGAAGTGGAGATTTGAAACCACGTCAATAGATAAAATAAAGAGCATGAGCTCTGAAAATCTGATTGAAACTGTAAGGAGGGAGGAGGTTGCAAGGGGAGATGTTAAACAGTCGGTCTGGCTCTTTGAGAAAAATCCTCTTGACCACATTAAAGAGGCAGATGAAGATGTGGAGACAACTCAAGAGGAGATCCCCAAAGCGGATGTGAAGACTGCGACTTGGCTCTTTGAAACGACACCAATGGATGACTTTAATGAGACCAAAATGGAGAGGACGGAAATTCTGGGGAAGAGCGTAAGGGGAACGCTTGAGGAGCTTTATAGTCAGGAAATGGTGAAATCGAAGGGAATACTCATTGAAGCTGATGAAATTGGCGATGTGAGGATGGCAAAGTATCAGCTAATGAATACGCAGGCTCCGGAGATTCAACGAGAGGACGTCATCAGCGGAGATCTGCAGACGATTATGATGAACCTGCTTACCAGACAGGAAAGAGGTGAGCAGCAGATCATCATAGATTCAGAGGAGAAGGGCAACATTAGTTCAACAATGCAGGAGCTATTCAGCCAGAAAACAGACAGCTCTACTGAAAGAGAGGAGATACTAAGTGGGGATATTCGGGAAGCTATAAACAACCTTTTCAGTGGGGACGGGACAAAGAAACATGGAATACTCATCCAGGAAGGTGAAAAGGGAGACGTACAGATGACAATATATTCCCTCCTCAATCAACAAGAGAATGCCAATGTTGAAAGAGAAGACATCGTAAGAGGCGATATAAAGAGCACCCTCCAAAAACTGTCCAGCTATGACAAGACAGATCAGGCCATGAAGATAAAGGTGGAAGATATTGTGAAAGGAAATGTCAACTTTTACTCCACATGCATTGAATCTGGAGCACTTGACTATCTCAAACAGCTCCATCTAGGAACTGATGAGACGTCACCCGAGAGAGAAGAAAAAGTGGAGATCGTCGGAGGTGACATCAAGGGCACAAAACTAATCCTCGGTCGGAGTCAAATGCAAATTGAGCGCACAGTAGAGGATGTGACACCTGGTGATGTTCACAACACAGTTAAGATGTTCATGACAGAGCCGACCGTAGAGAGACTCCAAAAAGAGGAGATCGTCAAGGGTGATTTAAGGGCTGCTATGAGTTCCCTCTCTGAATCGGTGAATCAGACAGTTGTTATGGAGAAAGAGGAGGTGGTGAAAGGCAACCTTCCGAAGACTCTGCGGCGTCTGGAGAAGGCTCAGCAGCGCCACAAGGAGGTGGAGAAGCCAGATATCGTACCAGGAAATATTAGAGGGGCTAAGAGATCGCTTGAGAAATCAGCAACATTGAGAACTAAAGTCGATGTGGAGGATTTGGTTTCTGGAGATGTAAAGGCCACGCTGAAATCTCTGGAGCTGGCAAAGCAAACGGTGCGGGAGATTGAAAAGGAGGAAATTGTGAGAGGTGATATTCACACAGCAATGCAAAACCTACACGATGCCTCCAGTGAAAGGATAACGTGTCAGCAGGAAATAGATGTGCAGGGAAACATCAGAGGGACCATTCAGCTCTTAATGGAGTCTCCACCTTCACCGAGGATGCAGAGAAGCCCGAGCGGCGAGGGCGACGTAAAGGGTGACGTCAAGATGTCAATTAAGTCATTATATGACATGCAGGAGCAGACCCAGCTGGAGAAAGAAGAGGTGATAAAGGGGGATGTAAAAGGCAAAATTAAATCTCTGCTGGAAACAGCGCAGCGGGAAGCTCAAACCAAAGTCAGGCAAGGCGCATACAGAAGAGCTCGAGTCAAGCAGAGCCCTCCAGTTAAAAACCTTAATGCTGATGCACAGAGGAACATTCAGAAGGTAAGAACAGCTAATGTGGTGGAAACATCAACATCCTTGAAGGAAACTGAAAATGTTGCATCAAAGACCTGTACTGTGGAGCAGTCATCTCAGCAATCGACAACTGTGGTGGAGCACAAAACTATTACTCAAAACCACGGCATCAAAACAGTGAAGACAGAGTTTCGTAATCTAAACTCTAACCAGAGGGGAATGACAAAACAAGACAAAACCAGAGTGAAAACTGGTGTTTACATCTTAAAACAACAAGTGCCAGAGCATGATCTGCCTCTCCCACCTCCACCTCCTCCAGTAGTAGACACTGACCTTCCTCCTCCTCCTCCTCCCACTCCTCCTCCTCCTCCCTCTGTTGATTCTGACATTGATCAGCTTCCTCCTCCACCACCACCCCTCACCAGTGAGCAGGACCTCCTCCCACCTCCTCCATCTCAACAAGAACTGGAGAGTATGCCAGCACAGGCAATTCACCCTTCACCAGTCAAAGCCAAAAGGTTGACTGTGAAAAAAGTGAAAGCTCCGACTTTACACCAAGTCCCGAAAATGGAGCCTAAAGTGGAGATCAGCAAAACACAAAAGGTGGAGGTTACATCGGAGAAAAAGGTAGAAATGAACCAAAGCCAATCAAAGACAACAACACATACATCAAAGACCGTCTCATATGAAATTCCTCCACCGCCTGAGTCACCACGACCAGTGCAGAAAGTTAATGTTGCTCCTGTGAAATTCACCCCTCCGTCTTCTCCTACTCCACCGATGAGAGGAATCACGACTAAATTCACCCCTCCGTCTTCACCTACTCCCCACATGAGGGGGATAATGACTAAATTCACCCCTCCGTCTTCTCCTACTCCCCCCATGAGGGGGGTCATGACTAAATTCACCCCTCCGTCTTCTCCTACTCCCCACATGAGGGGGATGATGACTAAATTCACCCCTCCGTCTTCTCCTACTCCCCACATGAGGGGGATAATGACTAAATTCACCCCTCCGTCTTCTCCTACTCCCCCCATGAAAGGGAAAATGACTAAATTCAACACTCCTCTGATAAAAGCAGAAGAACACTTCCGGAAGCTGAGAGACGAAAACACGCCACCAACAACTCCGACCCCCATTTACATACATGACTCGGTTACTGCAGCTCTTGAGATGCTCTCCAACGAAGACATAGAGCAGTTTGATGCCAAAACATCAGAAATCACAAAGCAGCAAGCTGAAAAGAAGTCTCTCAATGTTCATTCAGACTTACTACCATGTGATTTATCCAAGCATGTTGTTAATACCACCCATGGCAAAGTCAGTGCCAGTCAGGAGACAATGCTCAGGGATTCTATGATTATATCTAATGCTAAACAGCAAATGGTCTCTGAGAGCTCTAAGGTTGTCTCTGTTCAAAAGACTTCAGTGAGACAACAGATGCATTCGACATCACAGAGCACAGTTTCGGTTTCCTCCAGTCAGTCTGCGGCGTCTGTCATTACTGGCCAAGTCCACACGTCAAACACTGTAGTTGCAAGGACAGAGAACATGACTGCTGAGAGAAAGGAGTCTAAAAGTCAGAAAACAAAGGGATCCGACAAATCTGAAGATAAAAAGGAAGGCGAGATGCCTAAACCTGAACGCTCTGCTGAGGAGAATGTGAAATCAAGCAAAAAGCAATCTGAGAGCAAGAAGACTTCAGACAATCCAGCCCCTACATTAATCACTAACCTTCCTAATCAGTCCTCCAAAACAGACAATGTCACTTCAGGCAAAAATGGAAAGGAGTCAAAATCACCACAGCGTGAAAACAAAAAGAAGAATGATCACTCTCCTACCAAGAGCCAAGAGAAGGTTTCTGATCAGCCAGTGCAAACAGACAAGACAGCTGCCACTGCAAATGGAAAAACAAGCAAGCAGAACCAAAAGGGGAAAAAGAACAACAAACAAGAGAAGCAAGTAGAGACAAAAATGTCGCATGAGAGTGAGAAACAGAGTGTTTCACAAGAATTGAAGGTGGAAACTACAAGGGTGAAAGTGATCAGTGAATCCAAAGAGTTAAAACTTGGAATTAAGAAAGTCACGGCCTCGCCTGCTCCTGTCTCAGCGCTGGCTGCTTCTGAGATCATAACAGACAGCCAATTAGAGACTCCGACTCCCACAAAGAGGAAGAAGAAGTCCAAAAGGTCTAAAGGATCACCGCCAAGTCAAAGTAAAGATGTTTCCACAGAATCGAAGGTAGAAGCTAAAGAAACCAAGACTGTTACTACCCATCAAACTCAGGACACAATTGCAGTTGCCCAAGTTCACAAAAGTTTAAAAGAAGAGCACATGCAAGTCATGAGAGAAGTCATCGCCACAGACAATCAGAAACTAGAGCTAAAAGGAATTCAAAAAGACGTGAAGTCGTCTGAAAAGAAGAAAGGAGTGACGCTTCTTCAGCAGAGCGTGGAGGAACCACGAGAAGAAAGTAGGAATGTCCCAATTACAGTGACATGCGAGTCAGAACAAACTCAGTTGGCTAAGTCCACGACCGGGAGAACAGATGGGGAATCTCAAAGGCGAGAGGTCCAAGTGTTAATCTCTCACATGACAAAGCTACGAAGAAAAAATGATTCTAAATCTTTGAAGACTCTGCTCAGGGCACTCCCAGATTGGCTCATAAGTCCACAGAGAAAATGTGAACTGGAGGATTCCGTGGTGGAAAGTGATGCACATAAAAATGAAGAAATTCTCTCACATGTGAGGAAACTAGCCGAAGCTAAACTAATGCATCTGGAAGATAATGAAACAATGGAGAAGCACGAATTTGAGTCCGTTTCTGAGAAGGCGATTTCTAGTGGGGCAACGCAAAGAATTTCCAAAATCAGTATTGGTTCTGCAAAAATTGAGAACCAAATAACTAAAAAGACATCTCAAGTATGGAGGGAAGAAGTGAGTCAGTTCAAGTCTGTCGACCTGCGTGCTCCTTCGCCATTACTGAGGATGCGTTCTCCCTCGCCGACATTCATCACTATAGAATCCACACGAAGAACCAACTCCCCCCAGAGGGTAACCCCATCGCCCACCCTGCTGCACAGGCCTCCCACTCCTCCCACACCACCACCACGCAGGTGCGACACACCCACATCTCGCCTTAATAGAATAACGCCCTCTCCGACCTTCGACAGAGCAGAAAATTTGGCTCGTCTGAAAGACACAACAGCCAAGCTCTCACGTGGCGTCACCCCACCCCCCCTTCTTGCTCCACAACAGATATCAGAGCAGAAGTCAGAGATTGTGGAACCGCCTGCATCATTCCATCGGCAAATCAAAATCGAGTCCCAAGTAGTGGAGGCTCAGACTTTGACAGCAAATGAAACACAAAGTGAGTCTGAGACCCAAGCACCATTGTGTCCATATAACCCAGATCTTGAGGAAGATTCCGAGCTGTCATCTGCCTCTGTCAGAGAAAAGAGAGAGTTTTTTGAAGATGCTCAAAAGGCTGAAATTCAAAAGACCTATGTGCGGAAGGAGCAGATTGCTATCCCTGAACGACTGGGCCCTGACCTGGAGGAGGATGTAGCAGAAGATAAAAACAAAGAAATTGATGAGCTTCCCAGAGCGGACTTGTCTGGTCTTGTACATAAATTTGAATCATCAGAAGAGAAAATGTATTTAAAAAAGGAGCTAATCCCACTCGCAGAGCAGCTTCACAACAATACGGAAGGAACAGCTTGTAAGAAAGAGAAAGTAGACATCCTGGAACAGGGAATGCCAAGTTTTGACATCCAGGCCATTAAAAATGTTTTTGAACTGGGTGAGCTAAGTTCCTCTTTCAGAGAGGAGAGGGAGGATCAGGAGGAGCCTGAGTCAAATCGGAGTGAAATAACAGCAGACACTTCAAAGCGGGAAAGGTCCCAAGAGACCAGGGGAGGCTCAGGGCAGAGCACCCCCCTCCCTCTCCAGAAACATGAAGCAGACGCTGTGCCAGCAGAACCATCAGCCTTCTCTGAAGCCAAATCAATCACAGAACATTTCTCAAATGTTGATGAGTTTGGTAACGAGGTCATCGGAAAAAGGACGGCTGTCATCGAGCTTTCGGAGAGCTCATCATCCCAACAGGTTCCTTTCTCCTACGCCGATGTAGTCAAAAAAAAGGCTGCAGTAGCGAGGCGAACAGAAACGTACGATGAAGACGCCACGGAGAAGCTGCTGAGGAACTTCCACAAAACGTGGACGGAGAGTGAGACAGTTTTCAAGAGTCTGGGCTACTCTGTGTCTGAAGAGACGACGGCCCAAGTTCTATCGAGTGAAACAAGGATCGTCTCATCTGGTAAAACCCGAACAGCATGACATCACAGAACTGAATGGCATGGACAACGGGTGGCTTTAATTTGAGTGTTTTTGTTTGTGCTGTGTTGCAAAGCAGAATTACCAATACTTAGATTACGCAAGTGTTTATGTACGACCAGGTACTAACCAACAAGACCAGAATTCTTCAGCCATGCTAGCAGCTCTGTGAGGCTGTGTGAAACAGATGAGTTCTCATTAACATGCTTTCAATGGAAATACTAACATGCTGATGGTTAGGAGGTCATCCTTAACTTCTTACTTTTGGAAGTGAGCCTGCTGATATTCTCACGGTCCTCATCAGCAAAAGGAGTTTGCTGAGTTGCCATGGAGTTGTCAAAGAATGTCCTTTCCCGCTGAATACAAATGGCAGCCAATTACATCCAACCCCCGCAAACAACCTTGAACAGAGACGGTTTACAATCTGTTTTTCTCTACGAGCAAATTGCAGGTATCGGTGAAAATGGGAGCAAATAAAACTAAAACCTGAAGAATAATTTGAACCGTTCCCTCTGAAAGCAGTTGCAACAGTTTAAAGGAATGAGCATGACACGTAACCTTTTAAGTGTAACCATTATGCACCGTATTGCTTTGTATTTGCAAGATTAACCATAATAACAACTGAAAAAAAAGCTCTGGCTCATTATTGCATTGTGAAGCAGTCCAGAGAAAATGCTTTTCACGTTGGATGGATAAAAAAAAAACCTCACAATTTGCATTTTATCTCTTTCAAACAGGTTCGAGTTCCGAAGTCGGAGCTGTGCACACTGTGTCGGATGAGAGCTTATCCAATGGATGCTCTGATAGTGGACAAAAACAAGTACCATAAATCCTGTTTCTGCTGTGAACACTGCAAAAATAAATTAAGGTAAATGTGACACTCATTCAAACAAATGCCCACAATGGACTATTTGAACATTGCAATATTAATTAGTACATTTCTTGGTGTTTCTAATCATAGCTTAATTGTTAAAAAAAACAATGTTATGCTTTTAATGTCGTGTAACTAACAACAGGAGGTGTTTTCTCTTTTCTTGTAGTCTTGGAAATTACGTCTCTCTCCACGGACACTTCTACTGTCTGCACCATTACAAACAACTCCTCAAGTACAAAGGGAACCACGATAATGGACTTGGGCTGAAACCTCCCACAGGAAGAGGTGCACCTGTCCCCTCAGATGAGAAACTTGAATGGAGATATTCCATGAGCAGCATTAGTTCAGTAGACAAAACACACAGCGGTGAAAACGAAACGACAAAAGCGTTTGATGAAAACAAACCACACTCAAATAAAATATCTGTAGTTTGGCCCCCACAGGCCGATCCCCCAAAGAAAGCCTTTAAAATAGAGGAAGACATTGAGCTAACTAGACCACAGTGGCCCCCTCCAGACAACTCCCCCAGGTCCCCCAAACAACAGCACAGAAAGGCTGTTCCCAGAAGTACCCTTTGAAGGAAAGTCACCAAAATACACGGTTTAGTCAAGTAAATACAAAGAAGAGCAGCAGACGACAATGAATGGTAATAGAAAATGTTACAGAACTGTCCCGGAGGCTCAGTTTAGGAAGTGTTTGGTTGAAGGTCGTGCAGTAAGTCGATTCAAAAGGGAACAAGAGATGTAAGGATACGTTAACTGTATCGTAGATGGTGTGAAGAAGCAGGTTTTAATAGTAAGGTTTAGAGAGATAGATGTAGAAAGTGGAAGCAGATGTGAAGTGGTGTGCTTTGAACTGACGTGCTGATGTGTAATTTTACATCCACTGAATTTGATAAATTTGTTTCCATTTAGTTTTTGACACAAAATAAATAGATTTTCAAATTTGAGAAAAAAATATATTAAGTAATTCTTTGCACTTCAATAGGGACCTTGCACTATTCGTGCTCGGGGCCTAATAACCTGATAACAATTGTTAGTAAAACATTATAATGTCAAATTTTGTAGTATAATAGTCAAATAATATTTGTATTAGCATTGTAAAAGAGATAAACATTTTAAAATATAATCTGCCCTCCCAGTTTCCTTTTCACCCCTTTTGTTTTAGTCTACCATTATTGGTTAATTGTACAATTCAGTCCTTTGTTTTTCTAACTGCATGGTGATGCTGTTCTGCTGTTGTATTATTTCGTCAGAGTTTTTATCTTTTAACATATCAACATTTGTGCATTTGTCTTTTTAGCACCTGGTGTGCAGACTACTAAAAAGCTTATTGGAATTATTTTATTTATAATATTGAAAGTATATAATATAAACCAGTGAGTTGGTGGTGATCATGTTTGTTTTGGACATTTGTATCCTATCTTGAACGACAACTATTTTGCAATGAAGAATTGTATTTTTTAGATTAGACCGATATAAGACAATTCCTGACTTTGTCATGCTGTCAGGCTGGTTCACTTTCTTTATTGCCGATCTAAGAGCAATAAAACGTATGAATGTCACTGTTTCATTTGTCTGTGTCTTTGAAAGTCTCTGGCCTACTTTATGCATTAGCGTCAGTGTACCGTATGTGAAATGTCAATCTGTCGCTCCATCTCCAGAGTTCATCCATATCAAACGCAGAGAGGACGAGCTGTCACACAGCTTGTCATGCGAGCATCTGACAGAAGCCGCCAACAGTAGACCCTGTCTACTGTTGGCGGGTCAGCCGATCCCTTTCACACAGTCAGTATAATCTCCTCTAGAAGCTATCCCCACCCCTGAGGGGGGATTTTGGAGCTCAGACTGCAGGTGTCCCTTCAGCAGGACAACCAATTGAATGCAGCCTATGAGAACGCTTGAAATTGGACATTAACAGGCAGGAGGATGAGGGACAGCTTAAGCACATGCAGTGTGATATACAGCAGCGGAGGAAACCACGCCGTAAATTATTTTTTACTGCCAGTCTAAAATAAGCCAATGACCAAATGTGGGCACTCATCCTCTTACTGCTGCTCACTGTGGAAGCTTAGCATCCAATTTGTCAGGTCTGACCACCTTTACAACTGCAAAACAAGATATACACGTTAGTTTATATGGAAGGATTTAGTATTTCAGCATGTGGGGAGGAAGTATATCAAGTTAAAAAATAAGGCTTGGTATAAGGTTATGTTTAAAGTAGGGACACAAATGGGGTATTGTATGCAGCATTTACCTTATATATTACTTTTGAATACTGATGTGAAAATATTCCACAGCCCACAACAAAGAATACATTTGAGCATTATTACACTGTTGAATATATATCCTTAAAGATTATTTATATATGAATGTACATATATATAGTATGTGGCCTATATACTTATGTATACAACATTAATTGCATAGATTAGGCTCTTTTTTGTGTATACACATATTGTGACTTTTTATTATTTATATTATATGTATATGTGGGTATATTTTTGTGTTTCTTTGTCTATATATATATATGAATTATACATATATATTAGGTTAATATATTAATATTCTTTTCTTTAATTTGTATTTCACATTTGCCTTTAAGCACAGTCTAAAACAGTGAGCTTTTTACTGAACATACTGAGTTTTAGAGATGCATCTATAATCTTAGAAAGGTCCTGATTCTTTTTAAATAACTTACAGTATATAACAAAAAATCCCTGCACACACTTGGTTGTGTGAGGAGCTGTTTCCAGCTGGACAGCAGACAGAGTGGGATCTTTGGTTGGAGAGAACACTTGGCAGGACTTTGCTGAAATCCTCTCTCAGAGACAATCTACCCTGCTGCTCCGCACTTTCCCTCTCCGAGCGGATTGGTGAGGGATCCGTGGGATCACTCTCTGATTGGCCGGCTCCGCCTCGTCAGGCCACGCGTCAGCCCCGGCTCCACTACCATCACCTCCCCCCACCCCCCCAGTGCTCCCCCTCCTCATTGTGGAACAACAGTGCGGGAGGATGTCGGAGCGGCGGCAGCAGCATCAGGACCACAAGTCGGGAGTGGGATGGAGCCGCTGAGTGAGGTAGGCGCAGCAGCGATGCCCTTTCTCTCTCCTCCTCTCCATCATGGCGTGTGCGCTGCGGGTCTGAGCCTCACTCGTCCTGCGGAATGTGGCCGCCTGAGCAGGGACGTCTCTACTTTTTATTGTTGTGGTTTCTGCGCGGTTGTAGCAGCTGCACCTCAGACAATAATCGGTCCTTCCTGGTGCTTCCGTGCGCTCATCCGCAGCTTCCCGGCTGTTGGGGGTTGCGGTCGCCGCTTCGGTCCGGTGATAAGCTGCCTGTCTGGGTCTGGGGGGGGGGGGGTGCAGCTACTCAGGCTGATCACCGATTCTCCGTCCTGTGGGGCACCGTGGAGCCGTCAGCCCCCTGCACCCTTGTGGAAATGCGTAGGTTGTCCAGGACGATGGGCGGTGCGGATGGCCAAGTTACACGGTGGCCCATCAAACTTTAATCACATGTATTTATTCATTCTGATGGGATTTTTTTTTATTCTCGTCCCTAAACCATGGAGGGAGCATCTCATAGAAAATTTACTTGAAACAAATCTTCGTTTAAGCCAGGGCTGATATTTTAAAACTGTAAAGATTACAGTGTTATTTATTAGACGTTCAATTATGGATAATGCTCAGTAAGTAAGATGTGTGGTTTGAGATATCCAGTTTAGACACTGGCCGGCTTAGAAAATAAATGTTCTGATAAAAAATCATCTCCACTGATGTTTTGTGTTGAAACTTCAGTGAAACTGAGGGAATATGTTTTTTTTTATTTCATATTTTTCAAATATTTAATAAAACCATTTATGTTTGGACAGAAAAGAGTCGAAGAAATAAATGCAATCTTGAGTAAGACATGCATGGAAATCTCCCTGAAATAGGACGTCATTTTAAAAACTTATTTTAGACAAATATAATCCTCAAAATCCATTTATCATCTTTCAAAAAATGTAAGATTATCACGTTTGCCTTCATTTTTCTCCCTTTGAGGTACACAATCATATTTCTCTTCCTTGATATCTTATTGTGAATCTCGTGTCGCAAAAGATTTTATGAAAATACTCTGAGAAGTTCAAAGTCTGGAGTGAGTGAGTCGTCTCCACGATCTGTTTCTTCCTGCTGCCGTTGCCAGGACATAGATCATTATCTGGATCCTACGCTAATCCTCTTTCTCATTTAACCCCATGATGGTTTCCGTTACATGTCCATCCACCAGTAGACAGCGAGCGGTGATTTGTGCCAGACTGTCTGTCTTTTTGTTGGCTGCTCATCCTGCTCCTGCCATAACTGCAGGTCTGTGTCTGTGCCCTGCTTCCTGTGACTGCTCTCCCTAATCACATTTTTGCAAGGTGTAATTAGACGAGGGAGAGTGAAGCTTAATCCCTGGTTTAAATGTTCTGTCTTGCTTATAGCCGGTGTTGCTTCTAATGTGACATTAGTCTTAGAATATGCATTTGTGGAGATTTTCTTCAGGTATCTGTGTGTTGAGCGTTTTGTTTGAACTAGAGGATCATTAAATAGGTCAGTGGAAAACAAGGAAAAGAAAAACCTGGCAATTCTGTATTTGTATGAAATGTTAGGTGTCAGATGAGAGTTTCTTGCAAATCCGCGAAAAACATTATTTCTTTCTTGGCATAATCTAATGCGGTGCATCCTGGCAGTTTAGGGCTATAATGGCTATTGTGTCACGTCCACACAATAGCAGAGTATTTACTTGTCCAGAACAGCCTGGGCTCAGCTATAGCTAATAATAGGTTGACATGTGTGATGCTTTTCACATACACACACACACACTGGAGCTTTCCCACAGCTATTTTCCAGTAAATCATTATGGATCCAATAGCAAAAACAAGGACATATATCAAAATGCAAGACAAGAATGTTTTCTCCCTTTTCAGGATTGAGGAACTTTGTTGTTTTTAGGTGCAACTAGCTCATACATCTTGACTCAAAGCAGTCGGCTGATTCAGGACAAGAATCCGAAGGTGGGAACAGGGAGACCTTAGTGTGAGGGATCTGTCTCATGTGTCAGACGCTTCCTGAAGGAGGAGAGGATGGGAGAGATGTGCACGGGATTGAGGGAGGATGGAGGAGGTGACAGGAGGGATGAGTGAAAGGATGCATAGGTGTGAAGAGGGATTGGTGAGGGAGAAGGGTCAGAGGAGAGACACATTTAGACGATGGGTTAACCAGGTATAAGAAGGAAAGATAAGAAGTGGCACACACACACACACACACACACACACACACACACACACTTTGCTTATGTTTTTGTATTGCCCATACGCATACATGTAAACTACAACTTAACTGTTTGGCAGAGGCATATAACCGCAGGACGTTAATCCTTGTATCTTTTAACATACTTCCCACTTCCCAAAATGCACTGCAATCTGTCTAAAACAACACAATTTGATGATCTGTATATATAATTTGCCTTTTGTCTTTAATGGCTTTTTCCCTTAAGCTACTATTGCTGTGTAGTCCTGCAAAGAACGTACTCATAGATGCAGTAGTATATGCTTTTCCTCTCAGTCTTGCATCAGCCTTTAAAAACTGACTCTGAATTTTAAGTTACAGTGCAGTTTTAAATAAGCAAAGTGAAATATTTGCTATTGACAGTATTCCCATTTTTTTGTTTCCATATTAAGGCATATAGTATATATATAGTCTACAAACCAGCAATTATGGGCACGTTAGTTCAAACACTGATTTGAAAAGACACCATAATCCCAGTATGGGGCATTTTTCGTTGCAATTATTTCATGGTTACAAATACTGAGAGTGAAGGAATGCATTTCACTGGGAGGCATCGAGGAACAATTCCAGCCCATGACTGGATTCGGGCTACCACATTAGAGGAATAAGTCTGAACCAGGGCCTCTTGAAGTTTGACTTGATTTCCCCAGTGACCAGCAGACCAAAGCAGTTTTTACTGCAGTGACGAAAAAGGGCCTTGGACAGGCTCTGCTCAAGCCTTGACCCTGAAACTGCAAATAGGAAAGAATTTAAAAAGCTGCTTTAATGCTGGGACTGCTAATATCTTGACTCGTGTTATTTCCGCTGAAACGTACACGTACATGTAGCGAGGGTTGTATGTTGTTCAAGAAGAGCATCAATAAGTTCACTGTTGTGGGTTTTTCGCGATAAGAGCCGATGATTGAAGGCTTAGCGTCTCTCCTGTAACTTGTTGGACTCATTAAACAGTGTGTTAGTTTGTGTTTGTCTTTAAAATACAAGTGTAGACAGACGGAGTCGTCTGAATCTGTTTGCTGACAGCGTTTATGAGACGTTACAGCTGAGAAAGCTTTTCTCTTATTATATTTAACTGAACAGTTACAGAGCTGAGCTACTAATGATAAAGTAGGAACAGCAGCAGGAGAAAATGCCAAAGTGCAACTGGATCAAATGAAAACATTTTCGATTAATGCGCTATAAAGAAAATAATAGGCTAATAACGCAAAATAACACTAATTCTAATATCACTGCTATTAAACAAATTATAGTTTCAGGGTGAGTACTGAAAATAATTTGTGTTAATGATTTTCCACTCTTCGTCTGCTGCTATTTTTTGCCTCACAGAATTATTGCTTATGGACAGTTCCATTAGTGGGCACAGTGTGATACCCCAGTCTACCATAACTGAGCTGTGTTGTAATCCTTTAACACATATGCTCTTAGAATGACAGTCTGCTTCAGCTGAGTGACGGCGGGCTCTGTAACAGTCTCCAGCCTCGGCTCAAGTCTGATTTATTTTTCGCATGGTTCTACAATTCTGACTTACTCAAAAAAAAAGAGGAAAAAAACCAACTAACGCATTCAGAGGAAGCAAATTGCTCTCCAGAGAAGAAATTGAGCCAGATAAAAAAAATCTATGCAGAGACAGCAAAAGATTCTCCATCACAAAACCAAACAAAGTGCTGTCCAGAACTGCCTTTGACCCATGAGTTGATTTAATGTGACACATTGCTTTTTCTTGTGGTTGTTCTGCTGCTGTCCCAATTTCATTGTGTCTCAAACAAGAGTGTGCGGGTGTAGAGGTCAGGGCGGTGGATGGACATGGAGTAATTTTCTGTCCGAACCTGACCGACCTGAACCCGACAGGCATTCTGTTTTCCTGTTAACAGACCCACACTTGAGGTTTTCCTCCGATTAAAGGGACTCTTACCTTTGTTGCATTTGAGAATTACAGCACATTCAAATCATCCCGCCTTCCTCCAATGCCCCACCCCCTCGTTCCCATCCGCGGTGTTTTTTTGAAGAAACTTTATTTACAAGCAGACTTAGAACCTACTGCCTCCGCGCACGCACGTGAGTTTTTGTTTACCAAAGCAATGGATTCGGTAAGTTATATACATTTACATTCACATGCCTTGATGACGCGGGCCCGAATGCGCCACAAGAAGCAGACGGAAAACCTGCATGTCCATGCAGCAAACAGACAGGTCTGTCGGCCAATAAGGTCCTTCGGTCCGAAGAATTTTATTGGTTGAAGTTTTCACTAAATATTATGATAGTGAAATAATTGTTTGTTTTTACTCCTGGTTGGTCTGTCTTGCATTTTAGAGTGTCATTACCTTATTAATACCAATTTAACCTTATCCAAAAAAAGTGTAAAAATGCAACAAAGGTAAGAGTCCCTTTAAGTGAAGCGTAAAAAAAAAAAATCAAGTAGATACTGAATATCATCTCAACTTCTTTTGTCCTAACCTGGCCTGAGGCGCCTCCTGACTTTAAAATAGAGGATTTTGCATCCGATCATCAATCACAACAATATTACACTTGTCCTAAACAACTATGGTATTATAAACTTTACCATTTCTACCTGTTTCAGTCCCATGCTCTCAGTAAAGTCAATTTGCAAGAGGTACATAGATCTTGTTGCCTTGTGTGGGTCCTAAGTCCCTGATGTATAGGGCTTATCCTTTGAGGGTCGTGGTGGAGACTGGAGCCAATTCCACATATAGAGCAAGTGGAGGTATACACACTTGACGGGTCGCCAGTGTATCACACAGCCAACCCACAGAGAGACAAACAACCATTCACACTCACATTCACCCCTACGGTCAAATTAGAGTCTCCAATTAACCCAACCCTGATCTGCACGTCTCTGGACTGTGGGAGGAAGCCTCAGGTACCTGGAGGAAACCCACACAGACATGAAAACATGCCGCTCACTGAACGTTTAGAGCGGATCTATTTATAATCACCGCAGACTTCTACTAGTTTAGAAAGATGTAAAGGCCAAAATGTCAACTGATGCAGTCATGGAGTAAATTAGCTCTATGTCCACCAGCATCATCTAGTCCCTCCGGAGTCATGTCCCCTCATTTTCACTCCCACTGAAGATGCTGCTCGTGGAAACTCTTGGCTTGAGTCAGTCAAACGTGCAACGTGATACGAATCAGCCAGTTTAACATGTTTACATTTTTCTCATCCTGATCTCTGTGCAGTTCATCCTACTCTCACTGGGTTTTGCTGCAGCCTGATTCTGTTTTTACTGAGCAGGAAGGAAAACACACTGTTTTCCTCTGTTAACCTAATTCTATTCTAATATTATGAGTTAGTGAATTTATTTTGATTAAAGAAGCGAATAAATTCCCTGTTGCCTTTTCCGGCTGTCACAGCTTTGCTTTATCGCCACAAGGCAAAAACAAAAAACAACACAATATGTCGGTGCACTGCACACACATATTGTGTTGTTTAGTCAGCCACCATTTGAATTCTGCTTGTATAACATCCTTGGGCATAACAAAATGTGTAGTTTTTACACCAGCAACGGCTGTTCAAAATTCATAGATGTTCTTCCTTGAGAGGTGTTTTTGCCGCAGTTATTCAGAATATGCATCTTGTAACTTGTATAGGAAGAATTCTTTTGAAATGCTGAGTCTTATGGGTCATTGGTGGTTACAGCTGCTACCACAGGCACTCGAGCCTCTCCTTCATCTAGAAGCTGTGCATGAAGACAATACAACATGTTTACCTGCTGTTCCTCCAGCATTTGAATAATGCAAGACTTTCCATCTATGAAGGAGAAAAAAAAGTTTCCACAACCATATCGCGAGTACTTCAGCAGTCTATGTGGGTACAGTAAAAGAAGTGTGAAATGATTTTAGCTTGGTTGAGGCACAATGTCGGCCTAGTGCAGGACAAGACAACATGTAGCAGGACCTCATGCATAATGCAGGTGCAGATATATTATGAGCAACAACAGCAAAACAGCACAGAGACAAAGCTGAGTAACATTTTCTTGTGTAGCCGAATCAGCTTGTGTGTAAAGATAGTCGTCTGACGTATTTCGGAGCGAGAGTCTGCGCAGTAATAATGAACCTAATCAGGACTTTTCATCCCGTTTGAATATTTCCTTAATGTGTTCCTTGGCAGGGCCCTGTGATAAACATACTTATTGTCATTTATGGCCCAGTGGGACAACACAGGAAGTCGACAAAACAGAGCTGTTAATTAGACACCAAACAGAAGCTGTCAGAGAGAGAATAAGGTGGTAAACTGGATTTATTTTCTTTGTGTGCATGTGTTTTTTTTGTCTCTGCCACTGCCTTACTGTCACTTTTGTTAAGCTGATCCTTTATGTGGCGCCCTTATCAGAGAAGTCAGCCTCTGAATCCCTTTTCCTTGATCCATCACAGGAAACAGTGCCTGGGTTCTCAGTCTTGTTCGTCTCCCTCAGAAGTAAAGAGCCACAGGACAGGCTGTGAAGGTGACACTGTACCGGAGGCGCGGACTTAACAGAGAACAGCCTGCCTGGAATTGATATTCCTCAAAAATCCCAAGCCAATTAGGGAAGTGGAGCCTTGGTGGTGACTGCAGAAAATGTACGAGGCTCAGCTCGGGCAGACGACAAGTACTGAAGTCCTGCAACATACAGCACAATGCACTTAGTGCGACATTATTTCTGACTCTGATTTCCGTGTTTTGTTGTTCAAGTGAAGCGGGTGAATGTCCTGAATCTATATATCCTGAAGCCCCGGAGCTGTCACTGCGATGGTGGCTTGTGAAAGAGCTTTTAGTGGAATCTGGAGTTAACAAAACAATCCTCCAGCACTTTTCCACTTTTCATTTCAGCATGCATGTGGAGACCTCCTGGAGATGTTAGAATTGAAATTCTTTGTGCTGCTACTTTGCGAGAACTTGTTCACCTCATCCACTCGGTAATTATAGATGCTGTAGCTTTGTGCAGTGTAGCGACACCCTCTGAGTTTCGGCAACACTACGACTTATTCAGGAGGGTTCGGAGGAGAGAAAGGTCGACTTCTCTGCAACTTGGCAAGCAGCACCTGTTCGATGATATGGAGGAGGGCGATCACACCCCCACAGGCGGTGCGTCAGCTCAGCCTCTAGAAAAGATGGAAAAGAGCTCTCTCGTTCTTAATGAGAAAACCTGATTGAAATCAGCGGACACAAGGGATCCTATTGATTTGTTGGAGAGAGACAGAATTGTAATGTCATGTGTCTGAGAAAAATTGTCTTCTCTTTGCTTCACTGAAGCTCATGTGTGAAAAGGAGGGGGGGGGACTGCTCACAGCAAGTTGAACCAAACTAGAGGAGACAGAAACACTGCATCTTGTTTTTTGGCATCCCTGAGGTGTATTTATCAATTAGGCAATACCAGTACCAGTTAATTGTGATATAACACCAAGCACTGCAAAAGGTATTAACAAGAGGTGATGGAGGTATTGACAGAGGAGGGAAAAGAGACATGGCGTAATTGGACAATTTGCAGTAATATCAGCACAAGATTAAGGACCTTGTCTTGAAAGCTTTTGAGAGCTGAGCTGAGGTGGATATGTATTTCCTACTTCCATCTTAAAGGTGCTCCAGCTAAATGACAGTATCTGTTGTGAGCAGAATATTTTTTCCAGTCAAACTCGAGCTCTGCAGCTGTTGTCGAGCAGACCAGCCTGTGGCGTTACTGAATGGAAACAGTTTTTTTCCTACAGGCCAGTTTCTGACTGTAGGCAGCAGAAAAACAACTTTGAAACATCACGTAACATATTGGGCACGTTAAAATGTAAAAAAGCATGCGCAGGTGTGAGGTCAACTGGGGAAATGGTTTTAAAAACAGTTGGACAGGATAAAAACAAAGAAATGTAGCCAAAGTCAAAACAGTACACTTTACATTTCCTTCTCAAGCATCTCAATGCTTAACGTTCGATACATTAGTAAAAGGCTGGAGCCTTCTGTCCGTATTCAAATAAAAGGAGCAGTAGCAGAGGAAATCTTCCACAAAGGACATGAGAAAGAAATTAAAACAATGGTGGAGCTTTAAGAGGAGACCATTCAAGACTTTTGTAAAAAGACAACAAAAAACAACAAGGACAGTCACCTGTGTCTCTTTCTTAAGAGGTAAATTATCACAACCTATCCCTCCGTTTACTATTTGTTGTTGTCGGAAACTCTAGAATCTGCGCTGCCCTCTGGTGGATGTATTGCAAAACAACCATGCAAACGTGAAGGTAAAAAAAGTACGTAAACAGTAACGCTGAAACCCTATTAAACGGATGTATCGCTTTCGCCTCTCTTTTAAGATGCACATTATCGCAACCTTCTTCACCATCGCCATATTTGATTTTGTCAGAAAGTCTCAGCTCTGTGTGCTGCCCTCTACTGGATGTATTGCTTAATAACCGTGCCTACGCAAAGGACACATGGAGGTAGGTGGGCACTGTTGAGGCAACATGAAACTGATCCTGTAAATTAGAGGATGAAGCAATACTGTACTCTGTGTTCTCTGTTGTCTTGGCACAGTAAAGCTCAAGCTATATAGCTACACCTCCGCTGTTAAACGTGTGCTTAGGCCAACTACTTTGATTTGACTCAACTGGAATTAATTTGTATCGAGAAGCCTTATCTCAGGACAGTGTTTTCTCTGGGGTAGAGACAAAAAACACGTAACCATTGAGATGGTTTAATTGATATTCCGTCGGATAATCTGCTGTAGTGTTCCTTTATATGCTTTTGTGTTCTGCTCTGCATACTATATTGATCCGAATGGGTCCCTGTGTGATCTTAAAGTGATGTTGAGAGACATTTCTCTGCCTCTTTGTTTATGTTCTGATCAGCACCGTGCACTAAATCTCCAGCGAGCCATTTGGTCGTAACCATAGAGGTCAGCTGTTGGATTTGTTTGAACTCTTGAGTGCCGGCTCAATTGAGAAAAGCATTTCTCGGTTTGACTTAAAAAAGTCCCAGACAGAATACAAATGACATTTCTCTTCGCTGCAGAATAACGATTTTAGTGAAGAACTCACGTAATTGCCACAATCTTTTATGATGATGACTCAAATAATTGATTTAGTGTGCAACCTCCCTTTTAGTTGTTTTCCTTGTTTCCTCCCCCATTTCAGCTTCCATTATCTTAATTAACTGTAATAGAACATTTTTATGAATTTCTCCCAAATAGCCTGTTGTGCAGAGTTTTTGTTTGTTTCAACCTGTGTTTGCTCAGTGAGCTTTAGAGAAGGAGAAGCTGCACTGAAAGGTTTGGTAGTAAATTGATTTTCAGTGGATGGTTAATCTCATATGTTGCACACGTACGTATAGATCCTGACATGGACGCCTTAGTGTAGCATGGCAGTTGTTTCATTCTGTGAACAGTACAATTAGATCTACAGAGCAATATCCACTAAAGCCTGACCGATTTATATAGATATATATATATACGTTATAAAATAGGCTGTTTTGAGCCTTTTACAGCCGTACCAGCATTTACGTTTGCCGATATGCTGTTATATGAAAATTTTACTTGACAGAATAATGCAGGAAAAGGGTTGCATTCAATCTAAAACATTTTGCACAGGTATAACAAGTTTAAGGTTCAACTGTAAAATACCAACCTTGTATTTCTTTGTCATAAAGGTTTGATAATTAAATCTATGTATATTAAAAAATATATATATATTTTGGCTGATATATGGTATCAGAAATTCTTAACCTCTTAAATTGTATTAGTATTGGCTATGGCTTGATCAATACATAAACATTCCTCTCATAGCTGATATCAATATTGATGTGTGCGTCTCTTTGTGTGTGTTCAGTAAACATAAGTGTTGTTTTACTGACATCTGCACTGAATCAGCTGCTATATTCTGTATATTTGCCACAAGTGCCAATAGAATAATAGTCATCTTAGAGTTGAGATGTAAAACTATGTCTGGTCGGTCATAGAGGCCACTGTGAGAGCATGTTGGCTCCTGGGTTAAAACTGCAGTCACCTACTCCAGCTTCATTAGCATGGCCCTGTGAGGTTATGAAGTCTCAGTGTTTGTCAGGAAATGATCTATTTGTGGAGAAGAAAAGCAGTGAAGAAAAGTTTTCCTCCTCTGCTTTGTGCTTTGTCTTTACTGGAGCAGTTTTCTGACATGAACTCGTTGGGGGAACTGGATCTGGACTTTTTTTTCATTTTTTGACTTTCACATGTTCACAACAGGAAAATGTCTGCAACATCCAGTCGAGGGATGGCACCTGGGTAGAGTTTGCAGGAGGCAGGAAATTACAATAATAACAGTATAATATAAAAAATAAATTCTGCTGCGGAATTGCACAGTGTTTTTGTTGATAGAAACTCAACACTGGCCTCGGCCTTTATAGCCAAAAGCGCTTGAATCTCATTATCTTTCCAAGTTGACATCTTCTTCTGAATCTTCCCGAGATATTTGGGGTCTTCCAGCTTGTGTCTCCCGTGTTAGAACCATCATCAACTTGCTCGCTATGAATTTTCTTGACTTTTTCCTGCCGTATTCTCTGGACATTATATCCTGGGACTGGCAGGGAAAATTCCAGAAAATATTTGGAGCAGCTGACTTGGACATGTGCGTTTGTCAAACACAGCCCTTCTGGAAGATTCCAGGAAGAAGTGTAGACCTCAGTGCATGTGTGAAAACTGCTCAGGAGTCACATATATTAGCAAAATTCCACAAACATATTGTAATCCTAAAGTACCACAAGTACTGCAGGAAAACCATAATTCCAGTACAGCAACTAGTGTGCAGTATACAGCAAAACGAAGTAAAATATTAAATGTTTTAAAAAGTTCTTTAAAATTATCTTAAAGTGATTGTGTTATTTATAAATTGAAAGGTATTTAATCATCTCATGTATAATTAAAATGAAATGAAACGGGTTAGACGTGTCATGTGTTAAATATACAGGCCCCCTAAAATAGAACCTCAATGCAAGAAATGTGATTAAACCTGTCATTTCCAATTAAGACGAACTGCGATAACAAGGTTATAAAAAGAACCTGGGAAAGCTTCTTCAGCCTGGACCTGGTTTATGTTTAATGGTAACATGGCTCTGCTGGAAAAGAAAATTGCCTGAACAAGAAAGAGACCAGATGGTACGACTTCACTAAGATGTGAGAGGGTACAAGATGGTTACAGAACTTGGGCCAAGGCACAGTAGCAGCAGTGGCAGAGGAAGAGCCACAGTAACAGAGGCCGTCTCAAGAAGCTTAGCAGGAGAGGAATATTCCCAACGTAACAATGATCTCCAACACACAGCAAAAAAATCACACAAGATTTTGTAAAGGAGAAGAAAATATGAAAACATGTACATGTGTATCCCCTGACTTGATTCCAAGAGAAGACCTTTGGAGTATTTTAAAGCGAAAGGTAGAGCGATAAAAACCCTGCAGCAAAGAGCAGCTGAAAAGATCCAAGAATGTCAGAACATCTCTCCAAAGACTTTCTGCAAGACGGGTATGATCCACGCCCGGGAGGGATCGGATCTGTTACCGAAAAAATAAGGGAAAAATACAGAACATTTAGTGAAAGTAGAGAAATAGCATCACTGCAATGAAGGATGTTAAAATGTGTGTTGTTGTTGGTTCTTTAATATGGATCTTTCATTAAGTCGTCCGACATTTCTGCTTTTCAGATTAATTAGCATCATTCTTTCTGGGCTTTGGATAAAAACAAATAAATTCTATTGAATGGACAGGATTTGTAATTACTTAGGATTACAGTGTCATTGGCCAGGGTCAGCGCTGTTGTATGCTTTATAGTGTACGACTGATTCATTTTAGCACCATGCTATATTTCTTGATACTTTGTACTGGCAAGTCACAAAGCATTCCATCAGTTTGTCTGAAGTAAAACTTTGAGACAAGGTCAACGAGATGTACATGCGCAATGTCCCTAGTTGTTTCACGTTATCTTTTTCTTTTCAGTGTCCCCGTGCTAATGAGGTCTGAAGGAGACAGGTTGAAAGATAAAGGTTAATCACTCAGTGTCCAAGTGCTCAAAGACCCAAATCCTTTTCCACAGATACTCCTTCCTTTGTATTTTTAAGGAGAACCTGCAGCTCTTCGTTTACCTCAAGTCAAAGTATTGATAAAAGATATTTTTGTTTTGTTTTCTAAGAGCCTCGGCATAAAAGCGATTTACTCTGAATGAAGCCAAATAATATATTTTGAGCATTCAGTCATTTTCCTATCTGGGGCTGCAACTATCGTCTTGTTATATACCTTATTGGTTTTGATTTATGAGGTAATAATGAAGCTTTTCGATGTCACATATACTCCAAATATATATATATACGTTGCAACTACATACATACACGTATATATGTGTTTGTTTGTGTGTGTCTATAGCTTATTACGTTTCCCAGAATATGTCTGTGCTCTTCAAAATTACACATCATAAACATTTGTTGTGAAAGAAATTCCACTCATGGCTTTAAAACAGCTAAAATGTAACTCTACACCTTCCCTCCTCATTTCATGACTGGATTTTATGAATATGCTGAATAATGAAGTGAACAGGAGGAGAAGATTAAAACGTGATTTTGTTTTAACTTGAACAAATCTAAAAGTGATGGTATCAGTGTTGTTATCAAGATAAAGTTACAAATTGAAACAAAGCAGGCTCAAATATATTAAGGCAAACATTACATACTCTTCTCCAGTTTATTACATCTAGAGACGTTTTCATGTATCAGTGAGGAGACAACATTTAGTTATTGCTGCTTTGACAGAGGTTCATTGGGGACATTTCTAGTGTCAGTGCTCCGGCTGCGATCCATCTTATACGTCACGCAGAGCTCCAAATATATATGAAATATGCTTCTACTGCTGTGTCATATACCCAATTATTCCACTCGGTGATTTATTACTATTGTATTAAGTCTGTTGTGAGACTTTTTATTTCATTTGAACTGGAAACAATGAGCCCAAACTGAAATATAGACGCACACCTCCAGCTTGACGTTTTTCTTATATCTTAATATAGAGTTTGAATTAAAGCCCCAGTTGAGACGCACTGTGAAGGTGCCTTTAAGGTCTGGATTTATTTTTGGAATTGATAGGTGAACAAAGCATCGTAGCTCAGTTCGCTGCAGGCCTGTATCTCACAGTGTCATCGGAGGAGTCGTATTACCAGCCAGATCTCATATCCACACTGTGCAGTAGAGATGAAGCAGGAAAGAATATGGCCTCAGTGGGAAACTCTATCAGGGATTTCAAACTGGATACAGTGGCTATAGTTGTGTTTCCCCTTACTGGTAATCTTCTTGTTGTTAACCTTTATTGTTATCATTATTATTATGTTTCCTGTGTTCAAATACGGTTTATTTCACGTGACACCTTTCTCAAACTCTGTGTTATTTAATCAACTGAACAGAGGTAAACAAAAACCGAACAGATCCATGCACTGTACAGAAAAGTACTTTGTGTTTCTGAGTTTTACAGTTCTCAGAACACAGTCCTGCCTGTGGGTTTGTTTTCTGTCTGCTTTTTTTAATTGCGGTTTGGCTTCCGAGAAATATCAATGAAAATTCCCACAGAACAAAACACGGACTGCTCTTATCTCTGCTATTACAACCCTTTTTCTTTTTTTGGGGGGTTTCTTTTGTCCATTTGCCTCTTTTCTGTTTGTTTTGCAGCACAGACGCACAGTTTGGAATAAAAGATTAGAGTGAAAGCATCCATTTACAGCTCAGGGAAATGACTTTAAGTAAACCTGCCAGCCATCAGGGCCCCGTGATACGCTGGTGAACCGTCCAGGGTGTACTCCGCCTCTCGCCCTGCGGCCCTTAAGTGAACAAGTGATACAGACGATGGATGGATGGATGGATGTCAGCCATCAATGGCATACGGATGTTGAAAGAGTTCAGAAAAGGTCGTTCTAAGTCTAAATTTCACACATTGCAGTTTTCACAGAGGAACCTCTCACTTTGTTTCCTATTTTTCACGATTTACTTGTTTTTCGCTTTTTGAAGAGTTTCCGCAGCCTCCTGCAGATTCTCTACTTTCCGGTCTCATCACTGAATTACAGTTAAACTGCCTCGACATAATTACAGACAGTAACCACATGATGAATCTACTTCTGTAATTACTGCCCTGCTCTGTTTTATCCGCCTCTGACTGTCAGCCCCGGGTATTATCTGCATAATGAGGCACTTTTCTGGACAATGTGTGACTGCACCTCAGAACTTAAGAGCAATCGTGAAAGCTTAACACTACAATCACGACCTACTGAGGAAGATATAGGGAGAAATATAGACTGCTTCTGAAAGGATTTGGCTTGTGGTTTATAGTAGGACTAATTTTAAGATCCATTACTGCACAGTTTTACACGGAAAAGACGATTCCTCAAATGCCCCATCTGCTTTACACTGATTGTTTTTGGCTCTGGTTGTAAAGCTTCTCGTACAGTAAACCTCCCTATTGGCAGAGAGTAGACGGAATAAAGACATTCAGTCTAACTGTGTGTGACGATCTGTCATTTCGGTGGCAGCGTTCCTTCACTGAGCTCTCTGGATGAGGAGGTCCAGCTCAGCAGGAAGGCCCGTGCTCCTTTTGGCAGCGGTGATCACACGGCAGCCATGAGGGAGAGGCAGCCGAGCGCCGAGGGGCGTCATGGCTTCATTTTATGAGGACACAGGCCCCTTGCTTTATATAAACCCCCTCATGTTAAAATGGGCTGCTGTTCTTCAGGGATGAGCTATTGCTACAGTCACACAACAATGCGCACGGTTGATGCAGGTGTATGGGAGAGAGGTCTGGTCTGCGGCAGAGGCAGCACTGCAGCGTCTTGGATTGTGGCAGGTAGAGGAGTTCTGGGTGGAGGCAGAGCAGCAGAGTCAGGGACTGAGTTTGATTCCAGAGCTTTGTACTGAAGAGGCTGGGGTGCAACATTATGGGGGGAAAAATATAATCATGTGTTCACTCAAGCTTAGGTGCAAGTTGATGATGTGAGGAGCATTAGCCAGACTGAGAGTCAGTGACAGTTACACAGTTTTATAAATGTTCAGTGTAAAATCCTTACTGGGGATAGTTAATTAAAAAAATACCTGGAGTAACACTGCATATTCAAGGGAGCCCTGAATAAAGGAGACAAACCAAAAAGATCGATATAGATTTTCTTCTCTTTTTGATTAGTTGTAGTTTATATACTGTTATAAAGCGAAGGGTAATGGGGGATAAACTGATGTACAGTCTTAACACATTGCAGGTTTGTCTAGTCAGTTTTGCATCAAAGTCACATTTGTCTCCAGAGTCGAAATCACAGGTTTTGAGTTTTGACCACGACCTCTGACTTCTTGCAACAGTATGACGCTATAGTTGATGCCTTTTGCTTCTGAGAAAAATTTAATTTTTACCTTTAAACTTGGTAAAGAAAGATTCAAAGGTGCTTTAACAAAAACAAAAAAAACTTCTTGAGACATGATAACTGCCGGCTACTTGGAATTGAACAGATGTTGTGGCTCAGCTTTAGAAAAGAAAACCTATGGAGGTGATAGAAATTTAAAGTAGTTGTTCAGAAAAACAACTAACGCAGACTATTGTGTTTAGTACATGAAAAACAGCAGTGATCACATTTAAGTATCACGTATACAACAAAAGTCTGCACCCACTCAATTAAAGTGAGTAGCCATCATATTGTACACAACAGCTGGACAAACAGCTTCAACCGCTGCAAAACCACAATACGTGAAATTGGCAAAATCCCTGAGGACATGAGAGAGATAATTACATAGACGGTACATGACAGCAGAGTGCCAGGTCATCCTGACTGACCCTGAAATGAGAAAATTCCAGACACAATGAGAACAGCCTGAATGAAGGGCAATTTAAAAAAAGATGGCCCTTTCAGACTCCAGGGGAGATGGAAAAACAGCTGCTTTTGCTATACATACTATACTATAAATAATGAATAGAACAGTAAGTGATCTAAAAATCGACTGTTTTCATCTATAGGACACAAGTTTTTCCTTTTGTGATCTAACATCTAATGGTGGATTTCAGAGTTTTTCTTTATTCATGAGGAGAAATAGAGGGATAGATAGAAATCCGCATGGATATATATACAATTTATAGAGAAATCTGTTTTCTAATAACTTTGTTGATTTATTCCAGACTCATATATACCTTGTCACTTTTATTGCACACAGCAAATATTACCGTGACATTTCTCAGAGTAAATATACTTGGTTGCTTGGTCCTGCCTGTGCTAAATTATTCTTTGCAGAGTCACAAATTATCAGTTGAATACATCCCGAATCTGAATAATGCACCATATGCCCGGTCTCAGAGGCGCGGCGTCTCCAGAGGAGCGTAGATCGTGTGTGCTCAGTAGGAGTGAATCTGATCTGTTCCCGTGGGTGAGTTTAGATGTGCAGCCAAACTGCCCAAATTAAAACAAATGACAACGTGTATTTTCATGTACAAAAGATGTTTGAGTGGACAAAGCACACAAAGCGAGAAGAGAAGTGAAATGTCAGAATGCAGGCTGTTGAAAGGAATAAAAGATCTATAGTAAATAATGTTGTGTGAATCATTATATAGCACCAACATGCTATATTGTGGTTTCTTGATTTTCTGCACCGGTTTTTCTTGTTATCTGCTCTTTTTTTAAGCCACACCAGCATTATCTTTTCTTTTTTACCGAAAAAACAATTTTCTCTTCTCTTAAGCGTTGGTACTTGATGAATGGCAGGCTGTTGTTATGTTATTCACTTTGGCAGTTATATAGCCTCTTCTTTTTAAAAAGTATCAACTTTCTTTGCCCTGCTGTGATGGATATAGATTTTCTCTGTCGAGTCAGGTACGCATCACACACACACAGATTTCACAGACACACAGGAGAGTTGTTAATATGGAGGAAGTGCGAGGGGGGAACAGCTGGTTTCACTCCGGCAAGAAGAACAACACTGAGAGTGTAAAGCCACGGTAGAAGCACTGTTAGCATGTTGTTTGGCACATTGGTGCTTTGAGCTGAATGCACATGGATGAACACATCTCAGCTTAGCATGTTAGCAAAAAAACAAACACTTACATTTATTCCAACATGAATAAGAATGTTATTAGTTTTGTAAGTCTTCTGTGATACACAAAAGAAAATCCTATTTTACACATTGAAAGGTATATGACAGCTCATCCTGAGGAGGAACGTGAATATTTGTATTAGCAGCACCAGTTGTGGTATTCAAGTGAGTAGGTGTCATAGTGGTGGCGCCACCTGGTGGCCGTCGTGCTCCTGACATACATGCAAAGCTTGTAATTGCCCGACTCAGGCGCCATCCTTCACTTGAATGTCCTGGTCGTTTCCTGTTGTTGACAATCTCACGCTGCGTTTTTCATATGTAAAAGACAAATTTGTGAAAAGATCCAGAACCAATTTAACAGTTTTTTTCTGGAGCTCATGTCGGAGAATGCACAGTTAAACTTTATGTCAGAGGAGAACGATCACCAAAGGCTTTGCAGTTAATCTTCTGGGCACCATGAAGACAAAATGTATTCCCTCATCCATCTGTATTTGTTGAGGTATTTCAGTCTGAACCAAATGAGCCATGCTACTAATGTGACAACATATCTGCAAGTGAAACGTTATGTGGAACGTGTCAATTTGTGAGCTTCAGAGGGGCTGGAAGCGTGAAAGAGCCAGGCTAGCTGTTTCCCCCTGTTTTCAGTCTTTATGCTAAGCTAAGCTAACTTGCTGCTGGCTGTAACCTTGTATTAAACATGCAGGTTGCATGAAATGATTAGTTTAGTAAATTTGTGGACATCATTCTATGTTCATTTGTTTCTGTTCCACATCAAATGAACTAAAATTTAATTAATGATATTGATATTCATACTTGTTTTACCGATTGAAGCTTTATCTCAGCTCTTGGCTCAACACATTAACATTTGTGTTGTTGTGTGTTGCGTGTGTGTGTGTGTGTGTGTGTGTGTGTGTGTGTGCGTGCTTGTGTGTGTGTGTTGATGTGTATGTCCTTGGTGCTTTTTACTGCCACTAGCAATGTGGTATTATGGTAATTTACTTTCTCTATTTGCACACCACTTAGCAGACCGAGGCTCCCAGCCAGAATGGCTTATTGGATGCAGATATTATTACTGTGTGTGCAATTTTGACTTAAAGCATAATAACTACTATTCTTATCAGATGAAGGCGGCAAATATCCGCAGCAGATGGTTTGTACACGTTGGCCAGGCTGAAAAATCCCAAATAGGCCGAACAGATCTATTCATTGGTTCTGTCACTTCCAATCTGAGTCGAGGGCTTTGTGCACATTCGAGCCTCGATATTTCAGGTGAGAGAAAATAGAATAGAACACGTGGATTTGGAGCAACATTTACCACGTCTTCTTCCACTATTCTTTTCATTCATCATATTAAGCCGCTGTGACCATCGAACTGCCTTGCACAAAACTTGAGATGGCGCCATGCGTTTTTCTCTGATGATGTTGGACATAAATCACTTTGTGGCTGTTCCCTCAGAGTATGAAGATGGTATTGATTTTGTTTTTTTAATTGTGTAGCTCCCTGTGTCTGCTCATGATGGAGGAGACATGCTGTATGTCAGTGGTACATATTTTCAGAAATCCTGTTCTGTTGTTCTGTGACAGCATTTTTCAGCCTGTCTTTGTGCATTAGATTGAATATTTGATCTGTTATGGTCCTGTCTCTCTAAAAAAAAAACAGTATTATTAATCGATTTCTATACCTCTTAATTTTTGCCTCGATCAAGTGCATGTGAACAAGTTCTGTCTGGTATTTTAAACTGCCTTTACAAAGTGTTTCACCTCTGCACCCATACACTGACTCATTGTGAATCCATTTACTTTCCAATTTCTTTGGCTCTTCTTATTGCCTTTTTCACTTCGCACGACTCTGCCACGCTGCGTTAGAGCACCCTAAACTTTTTCTTGGACAAACTTAGGCGAGAGACACTTGTCCTCTGTCGGTATTCTAACATCCTGTACCTGTAATAAGAGCCCTGGAGCTACATTGTTTCCCAGCATCCCTCCCCAGGCCTGCAGACTCTCTGCTGGCTCTCTGCACCATGCTTGCATAAACACTTGCCCTCGTTGCATTATGCGACAGTTCAAAGACACAATGCACATTCAGCCGAGGAAATCTTGACTGAGAGACTTGATGTTAAGCGTAAGAGCTGGAGACTTAGCGTCAGATTCTCCCCTTGATGATCAATGGAGACAAAAGGTGTTTGACAGAGTGACTCATGGTGGCCAGCTGTAATTGTGTTTGCCTCACAGCTTTAACTTGTATCATAAATTATCCAGAGCGCTGTACTGATGAAAAGGGGCTGGAAGCTAGAAGAAGCCGATTTTTACAACCGAGCGCAGCAAAGGAAATAGGTTTCTTACCTTGGGCTCTCTGTGTGTGTTGACTTTGGCTCCCGTCATATTGAATGGGAATGCATATTTCATGACAGAGCCTTGGGATTGAGGGAGAGGGGAGAGAGGGCGGTGAGCCGAAGAGAACCCATACCTTTTTTGAGGGGGACACACAGCAGCGAGTACACAGTTTTATCTTTAAGGAAAGTCGTGGCTTGCGTTTCATCTGTGCTGTGCTTGCGTCTGTGTGTGGGTGCGCGTGGCCATAGAAAACACTCCGGCGTGGCCTGTGTGTGCATGGCGTGGGTGTGCTCTGTGACATCAAGTTCTGCATTCACACCACCATTCTTTATATTCTGTTGTGTAACACAAGTGCAGCAAATCACCGGTGCGACTGTGGGTCAACAACGTGTGTCACGGTGAAGTGCTGCATAAGACGGAATGGCGAGCGGCTTCACTGTTCTGAGGTGTCGTCGGGGTTAGGGAGCTGCAGCCTGTCAGGTTATTGAGAGGACGATGCCAGACCCCCTGTATAATGATTCATCATTAATGCTGATGTCACCACAGAAGGGAGAGGCTGCAGTGACAACAGGGTCCCGCTCGTCTACTTACAATAACCGTGACCGTGTGTTTGGAGCGACAAGAGTGAGATCGCTGGATACATGGTGAACGGAGATGAGCCACTCTGTGTAATGGAAGCTTAATTACTTCCTGTCACATGTGCAGGTCCCACAGCTGCTTTAACTCCCGTACATCAACGCCTGTCTTCATAAATAACACATTTACCAACCCCTGTTAACCTGCATGTGAGTGCCCCATTAGGAACATGGCTGGTGCACTTAGTACATTCTGTCTTTATCACTCCTTAAGAAAAAGCATTTAAAATGATCTGCAACCTGAATCATCATTCAATACATGTCCAATGTTCCTCTACCTCTGAAAAATGTATGATAACTTGTAAACAATAAAGAGACAATCAAATATATATATAATCAACACAAGTTTGATAAAAGAAGATAAGTCATAATGATTCATTGTTAAACATACAAATTAAAGATGATAAATCCATGACATTACTAATCAAACAAATTTAACATGAAACGTTAACTTAAACAGAGATGTACAGTATTTGTATGATAGTTTTTATAAACTGTGGTTCCACATTACACAATCACGTCTGCGGTGGGCGGTGTGGCCTAGGGGGTAGAGTGGGCGTTCTCCAACATGAAGGTTGCCGGTTTAATCCCCACTCTTCCCCATCTGCATGCCGAAGTGTCCTTGGCAAGATACTGATGTTGAGTGTGCTAAAATTGTAAGTCGCTTTGGACCAAAGCGTCAACTAAATGACATGTAATGTAATGTACGGTAAAACTACCACCATAATCAGTGTGTTTCTGTTTTCCATTAAAGTTAATGGATCCTCCAATTTTTTACTCTCTCCTGGGTTTTACTCTCTTTGGAATGTTGCAACCAAATAGCCTGAACATTGTGATGCTTCTTTTAATGTTTTTAAGATGAAAAAAACATATTGTTGCACTTTTATTTTATATAGACCTTACATACCATACTTAAACACGCAGAGCAGTGTGATAATGTCATAACAACGTCATATAAAGAAGTGCTGCATGAATGTGTGTGTGGATGAGTTTATAGTAGTTTGTCTGTATTCCATCATAAATTTAGCAAAGTCTAAGAATATTAACGATTTGTGCAGTGGACCAAATAGTTCAGGTCAAGTCACACTCTTTTTATTACAGAGGACATTTTGACTTGCTATAAATTTCTGGTTTTCAATGGCTCAAAGGACCCTGGGAGCAGTAATTTTTTTATGTTATCAATTACAAATATCTGTTCTTTTCAGCTGGCACAGTCATACCTCACAATCACTAGCTCATTCATCAGCGTGGCGTCCAGCTCACTAATAAGGTCTAATCATAATTTACGTGATTGTACGGTGCAGCCACTGATGGGTAATTTTTCACCTCCCACTAATTTCCATGTGGAACCCGGTGAGACGCATTGGGTTTTGGTCCCAAAGTCGGCCACAGTTTAATCAGAACCAGCTCTGACACATTGAATTGCACTCGCTCTGCAACCTGCAGCCGGTTTGAGAGGCACAGTGGGGTTGACCTTTAATTTAGGAAACAGCGTGGTGAAACAACGTCAACCCGCGGAGAAGCACAGAGGCTGAAGTTATTACAATGATAGTTACGCAGGTTAATGACAGGGACGTGTTTGATTAGCAGCCGTATGCTGTGTGTTAACACCCCGGTTATCATCACAATCTTAGGCATTTATTAAGTCTCGAGATTCACGGGCAAAAGAAAAAAAAACTCAGCGCGACGGGAGTATTTCTATCCTGCGAGTGCACAGAACAGTATCCACGAGCGCAAAACTATACAACATCAGAATTTTGTGTCGACAGCAATATGATCTGTGAAGTTTACAGCTGCAAGAGAGAAGATAAAGGGTTAGAAGATCAGAGGTAGGCTGGGGACAAACTGACCAATCAAAGGAGGGGAGCATCAACAATTGTCCCCGCCTCTTAAGTGTCAAAATTTTACTTTACAAATGAGCGTCTATCAGGCGGTGTTGAGCAGTTCTGTGTGCATAGAGAAGGGCTGGTTCTTTTTGGTCTCTGCCTCGGCTTCACTGAACCACAGTTGTGCATGTGGAGCAAGTACAATTTGCACGAGGTGGTTAATAAGTGCATGAACTTTGAGACTAAATAAACGCCAAAACAATCCTACTTGTGGCAGGAGTCTCTGGTAATACCTCTAAGCCAACACTGTTTGCCTGTTTACCAAGAGTTTGGTTTTCGTTCACCAAGATTAAATATATTTATCAAGGAGGGTTTAGTTCTCACCTCAGATCAGAGTCTTTTCTGGCAAACTCAGTCGGTTCTGGGTCATACAATTTCCTCTGGTTATGTTAAGTACTGGGATGGAGTGCTTTTCATTATTCAGCTGTGGTTGTGGCATAAATGGACACGGATCTACTCCACAGGATGTGTGGTGACATAATGAAACAGAAGTTTATTCAGGCTGATCAGCCACAACATTTAAATGGGTAACTGGTTCTAATGTTGTGGCTGATCTGTATAGTTTTTTCTCAGTGGAAAATCAGTTAAACTGGAAAATAGGTTTTAAATCACAAAATAAAATGTTTTTTTCTGATTTGGGTCAGTTTGCCTAATGCAAAATAGTAAGAAAGGACACATCTCCATTCAAACCGTGAAGCTGCTTAACGAATCCGCCTTTCCCTTTTTGACCTGCGGTTGAGTTCCTTTGACTCTGTGACGTTTGCTCCCAAACAAACGGTCAATAGGTGTCGCTGCTGAGAAAAACACAGCAACACTGACAGAAGAAAAAGAGGAAACACAAACGGAACAGTTTTGGAACCAGGCTTGTTTCCTCCAGGAGCACTGCTTCCTGCTTTGCCTAGACAAACTGGCTGCAGGGTTTTCTTCATGGTTTCCAGCAGAATGTCTCCTCTTTACCTACAGTCCTGCAATCTCCCTCCAGGAGCCATCTGAGAATCTCTCTGCTCCATCATTATTGACAGTGCTGAAGGGGGTCATAGATATGTCTGTAGAGACAGATCTGTACAGAGTCTTGCCTTCAGCTTGCCAGGGGAAATTACTTCATTTCCCACAAACACTGCCGTGCACAAGGATGCGAATAGCGAGCATATACTAGGCTTAAACCTATTCAATATTGCAGAGTTGAAAATCTCCTTCAGGTGACTCACATGGAACAGTTTATTATGTGAATACAAAGAATGTAGAGAGATGTTGGGTTTCCAGGCTCTGGCCTTCTCACCCCTCGCTTACAAACCAGCCTCTGAAGAAAAAGAATCCTCAAACCACTATGTAATATACTTTACAGGAAAGCTCAGCAAACCCTTTATTATCTGATTTCACTGAACCTCACATTGACTGTACTGAGTAACCTGTTCTATGAAGCTGGTACGAACACATTGATGAGGGTTCCACTTCCATTTATTGTCACATAATCTCATCATGATGTTCTGAGCTGCAGTGATTGAATTAGAACGTAAAAGCATCAATTAAAGATTTAAAGAATCTTTGTTAAATTTAAAAAAATTAAACTACATAAGATTTTATATTTTTTCATTTGTTGTAATAAACTCTCCCTCTGTTTGTCACAAACATATTATATTACATTATTTTACGTAGTATAATATTATAATATATAACGTTATGTTATATTACATTATATTAAATTACTCGAACTCGTTTGTCCCTGTCAGGATCCTGTAGTCCATGATTCAGTATTTTCCAGTGATCTGATTGGTCAGAGGTTTGGCTGTCGATAGGTTTTGATCTATTATCTCAAACCTTAATGTCTCTTAGCTGTTCAGCATAGGTTGCCATGGTGAATTATATTTCATGAAACTCAAAACCCAGAGTAGAACCTGACGTCACCTTGATAACCACAAATCCTGCTTCCTAGCACAGGACCCAGAACAACCACAACTTTCAGAAATGCAGCTAAATTAATTCAACTTCCGACACTCATCATAATCACTTTTGACCTTTAACTAGCATGCATGGGGCAGCAGTGAAGCCCCATGATGCACATACTCATCAGCAAGAGACATTCGGGGAATTCACAATAAATGCTGTTAAAATATACTAAATTCTGCTCGGCAGCAACACACATGCAGAAACGATCAGGCAGCAGAAGGCACAACATCAGAGATCTGCTTCGGTGCAATCAAAGAGCTAGCAGCTATGGCAGCATTAAACCCGGATTTCCATGCCCATGTTGCCAAGTACACAAACACTAACTGAGCCAAGACATCGCTTTAACTAACTATTCATTTTTAACTTTGTGAAGCTGTGTCAGTAACAGGCTGCCGGCATGACATAAACATTTCCCTTCTTGCTTCACATGCATATTTGAGGCTGGCAGCTGACATGAGGATCCCCATATGCCGACAGCAGGGATACAACATCAACTGTTTATTTCCCTCATAGAATCAACAGGAGGCACTTTAAAGCTGTTTGCCAACATGAACTTGTCTTTCACATCATGAAGAACACAGCAGGAGATTGTTGGAATTGTCGGCTCAGATGTGTTTACAACAACAGGCACATTTCTGGAACATAAAGGCATGAAGGGACACCTGGGTGGAGCCTGCAAGAGGCAGGATATATTTTTATTATTCCAGTTTCATGTTTGTCACTTGAGGTCATCCACACGCTGACCCTCTCGCTGTGAATTTTATGGAAGACTTCCTGCTGTATTCCGACTCTGATGTCAGGGGGTTGGGAGGAAAAGTTTGACAACAGCCCCATGATTGGATGGAAGAGACTGTGGCAGACTCTAATTGGCCATTTAAAAACCGCCCCTCCAATCAGCTGATCAATAAGTTTAGAGAGAGTGAGAGATTTGAGATTGATTGAACTCCCTGACTGAAGAAATGTCTTGACTACAGGATGACTTCCAGTGAAATCTAGCACAAACATTGAAGTCCTATACCTCAGGATGAAATATTGTATCTTTGGTTAATTTTTCAATGTGCAATATTTGAATTTTGTTTTGAGAAAATACTTTCAGATTGACGTAGCTCAAAGCCCCACTGTGCCGAAGACTTCAACATTTGCATTCTCACATACAGCCCCTCCATCATTTCAGGGGAACTGTCTGGACCTCAGTGCAGGTCTGAAAGCAGCCGAAGGCTACAGCCTCACTGAAAGTGAAATAGTTAAAACCTGCCACCTTTGCTATGTTTTTCCATTTGGCTGAATATATTCTTTACAGCATGCTGTGTTATTTCTGGTGCATGTGAAATGTTTCGGTTTCAGATGTAAATTCAAAACACCAGAGACATCATTAAGAGATTACAGGCTTTACTACATGTTAAAATCGGGTTGTTAAAAAGAAAGTGCTGCTCATGGGGCCTCATCAGTAGCTCACCTGGTTAAGAGTGTAGCACTCCATCCCCTGTCCTTTGACTTTCCTGTTTCCCTCTCTCCACTGTTACTATCATAATGATGAAAACATTGCCAGGAAAAAATTATTTAAAAAAAAAAAACGGAAAACATCTGCTCGGATAATGAAGCAGCCTTCTTCTTATTTTCTCTATGCACATGCATTTTTCTTGCACAGCAACATAGAATCATCTTTACTCTCTAACTCAATCCACATTTCTGCAAATGATTTTCCTGCAAAAGAACCGCTATAAAATGGCAAAGTTGCTTCATGCAAAAAGACAACATTTATATTTTCTTTTAATCATAAGTAATTCCCAGTCTCACTGAGCGTCTCACAAAGTCTCCCCCACATCAAAGCCACGTAAGGCGCCCTGCAGATTATACTGAACTGCACTTTGCATTTTTCTGTTTTCACTGTTTTCCTCCATTTCTCGCCGCTGCTGAAGAGAAGCATGATGAGGGAAAACACCTTCAAATAGGTCAGCAGAGAGACCAATCAGCCGCATCACCATCTGTCCCTCTAACGACTCTACCTGGCTGCTCTGTGATGGGACACGGTCGGCTGGAGAAGCTCCATAGAAGAAAAAAAAAGAAAAAATCCTCTCATTAAGTCAACACATTTCATCCAAACTCTGTGAACGCGATCAGGCCTGTCTCTTCTTCAGCACACTAAAATATTCTCCTATCTTGCACTGTCATCAACAGGGAAGGAGGACATGATTTTTCCATCTTGTATAAACAGTCCAAAGGTGAACAGCATCTTCCTTCGCCTCGTGAAATTGGAGCCCATCTAAGCGCTGTAGTTTCACAACCCTCATGTGAAAATATTTGCCGATGCACAGTAATGATCTACTTAAAGATTTTTATAATCCCGTTCTTTAGCTGAGTGGCTCATAAAATAGTTGTTTGTTAAATTATTAAGTAAAGCAAAACTTTTAACAACGTCTCCAAATAATCCTTTTTAATGAGAGTTTATCACTATATTTTCCACTTGGTTGGACAGTTTCTGCAACTATATCTGTTTGGACTTTAATTAATTGGAAAATCTGTAATGACTACTGACAAATACACCTGTGTGGAAATAAATCCTACCTTCCTCTGCTTTTGTTTTGGTTAAGTGTTCATTCAACTGTATTGTCATTTCATTGAGGTGCTGTATTGTGTGGGGCTTTTCTCGTAGGCTGCCCTTATTGAAGAGTCATGAGATACACAAACCTCAGATAATATATAATATATTATAATAATAATTTAGAGTGACCATTACGTTGGAAATCCCCCAACGCAGCCACATTATGTGCTGTATGTTATATATTGTATGGACAATTGGACATCATCATGAGCGTTTGATGTGAGGAGGTGAAAGACACAAGAACAGTGCATATTATTGTTATTTATTTTAAATGGATCTAAATAGGTTAATGTAAACAACAGTCTCCCACAGCCTCCTATCAAGGCCACGTCAGTTTCCAGAGGGTTAATGAAATGATCCCTGGTCTTGTGAGCGGCGGTTGGAGTTTGTAAGCAGTATTAAGAGCTCTTGAAGTGTTGCTTCGAAAGTTGATTTATCTCAGAAAACTATTTCACTGAGACACTTCAAGGTGAACTTATTGTGTGATCTAAGAATTCTGCTTTCTCTCTTGCCAGTATTGCCATGGCAACAAACTTCAAATGCACTTCACACTATGATGTTGATGTAGGCAGCTCTAAGCCTTTCTTATTCATCAATAACCAGAATTCCTCCTGCATGCACCTACAACGGCAGTAGCAGTCGGCCTGTAAACATTTCCACATTTGCACAAAGTTGTAAAAATACATACTCAGATTTTTTTTAACAGGAGATGTTGTAAATATTGTACATTAATACACTAAAGACATCCTCTTATCTTTTTTTCATCGTAGTATGTTATTATGAACTGCATTAAATGTTTATGTGCTGCCTATTAATTTAATTAGGGGGATGTAGCACAAAGGGCTACCTTTAATTTTTGTGTCTATCCATGTCAGACATAGCAAGGAGGCAGATTTCAGTTCAGGGGCCTGGATCTGAGGACAGACACAGAACCAGGATTACCAGCAGATTTGGGCCGATTAACAGGAATTTGGAGGATATGCTATTAATCACTAAAAGACTGTATTTGAAGATGGATGATAGACTCCTCTGAAGTACAGCCAAAGCATCTCAATCGCTACCTGGGGGTTGGCTGTGATATAGGTCATAAGGAACTGTCCTCCATGTTAGTGGATGGGACTGGGACGGCACTAAAAAAGTGAAAGTGGACATTAAATTTTTCTCAAATATGGTTTCTGTCATTTTAGTGGACACACTGACATACCTTCACCTGTTAATTTCTTCGGTGAGCAAAATGGCGGCGTTTGTGTCTGGGATATTTTGGCTCAATTTCTGGATCGTGGGAGGGAGTGTACATGTGTCGTCCATCTTTTTATATAATCTGTGAGTGATGCATTCAGTGAGACATCACATTTCAAAGAATCACTAAAATTCATAGAAAGCTATTTATCTAGGACTAGTTGACTACACAGCCCAAAGCCTTAGTTATAAAAACCCAGTGAGTCCTAAACCTCTGCTGCACATATGTCAGTATGTGCTGTCAAAGAACACAATGTGATATTAGTAGAAACATCATTCATACTAAAGCAACAACAACAAAACATCTGAAACCCCTTTTCCCACATTTTTATGAACAATGACGATGTAAACAATACCTTGTTTTCACAGTAGGAAAAGTGAATCATTTTGCAGGATGGAAAAATGACTCACTCACGGTGGATATGTCAAAGTTTAGTCGAGCCTGATGATGTCTGGGAGCCCGTGTGCCAGGGCCGATGCCCGGATAGCCACAATCCAATTTATCTATCCTCCGGCTATGTGCTAATGCCAAAAAATCCAGGGCACTCTCCGTAACACTGAACACATCACTCAGACTTGTGCCTGCTTGACATTTGAGAACTGATTCTTACATGTGCATTTGGCCTTTTGTGTGAGATAATCCTCTGCATAATAACTTCTTGCCAGAAGCTCTGGAAATCCTCCTGTGTCATCATATTCAATATTTACATCATGATGGAGCCCATTTACTTAAATCTTTGTCGGATGTCAGTCATGTGTGGGATAAATTTCAAGGCCAAACATCATTATTTAAGCTTTGCTCTATACTTTTCTGTATGTTGTATATTTAATGCTGCTGTAATAGTCCATTTTTTTGTTATGCAAACAAATCTCTATTCTAAACAATGCTAAAACCAACAATGGTCAAGTAATTCCTGAAAACACCTAGACACCATCATTTAGGGAATGTTATTCAATCGGGTTTAAGTAGGAGATTTGTCTGGCACTATATTTAGCTGCGGATTAACACCAACACGGGGATGCAGTTGTTATTTTTGGCAGCAGTAGGAAGGATTGAGTCAAAATAAACCAATGTCCATGTTCATAGTCACCCACTGTGAGTGGGTGCCATGGAGATCAGTGGAGGAAGAGACTGCATCAGGCTTTGGTTTTACAGGAAACACGAGAGTAGGTTATTTTACTTTGGTATATGGGATAAATATGGGATGAAGAAAACTGCCATCCTTATCATTTAATTACAAAGCAAAGAGGTGTATAGGTTTTACATGATGGGTGAAAATATGCTTTCTGTCCTCTTGCTCATGCACATAGCATATATATATTTCACCATATAAACACTAAAGGCCGGTGCATGCTTCTGCGTTTTCACGGGAACGGAGACGCAAGAGCCCTTCCGGGCCCCTCACGGCCCTTCCTACATCCTTACGTGCGTCGGCCAATTTTTCTAACTAGACGGCAAAGCCCCGCAAGCGTCACCCGGCCGCGAGGGCTGTGATTGGTCTGCTGACTACATCATTTCCGGAGTCGCATTTCCGGTTCATGCCCGGAAACCACGGAAGATTTAGAAGAACGAATATGGACCAGATAGAAGAGCACTTGGCAGAAGAGATCCGACACTATGTCCACTAGTATAACCCGTCAATAACCGGCGGATTTTTCCGCCAGAAAAAGGCTCTGCGGAGCCGCCGTGGCGATGTAAATAAATCGCTCTTCTTCGTGCAACACACGAAGAAGAGCCGACTTCGACAAAAAACATTACTGCGCCTAGTGTTCTGGCGGGGAATTGCATGGCAACACGTGCAACGGTTGGAGAACCATGAATGACAACGAGTCCTGCGTTACAGCTGCGTGCCTGTGGGCCCCTGACAACGCAGAAGCATGCGCCGGCCTTAAGTTCTTATGCAGTCACTCAAACACAGTCCTCATTTTTCAAAGGCGCCCAAATCAATCACTCTCAGTCAAGAGTCAGAGCTCGTTGAGCAGCACAACATAAATCTGATTTACCTTTTTGAGGTGCAAATACACTCAAGCAGGTTAAGAACCGGGGGAAGAAGTAAAACATTTGATTGAGATGAAGGGAAAATGAAGTGATAGCAAGTGGCTGGGATTTGGCCTTCAGGGTGGATTTTACTTTGTACGTTTGTATAACCGTATGTACGACCTGAGGCGTTTCCCCATTCTTAGGAGACACACAGTGAAATGTAAATCTCTTTTTGGTGTCACGGCAACCCACCCTTGGGGATGTGATGCTCTGAGGCTTGTCTAGGGCGTCCAAAGCGTGGTCGCCCGTGCATACAGAGAGGCGAACCCTCCGGCATCGGGCTAGAGGAAACGATTTGTGAGCTTACTGGTTTCTTGATCCTGGCGCTGACCCTATCTCTTTCCCGCTGGCCAGCACGCTCTTCGTCTTCACGTAGCGTTGGCATGCCAATGACAGTTCCCTTGATAGGAAAAATGTTCCCAGACTCTGGTTCATAATCTCACATATCAACTCATCAAGTGTTCACTTAATTCTGAACTTTGATTGCATTAAACCCATAAATCTGTCGTATGTGCCCACCTGCCATCTGCTTGGCAGCCTCACTCTGAGACTTCTAATCCTAATAACAGCTACTTCGTGGAATGAGATTTTAAGGGATCATTTGCAGAGAAAATATCGGAGAATGCAAAAGTGCAATCGCCTGCATACACTGTATCTAATGGGCCGAAAAGGGGAACATTGATTTCTCCGAACATTTTTAATATAGTCTTCAAACCATTAAGATTACAGTTGAAATGATGAGATGACGCCTTGGTATATTTTTTCTGTTTCTGTCGGGGAGAGTGGGGTTGAGAGGAATGTGTAGGGTTTGTAGTTTGATGCTGTTGAAGTGTTATCGTTATAGTATATCAGTGGCCTCTCGCCGTGAAATGTTTGAATATCTTATGTACATATTCTTCAGTATAATGACAGCAAATAATCACTTTCATCTTTTCTATACTGTTTCTAGTCTGTTTCAGAGTAAAGAACAGCCGGGGGCTTATCAATTATAAGAGTTATTCAGGCTCTCAACTGCACAAAGTACTCTCATTTCTTCTCCCATGTTTTTCTACTAGTAAACAAATCTCTCTTATCATTATATCAGATCAACATCACTATTTACAATGTCATCTAGACAACTGTTACATCCAGGAACACGTGAGGCCCACGATGTCACTCGAGGACAAATCTAATAAAACAGTCCTTACTATTACTTACAATTTAGGTTGTAAAAAAAACTCACAAGGAAATAAACTCACAAGGAAGAATTACTGGGAAGATTGTTGGTTCATGGACAGAAAAGAACTGGCACAGAACAAAGTGCAACACAGAGTCTAGACACAGTTAACAAGATAAAGGGTCAATCCAACGGGGCAGGTGATCAATAAAGGAGGGAAACCAGACAGATACGGGACATTAAGTCAGAGGGACACTCCAAGAAAGAAATAAGAAATAAAACAGGTCTAATAAAGTGCAAAGATATAAATTAAAAGTTTCAAAAATCTCTTTTCAAAGTGTCCAACAATGATGAGAAGTCTTTCCCAAGTTCAGCACAGGGTTAGAATCATTTATTTTCTGCCCATTATTGTATCTTTCTTACACAGATTCAGTTCTAAGTTATTGGTCATCACAGTTTTAAACTGGTGAACTTGTGAACATATATATTATTCAATGTTTTCAGTCGTCCAGACTTGTAAGAAGTAACAGATTTTAGGTTATAGAGCGGTTCATCCGATTGATAGAGGGCAGTGGATTTGATTCGTGTTCTATCGAATCAGCTATGTGCAATAAATTGTGTTATCAATTTTCACACCACTCGGTGTCATAGATTGAGAGATGAGTATTAGTTTTTTGCTCATTCTGTCACTCGGCTGTTTGGAGTGAAGAAAATCTTTATTTTATTCCTCATATATTCCTTGACTTTTCTTTTTTTTCCAGCACCTCTATCTAGTGCTTTGACTATTGAATATCCATCAGCCCACTTGTGTGTCACACTGCAATGTTGTTTCATTTCGTATATATTTATAGCGAGAAATTGCGTTTTGTTTTCACAGTTTTCCGTGAATCAAAACGATCTTTGGTTTGTTATTATTTGCTATGAAGATTTATCAGGTTTCTGTCGTGTGTACAACGGTTGCTATTGGACACCTCTTTCGCTAATGCACCTTCCGACCAGAAGTTCTTTGTAAACTGCCACGATTGATATCTTCAACATAAAAACACAACAGTGTCATTGATAAACAATATGTTAACTATTCCTTAACTTAATAGTTGGCCGTCAGTTTTTAACATTTTTCCTTAATTTCTGTATCACGAGCGACCAGTGCGGCTGTGCAGAGCTCTGCAGTACTGATATTATGCCACACTGACCAATCTGTGGGATACTTACTTTACTTCCGAATGAGTCATGCAAGCATAAAGAAAAAATTGAAGTATCTCATTGGGTAGTAATTTGTTGCACTTATCCAAAGTGGTTGATGGCTTGAAACTGGCGAGAATTTGTTGGATGTTTTTCACCACCTGTCCTTTACTGGCACGTGGATATTTTCATTCTATGTGCAGCACCAGATGCCTTTTGGAAAGGAAAAAAAAGTAGGCACAGGGCAGCATCTGCTGAGGAATAAAGTGTGCTGCCATCCTCCCAGCAGGACGCCAGCTTCCTGTTTGTCCGCAGCTCTGCTTTGAAAGCTTCCGACTCAATCTGCATGCTCGCATTTATTTTTCAGCGACATCTGATTGGAAGAAAAAACATGCGACCAGTCCTCACATAAAACCAGCTATTCAGGATCTATGTCTCCACTTTTTAATCCCCTCGCTGGTTCATCTGTCACCATCATTACTCCTCTGGCAGCGGCCGCCCGCCTGCCTGTCTGTCATCCCCCTTTGAAACCTGCAAATGAATCTTATTGTTTCAGACACGGCTTATTATTTATTTACAGTCTGTGCAGTGCCCAGGCTTAAAATTGCCAACAATCATTTTACCAGCAAGTGTCTGGAGGTTGGATCCCTCCGATACTCTGTGTTCTGCTGGTTATTAAGAACACTAGTGTCCCATAGCAGTACGGGGGTGGCCTGAGGATAATGAAAAATTTAATATTTTGGAATTAGGGACATAGTCTTATTCAAAATATAGCATAACAAGTAAGTAGCACGTTTGTGGAAAAATATTACAAGCCTGTCCATAAGTAATTACATTCATATTCTGCTAATTTGTTTTTCTCATTTGTTTTTCCAGCCGCAGAATTAAAAATCATAAATCAGGCATTATTTAAATGAATAAGATAAATTGTAATTCATTAAAGTAAAAACAAAAGAGAATGGAGTATATCATTTTTCCACTTCACTCCAGGCATATTTTTGTTCTTGTTTATGACTGTGATATTATTCTAGAAAATAAATACTATTCATACAGTTGTACTATTAATTAATAAGCCAATTACCATTCACAAGGATGGAGATGAATGATCTTGAAGTTAGAATTTGTTACAAAAATTACTTATTTAAGTAATTTAGTATTTTCAAGTTTTTGATGAAGAATAAAATGATCTTTCAACAAGTTTTGTAAAACACACAACCATAAAAAACTAAAATCATGATTTGGCACATTGTTGATAGGGATTTTATGACTGTGCATAAACTTCATTAAAACGTTTTCCTCGAAATTGTTTTAAAAAATGTGATTAAGATGACAAAGTAACCGCAGATTTTTCGTTTTTTTTGTTACCTACGGAAAAGGAGGTTAAGTTTTCATTGACATTTATTTCTCTGTCTATCTGGTTATTAGCAGGGTTTCTCAAAAGCTGCTTTCAGACATGCACTGAACTCCAGAACTAAAATGTGAGGAAAATGTCACAATGAGTCCATGTGAGAATACAGAAGGATGTTGTCGGGAGAATTCATTGCAAGTAAGTGGGCGTGTGAATACATTTCAAACACGCGATGGAAGCAGAACAGAGAAAAAAATGAAAAGAATACAAATATCTCAGGATGATGAAGAGGAGTTGAGAGAAAATTAGAACTAATCTGACTCTGATGATCTCCTGCTGGGTTCTTCATATGTGAAAGGCAAACTCAGGAAGATGCCAAGTGGTGAGTCATGAGCCGAGGAAGAAACCATTAGATTCTGGAGCGGGGTCAGAAAAAAAGGGCAGATTCAGATTCTCCTCCTCAGAGCAGCCCTCTTTTTTTAACATGTGCTCCTTGGCTTGATTACTGTGGGTGGAAAACTATATAGTCAGCTGGACACACCAACAATTCTTACAACACTGCTTAATTACATTTTATACATTTTTGCTCATTGCCCTCAGTTAAAATAATCGAATAGTACGTTTAAAGTATAAAATATAGTAGTAGTAGTAGTACAGAATACTACTTCAATCACTGTATATGATTCTTCAATCTCATTTGCATTTGATTTAAAGTCCAACATCTCAACAACTGCCCATGTGTAGAATTATTCTGCACTTCACTTCCCTAATTCAACGTGTACATGTACATAATAAGCAAAACCTTGTTGTTGCCATAGCAGCCCATTGTGAAGCTAATCCTGTGTTTTACCGTGTAAACAGCAGAAAACAGTCCTCCACCCAAGCGGCTGTGTTTTTACAGATACGCTCACACAGTATCAGCGTTTATTAACTCACATTAGTTTTCCTCACGACGATACTCGAGGGGCTTTCTGCTCTCCCTATGGAATAAACACCTTTATGTTTTTCAATCCATCAAAAGTTTTCACATAGCCCAAAGTAGCATTGCTCATTTAACGCCTGTATAGACTTTCCCCAGTGTTTGTCTTATTATAATAGCAGAACACAATTTAGATGGAGCCCTAAGCATAAAATATGTAAATGACAATATTATACCAAATGTTTCAGTAAGGGAGCAATAAGAAAAAAGACAGGACTGGAAAAAACTGAAACCAATTCTTTTCATCTGCTTATGAATGTGTCTCTCTCGAGTCAAGGACTCGGATGCAGAATATAATGAAACTGTATTTTTGGTGCATTGTGCTGTGGGTGGACTGTCATGTGTCTTTCTCAGAGTGTGTTGGTTTCATATTGACATTTGAGCCATGCAAAATAACTTTTCAGTAAAAATAAAAGACATTTTGCATCTTGTAGTTGAAATGGAATAACAAGTTATTTGCATTTTCACATAATTTGGCTGAAGTGGAAGATGTAAATTTCATTTTGCGAATTTGCAAGTGGTTTATCTAATTTTTTATGGAAAAGCAACATTACACAAATTCTTTATTCCTCTTAATTGAAGACGTGTTTATATTAAGGCAAGGGAAAAATAGTCGAGAGAGACACAAACAAACCTTTAAGAGTCAGCAAATTAACATGACATAAATATCCTAATAATAATAAATCATATTAATATCAACAGAAAATATACAGTTGATAAAATATAGTATCAATATAAAAACGTACATTCATGCATGAGCCAAGATTAAAAATCATTTCACGGTTTTGTGATGTATGTACTTGTAGCCTGTATTTATGTATAATATTTATTTACACCCTTGGTCTCACTGTAGATCTGCAGAAGTGAAGAGTGATGGGCACAGCTCAGCAGAAATAAATAGTGATATACAGTAAACGTGTCTACAGTAGCACACTGATGAATTATCTGAGAGAGAGAGAGAGAGAGAGAGAGAGAGAGAGAGAGAGAGAGAGAGACCACGTTACTTGTGTGTGTTTAATGAGATGATTTCCTTCCATCTGTGTTTCCAGAACAACAGATCTCACAGTACACAACAGCCTTTACTTGAGAGGAGCGTTTATACACAGAAAGAAGGAGAAGCTTTCCACAGTTTGTTTGCGTAAAAAGGATCTGGCACTGTAGCTCAAACTTTGTCTTTTCAACTTGGCTTTTTGCTCGATTTATGTTTTATAATAGAGAACTAGCAAGATAAATTGCTTCATAAAATACAGAGAGGTTCAAGTTAACGGCGTCCTTGAATAGCTGTGAAAGTCTGCACACAGCCGCTCTCCTTTTCCCGAGGTCACCTAAGTATCGGCTCTAAGCTTATAAATGTGGCGTTCAGGATCAGAGTGCTGAGGGGGGGGGGATTTAGGACTTTACCCCCTCGCCGTGCTTCCATTTTCATATCACCTTCCACCCATCTCCGCTCCGACAGGAGGTCCTGTCATCAGTGTTTCATAATTCATTCAATTACTTGTCGCTGTGGAAAAAGCTGAAACTAAAAACTTAAATTGACAGTCTGAGGACGAGAATCAACCTAAGCAGCAGGGTCGGATCCACGCAGGGTTAAAGGTCAAGGTCACTGTGACCTCACAAAGTCAATATTTTGCCTTGGTAATGCAATATCTCCTGAACGCCTAGACGGATTCCTTTCAAATTTGGCCTCAAGGATGAAATGATTCAATTTTGGTAGCCAAAGGCCAAAGGTCAAGATGGCTGTGACCCTATATGAATCTGGAAAATTAAATTATGAAGACAGAAACTGCACTGGTTGACAGAGGCATACAACTGCAGTGCTGTATTTCTAGATTTTTAGATAAACTAGTCACTTACTAACAATATTAGTGATTATTATAACAGTTTGTTAATTGACCCTAACCCCAATGCACTTGAACAAGGAACAATTTCCTAAATATATCCAATGATGTGTGGCTTTGCTCAAAGCTATAGAGCTCACAGCAAACAAGGAATTAGTTAAATGTGAACCTTCCTGAACCAACAACTCTGCATGGATGTTGTCAAATTGGCCCCTCTGTGTAAATTGGGATTCAGGAAACTACTTGATCCGCCACTAAGCAGAAACCCAACCTTCATAACATCATCCACGCACTACTGAGCCTTCAGTGATGCAGAGGTGTTTCCATAAAACAGCATGATGTAGATAATATGTTGTCTTCATGCAGAGCGCAGTAAGGCATTAAAAAATTAAAGCCAAAGTTAAATTGATATTCTTATCTAAAATTCTGCCAATAGTGTGTGTGTGTGTGTGTGTGTGTGTGTGTGCGTGCGTGCGTGCGTGCGTGCGTGTGTGTGTGTGTGTGTGTGTGTGTGTGTGTGTGTGTGTGTGTGTGTGTGTGTGTGTGTGTGTGTGTGTGCGTGTGTGTGTGTGTGTGTGTATAATGTGATTAAATGTGTAAGAGTGTTGTGTCTAATGAAAGCCAAGGTAATCAGTTTACATTTTTTTGGCGCCGGGCTCTCCACAATAAGCAACAAGCTTAATGTGAAGCAGTTAATTCAATCTGGCAATCTATTAGTTCATATGCGCTGTTGTTGGAAATGCACTTTAGAGACCTGTCAATAGACGGTCATGGGGCCATGAATCAAAACATTTTGGTTGTCTGCAGAAGAGAGTGTAATGGCCCTTTTTAGAAGCCACTCCACCAAACAGTCAGGCCAGAGGCTTAGAGAACGCACTGTCATGTCTTGATGAATGGCTGTCTTTGTGCTGTGTTCCCTGCGCAACTTTACCTCTTGCTATGTAATAAATCATGATAAATTGGGTCTCTGTTGGGAGTACGGGCTAATTATATCCCCATTTCATTGCCCTCCCCGCTGTGCTTCTGTAGTTTGCTTCATGTCCTGAAGGTCCAGCGCTCAGAGGGGCCACCACCTACACCGGTACCTCCCCCTTATATATATTATATACTTTCTGCCAGTCACCAGAACAACCTGGTCACACAGAGCAGCAGATCTTAACACTGACTCTCAGTGTGACTTCCACCATGATGGAGGCAGATTGGAATAATGGCTCAGCAGAGGTCTGCTCCATGCCACAGTCTGAGCTCCACCAGCAGACGACCACTGACTTAAACTGACATGTGGTCCAGATGCTGGATATAAAGTGACAATAAAAGTTATTATTAATTAACTTTCTTCGAGTGGAGTCTGAAGAGTGCATTTTTGGTTTGATGGACCTCTGACAGAGGGCTCGGATATTTCAAGTTCCTCTCTATAACAAACTGCAACTTCCCTGTATTCAAGAGTTATAACTAACATCCACCTATAGAGTCCCATCACTAATGTGACCTTAAATATAGAAGTGTCACAGTTTGGACTCACTGCCCCTTATTTTTCTTTTTAATTCAGCCGGCCAAGAGTTACCTTCAGCCTGAGGTTAGTTGGTGAATGGCAGATTTAGGATTTTTTATATAAAGGGCCCACAATTTACACAGAGGGGCCAATTATATGTCCAACATCGATCCATAATTCCTGATTCAGTAAGATGCATATGTAAATCACTCCTCGTTTACTGTTAGCAAAGCCACACGTAGAATATGTTTTGAAAATTGTTCCTTGCTCAGCACATTGTGTACTTCCAAAAAGCTAAAAAAAATTCAAATCTTAACAATGACCTCGAGCGACTAGAAGAGAAAAACAACCAAGAAATGATAGGAGACATTTTTTGTCTAGTGAATCAAATGGGTGAAAAACTGCATTTAGCTGTCTGCAACTTTTTTGATGATAGTTCCACTTAAGCACTTTTCCTCTTTCTCCTTTTCTACAAAACTTCGAAACAGACAAGAGTTTATGCCGATGCTATTAAAGAAATGCATTTGTGGTCAGACATTTTTTCAGACAATGTTGGTCTGTGAAGTGGAATCAGGGCAGAAAGAATGCTTATGCAGCGTCTCTTGAGATCAGACTGTTGCTCACGATTCAACCTGAATCTAATCTGTCAACCACTCTCTTAAGCGCCCCTCTCCCCCACCACATTTTAATATATTTTCCACATAGCTCACTATTTTAGGGCTGATAGGCTTGTTTCAATGGCAAAAAGGCCCATTTATACTGTATTTGCGATCCACTCCTATCTGATGAGGCATCTGACATCATGCACAACCCTTACACAGATGAGTCCCTTAGTTTATCATTTGTTTTTTTTGTGTGACATTAAAAAATATGTGAAAATATGGAGCTGGAGCTGAGCTGTTTCCCAAAGCCACATTTTGTCAGCAAGGCTGTTTTATCAACTGTGGTGCAACAGGCCATTATGTAATTCCTCCACTTCAGTTTACTAAGGCAGAGAGCGTCCTCAGTTCATTACCAACTAATTAATGAAAGACATTCACAAGCAGCGAATGCACTTTCTTCTATTTGAAATAGAGTTGGGGACAAACTGTGAAGTCTGTTTAATCTTGTGGTGTTTGTGCACATGAGAGACCCGGGGCCAGATTAGAAATGTTTGTTCTGAAAAGCCGCCGGAGGTTATGGTTTACAGACTCGTCACATAAACATTGCCACAGTTCTGGCTCATAAATATTTTTGCTCTGGTCTGGAAAATGAGTTTTTCAAAGTAACATGGGAATGCAGTGGCTGCGTGTGTACAAACAGCATGTGCCTCATACTTTCATGTAGGTTTTTCTTTTCCAGTGTTATTAACTTTGAAAGGGAGCGGTTGTTGTTACTGTTAGTCTGTCCTCACTGCACCTGACCCTCCACGCTCCTCAGGTGCCAGCAAATATTGGCGTGTGTGTTTGTGTGAGTGTGTCAGTGTGTGTCTAGCGTCTCAGTAAACTGCCGTTGATATAAACAATTGTTTGCTTTTCCAAGTCCTGTGAGATCCGACGATAATTTTACAAAAGGAGGAGAGGTCTGATATTGTGAATAACTCTCAAGTTAGAGTTTTGCTGAAAGACTCTGGGGAAAACGGTTCAGAGCTAAATAAACGGAGAAGTAACAGCTTTTGTTAGACGTCGTCAAAACTGATAATGTGCTGTTAGAGAATCTATTCTGGAGCTGTCACACAAAACAAACCATAAAGATGCAGTCGCAGAGCAAGAGAAGATGGTGTATCCCTGCTGGTCTGCAGATAAAACCCTCTACAAAGAAAAGAAACTGCATTGTTAAGTGTCTCCCGTTGTTAATGTTATATGTTCCAGTCGAACAGAGTTCCTTTGTCTACATTATGGGTATAGACTGCAGTTAATGGCATAAAATGGAATCCATATCATGTCATTATGTTTTGAATTGTCTGCTCTTCAGCTTTGAAGATCGAAATGTAGATATTTATTGCATTATGCCTGCGCCTCTTTGAAAGAGCGCCGTCTCATCCGCCATAGCAGGATGAAGAAGCGAGTCACTTCTCAGGATCTACACGCTTACACACTCCGTCTGGGCTCAGCCACCTGCACACAGGCACAGAACAAATGCCACCGTCCGTGCTGCAGAATGACGATGCTCCGAGACGAGACGTGCCAAATATCTGTCAGCTCAGTAACAAGCAGCCGGTACAGCAGTGCAGCACTGAACAAACTGAGGAGGAGAGGAAAACACACCCCAGGGGAGAAGCACATCATGGCAGAGTGTTCCCTTTGTGCCACCGTGTAATACTGTCAACACTTATTTGACAGCCGCAGTCTCAAGTTATTTATCAAGGTTTTTAATTTGAATATGAGGCTAATTTCAACACTTGTTTGACAACCGCAGTCATAATTTATTTACCAAGGTTTTTTAATTTCAATGTGAGGCTAATCAACAGTCACCGTCAGGTTCTATTTGACTAACTGAAAATCTACTATACGGGTGTATCAGATGTAATTAGAATGGCACAAAGCGCAGACCTCTGCCAAGGCCCAGCAGTCCCCTTATATTCAATCAAATGAACACACTCAGGCCCCAACTGATGCCTGATTCTTTATTCAAGATCCATGATGAGAATGTAAAAAAATTATGCAATGTTGAAGATAGTGAAAAATCATTTTTGGATCCAGCCCTTTGTCTGGATCTGCACCAAAATGTTATGTTTTCTTTCTTGGCCCTTGTCACATCCCGCCACCAAGTTTCGTGGTAATCTGTCATGTAGAATTTTTCGTATCTTACAAACATACAAACCAACAAAGAAACAAACAAGGTCAAAATATAATAATGTATAAAGGTACAGATGCTTCAATGAGGACTGACTTTTATTAGAGTATGTTTCACATGTTTCTCGCTAATATTATTTAAGAAAGGAATCTAAATACTAATCAACAACAACACAGTTTTCAGTCCCAAAAAACTGCACTCGAGGTTTTTGAAATGTTGATGAAAACATCAGCAGGGTCACAAACCATGAAAATCCCATTCTGTGTATCACTCTACGTGAGGGAAAAGTAAATAGTAAAACTGAAAATGTGAATCATATTATGGCAGATTACATTTGGCCCGTTGCAAGCCAGTGATGTAACACAGCATGCAAACAATCCTCGCTTCACAATGTGTGTGTGTTGCCAATGAATAACAATCTCAGCAATGAATAATACAAATGTCTGGCATTGAGTCACTTTTGTCAGACGACTCACGGCGCCACAATCTTTCCCAGCCGTCTTTCATCCAGCGGTGTCATCTAAGTCCTTTTCCTTCTCAAACCAGAAAATGAAGAAATTCATTTTAGAAACGACTAGTTAATGATTTTTGATTCCAACACCGATGTGATAAATTCAATACATCAGATTTCTCTGCAGCGTGTCCCCACAGTCCTTGAGGTTATTTATTTTATGAATGTAATATGAGATACTGTATGTATTTCTTTGATTTGTTTGACATGTTTGACGTGATTTGTTTGACGTGTTGCTGTAGATGCTGAAAGAGATGCCTCAACTGACTGAACTGGATTTTTTATATTGTTAGATAGTTTCATTCAAATGTACATTTGCATCACCTTTCTGATACGGATCATTCTTTTCTGTCTCTTTCAGATGTAAATGGAGGACCAGCAGTGTCATGAAGAGAAACTGGAGTTCCATACAACATTCAAGCCCTTTGCATTAAGACACGAGCAGCATCACTTCTCTCTAAAGTAATCCATTACTCACAATTAATGTCAAGCTGCACGCTGAAGCAGCTTAAGGCTGCCTCGCTAGGTGAACCGTGGCTGATGGAAAGAAAGCCTTATAAGATCCAACTCGTCAAAACACACCTCAATGCAGCATAATGCCTTCAAAGGTGTCATGTTTATACCTTCTGACAGTGGTGTGCTGGGCGAGCGCTCTGTGGTACCTGAGTATATCTCGTCCGACGTCCACGTATGTCGGCCACATGTCCCTGTCCATACGGAAGGCTGTGAAACCCCCCCAAAACATCACCTTCACCAACATCCGCACCCGCCCCCTCAACCCGCACGGCTTTGAGTTTGTCATCAACGAGGCCAAGAAGTGCGAAGGCGACGCCCCCTTCCTGGTCATCCTCATCAGCACCACGCACAAGGAGTTTGACGCGCGGCAGGCCATCCGGGAGACATGGGGAGACGAGAGCACCTTCGGGGACATCCGCATCCTCACCATCTTCCTGCTGGGGAGGAACACGGACAACGTCCTGAACCAGATGGTGGAGCAGGAGAGTCAGATCTTTCACGACATCGTGGTGGAGAACTTTATCGATTCGTACCACAACCTCACCCTCAAGACCATGATGGGTATGCGCTGGGTGACGACCTTCTGCCCCAAGGCGCAGTACATCTTGAAGACAGACAGCGACATCTTCGTCAACATGGACAATCTGATTTACAAGCTGCTGAAGCCCTCCACCAAGCCGAGAAGAAGGTATTTCACTGGCTACGTGATAAACGGCGGTCCCATCAGGGACATGCGCAGTAAGTGGTACATGCCCAGAGACTTGTACCCCGATAATAAATACCCTCCTTTCTGCTCGGGCACCGGCTACGTGTTCTCGTCAGATGTGGCCGAGCAAATCTACAAGACTTCGCTCCACACGAGACTGTTGCACCTCGAGGATGTGTACGTGGGACTGTGTTTGCGTAAGCTGGGTATACACCCTTATCAGAACAGTGGATTCAATCACTGGAAAATGGCCTACAGCCTGTGCAGGTACAGACGGGTTATCACCGTCCACCAGATCTCCCCGGAGGAGATGCACCGCATATTCAATGACATGTCCAGCAAGAAGCACCTGAGATGTTAGCGGACATGAGGAACACTTAACGATGACTGTCTCATTCTTTTTTTCTGCCTTTTGCTCCTTTTCAAACCTCATCAGTCGTGCGCTGATGACTGTAGACCATGGAGGGCTGCTGCAAGTCTGTATGTCTTGATAGATGTTCTCATGAATCCATCCGTCTCTGCTGTTTTCACCTCATGATTGTTAATGAATGCATGGGGCTTGTAAAGCGTGTATTCTCACAAACAGTTAAAATGTGGTGTTGTTGAGAGTATTTTTTATTTTTTTCTTCATGTTTTGGAGGTGCAATTTAATACCACTATTCTTTACATGCATTTAGTCAATCAGCGTTATACATTGAAATGTGGCCTGATGCTCTCACACAAGCTGCGTCTCAATACAGGCTTCGGAGGCTGCAGTTGAAGATCGATTGCATCACAGTGGTAAGACTAGATTGTCCCACTTTGAAGACTCCTTCAAATGCAGCCGTGGATTGCGTCCTTCCATTCCCGAGAAACAAAGGCTCCAACAGGTAGAACCTTCCCGTCTCAACCTATCCCAGGGTTCATTGCGCTTCAGTGGGGTACAGGCACCGGCAAGCGAAGAGACAACCAATGCTTGAGTATCATTCTTCAACTCAAACTGATATGAATGTTAAAAAATCAAGGAGCATTAATTCTTGCTCATGTCCAACTGCAGCTCTGTTGCTAGGTGACAGCGATGATGTTGGGACAAACTGGTGACGCCAATCACGGAAGCCTTCATAGACTAGACCGTCTCATTTTGGTTCTGCATTCACGGTCTATACCCTGCCCATGAAGACAGGCCGGGTATAGACCGTCTCCTCCGTAGTGGAGTCAGGGTTCCCATGTTATCACCCCTGAATTGAGAAACGGCTAATAACCTTTCTCCCTGCTTAACGGCCGTGTAAGCAATTAAAGATAGATAGAACCACAGAACACTTTGTTATCAACCAGCCAAGCAAAAGTATATAAAAATAGGGTTCAAAATCCTGAAAAAATTTGAAGTATTCTGCTGCCTTAACACAGCTCTCCCTAACTGGGCGTGGCCTCCTGTGTATGGCGGGCCTGGTTTTGCCTTCAGGTGATGTCGAAAAACCAAAACACTACACGGAGTACAACCAGGCTAAAGTCTCCCGGTGTTCACAGTTCACTAAAGCGTGTTGTGTTTCTTAGCATCGTCCTCTGTTCACAGCTAGCAGCAGAACCGCGGCAAGAGAGAACCATCGATTTTACGGTGCTTTAGACCTTGTATAGTTGGGGGGGGGGGGGAATATGTTAATCAGCTCAACACTTCGTCATGTATGTCGACCAATGAAATGTATGATGACTTTGCGCTGTCACCCTGTCAGACTGTACTGACAGTCAGGAACCAAGGGATGCTGTAAAACGCACAAACTTTACAATTTAGATCTACATAGTTCCCATTCTTTTCACATGTTTTCAGTAATCACTTGTATAGCATGTTAAGAGACCAATGACTGATTTTGGTTTACACGGCCTTTAAGTGTCCTTGAGCAAGACATTGAATCTGTACCAGCTCCATGACTGCTGACTCAGCACCTCAATATTCCTGAAGGGTGCAGCCTGAAACAGGATATCTGTGCAGGAAACAATCCAATATGAAATTACAATTTCAATAGGGCCTCACTGTCTGTCAGTGCCTGTCAGTGCTCAGCCCTAATTACTATATTGCACCTATGATATAAAACGTCAAGAGTCAGTATTATTTACTTTTTAAAGTTCTTGAGCAAAGAGAATGTTAAGTTGGTTTTCGGTTGGAAAAGATTATCTGTTGTCCAGTTTTTGCACTTTTCTTATGAATGAAGTCAAACAAAGCGCTGGAAATGTTCTGCAGTTGGTTTGTCAGAACCAGCTGACTGATAATTGATCATTTCTAATAAATACTTTTCCCACCAGTATTGGTATCAATGAAACCACAAAACTGAAATCACCTGATGCTATTCTTTTTCATGAATTTGCCTGATCCTGTTTACGTTTACATTCTGTCATTACATTCTGTCATTACATTCTCTCCCTGCCTCTTCTCTCGGATAAACTCAGATGTGTGTTTTTCAGTTTTCAGTTTTTTTAAAGATGCATTTTGGTTGTTTTCCCCCTCGAGGTAATTGTGTCTCTCAGCCGCCAGCTCCTCATTAGCCCGGCCGCTGCTCTCTGTAACGTGCACTGTAATACGTCTGCAGCTACTCTAACTCCTCGACTCCCCCCCGCATCAAGAGAAACGCAGTGTCACGTCCTGCAGGAATGAGTTAAACTCAGCTAAGACTGTGGCTGTTTTATCACATGTATCTGCCGTGTCAGTAATTGCTGAAGCGCCGCTGCTGGTATTTTTTGGCAACATTTTGTTTTTCTCTGAAAATGAGGCTTCCATGGCCAAAACCTTTCCCTTTTCCCCCCCCCAGAGATTTTGGAGTATTGTCAAGCTAATGTGACATTTACTGTGAAAGCATCTATCCCGCAAGGGGTTGTTGTTATATATTGTATGTTTTTTACATTAAAAAACAATTACTTGAATAATTAAAGTTATATTACTGCTTTTACCTGTCGCCTTTTTCAAGTTCCGTCAGTTATACAGTTTTATTTTTATTGTTGGATTTGTATCCCAACAGAAGGTTGTTTTCAGGTGCTCCCATCAGGGATGATTGATTTAGTTATTTAAAAACAAAATCTATGTAACCTTTGTGTCATATTTGGGGGATAAAATGTGGTACATAAAGAAGTCCGAAAGTTAAAACACTCTTCCCTTATGTCACTTCCACAACTAGAATGGCTCTCAGTAGACAGCAAACCTTTCCCATTGGGTTTAACTGGGTTAAATCTTGCTGCACTAAATTTAATACTCATAGACATCAGTACCTTTAATACACTTGATTTGTATCATTAGAATCCATGAGTTGTTCCCTTTGGTGAAAAGGTAAAAAAAAAAAGAAGAGAATGAAGAGAGCGAGATCAAATTCCTGGAGCCGTCTCTTTGTCTGGATCGGCTCCAAAACCTCATCGGTTCTTTCTTGGACCGTGTCCCGTCCTTCCACTGAGTTTCATGGAAATCCATCAAGTAGTTTTTTGTGTCATCCAGTTCACAAACAAACATTAACTCATTGGCAGAGATGATAATATCTACCTAAAAGTTGCTAAAATTAACATAAGCTACCATTTATGGATAGCAAATTGTATATATGCTTATATAAAAAAACCTCCAAAGTCCAAACCTTTTTAAATAATAGCAATATTTTATTCGTCGCTCCTCGTCAGAAACTTGACATCAGATGATTACAGAGGGAACAGGGGTAATATGCTGAAATGGTTCACATACTGTACATAGAAAACAATAAGTTACGTCATAAAATAAAGAATTAAGTACAAGTTAATATTAACCACCTCAATACTTAAAAATGATTCCGAGCTACAGGACTTGTTTGAACAGACAAATGGCTCGTCACCCTCTCAGTAGATGCCTTTTGGTTTTTCATCCTCAGATGCGTTGTTGTACAGTACATGTTAATAACTACAATGATTTTTTGGGAACAGAAAAATAATGTTTCGTAGTGCAGCAGGACAGAGTGAGAGGATTTTCGTCTGCTAGCCTGGCGTCTGAAAACGCATAAACCAGAGCGGATTACATGAGCACAGGTTCTGTTTTTTTTTCTATGTGTCTGCTGATGAGAGCACACGAGTTAAACATGTCTCCGGGGGGGCATAAGCGTCAGCTTGTCGGGGGGGAGGAGGGGGGCCCAAAAAGTGCATTGTAGCGTGTGTCATTAAGATACTTTCATTTGAGCTGTGTGTCATTGCTGGAGTAATACATTTGTGAAATGGAAAATCAGCAAGTTCTGGTCTTTGTGTGGTCTCACTCTCTGACTACTTCCTTAGGCACAGAAAAATGAACAAGGCACCTCTAGCATTTTGAAGCAATAACACTGTCAAGAGCAGCAAATTATACACAGTAACATCCAGGTCTCGCTTCTTTTTTTCTTTTTCTTTTTTAAAGCTGCACACTCAAGCAAATGGTTCCTTTCTCGTCAATTTAAAACAGGTCTTGACGAACAAATACAATTCATGTTCTTTTTAGACATTCATTATGTTAATATGAAAATGTGCTTGTCCCATTAAATGAACTCAATTCTTACATTCTGACACAGACCTCAGACAAACGTCACAAATGAGCGAGTCTGTGAGATGCGGGTTAAAGCAAATTTGTTTTTTCTTTTTTTTACCATGGCAACAAAAAGGTGTGAGAGAATTAAAAGTAGAAATCATTCTAATTTCAATAAATACCGAGAGCTTCTGCGGAAAACAGAGGTATGTAAAATAAAAATGAGGAAAATATTTGTTTTTTTTTATAAATATAACATTCAAAGCTACATCTTTATCATCTTCTTTCACCACCTGAGTTCATCTTTAGGTTCCTGGGCTGTATCCTGATCCCGCTCCGTGCGCTGGGCGGTGGAATGTTGTCAAGGTTAAAGGTCAGGGGGCAGTGAGCAGGGAGGTGTGCGCTAAGGGGGTGAAGGCGGCGGCGGCAGAGCTTAGCCTCGGGGGAGCGGTGAAGGGGCCGTGAGGGAGGATGAGTTTTTTCGGGGGGTTGTGGTTGGGGTGGAGGTTGCAGGAAGTGGTGGTGTGTGCTCCTCAGTCTGTCTGCCCTGAACTGTCTCACCTGCTTCAGGCGTAAAGGGACCATCAGCTGAGGCTCAGCTGCGCAAAGCCGATCAGCTTCACCTCGTCCGGGATCTCCGTGTCGTCACAGCCAGACACCTGAGCGGGGGGGAAGACACCGAGAGGGTCAGCTGGGCAAGACTTTTATCAACTAAACGAATCCTGCAAAAATCTCTAGAACAGCTGGAGTGTAACAGCACGGGAAGAAAAAAATGCAAGTTAGTGCGCTCATTACTCCAAAAACAACCTGGTTCAGGGTTTGAATTTATCTACAAACTACGGTGGCCCTGAAGTGCAAATCATACGGACAACAAGGAACAACAACAAAACAAAAACAAGAAACACTACGGAAAATTTGAAAAACACAGCGATGATCCTTGTCAACAGAGTCAACATTAAAAACACACAAATACAGTAGAAAAGAAACTAAAACACACAGATATGTCAATTCAAGTTCACTTTTCTCACTCTGAACTTTGTGTGTCAGGTTTAGTTAAACTGCTTCACAAAGAGGTTAATATGATGATCCCATAAATAGACCATCTCCCCATATCAATAACTCCGGTATTGATTGGTTGATACCAATTGCTAATCTCATTCAGCCCCCCCGCCTTTGCTTCAAAATCTAGTTACATCACTGCATCTAAACTGATCAGTCATCTATCATCAGACGACAGAGCATTGCTATTTCTTCTAAACAGGATATGCAGCAGACATAGGGAAACATTAGGCTTCATTTGTAGGTGTGTTTCTGATATCTTACATTTTAACTCTTTTAACCTCAGTTTTTGGTCTCCACCGACTCAAAACATGTGTGCTGTGAGGAAAGCTCCATGGAGCTAAAGCCAACTGCAGAGTCGGTTACTGACTCTCTTTACTTCTTGCAAATGTCAATTGTTTTGTTCTGGCGGGTTTATACGATGGCACTGTTACAATTTTTTAAAAAGATGGCAAGAGGGAGGAATTAATGTAGGTAGGTCACTTTTGGGAAATCTATTTTTAATAAGGTCAGAACTTGTGCCAGTGCTGCTGCAGACAGTTCATAAGATCAGAACATCACCAGAATATCAGAAGACGAAATGAAAAAGCTAAAATTTAAACTTGATTTATGTTTAGATTGTATACAAGGAATAAGAGATGTATAGTTAATGACCAAGATTCCTCAATCTTCTCTTCGTCTGGGCTTGTTTTCAGGATTTAGTTTATCCCCTTGTGAACAAACATTGGTCAGTAAAGAAATGGCTTTTTTTAAAGTTTGGTATAGATGAACTTGACTGACCTGCACAGAGTCATTAACCCCATGCCACACCTTTGAGATGGATTGAAACGCTGAATGCAGCCCAGCATCGGTGGCCGACCTCACTGACGCTCTTGTGGCTGAATGGGAGCCAATCCTTGCTGCCAGGTTTTAAAATCGGCTGGAGAGCTTTCCCAGAGGAGGGGACGCTGTTTTCCCAGCATATTAATGTCCGTGGATTTGGAATGGGAGCTCAACAATCGCATGTAATACTCAGGTGTCCATGTAAAATGTTTGAATCCCCAAGTTTCACAGCTCCCGGTGACAAAGCACAATATATATATACATACATTACTGACAGGTCAATCTCCCAGCAACCTATCTCACCCCCTTTCTTACGCTGACTAAGGTATATAAGAGGTTCTTTTTTCCATCCAGCTGTCCATCCAAATGCGTGACCTAACCTGCCATCCTCCATTGATTCACACCTGACAGGAGACAGACCCTCGATCTCTCTGGAGATCTGAGAGTCCTGCAGCTGTCTGATCAACATGCTGCTAGTGCTATTAAAGCAGGTCAGTCACAGAGGAGCCACCCACACGATGAACGGTGCATAAAATTGTTCCCCTACCGAGGGTCATTATTCCCACTGGCTGGGTTTTGTGACACTGCAGCAGTAACGCTTTGTTTGGGAGAGAAGTGAGGATGTACACAGTCTGCAGTACAGAGCAGAGGTAACGTATGGAAATGTATGTATGCGCATACATCTACATGGTGTATCTACATCTGCACTGCTCTCTACATGCAACCCTTAGCAGCTGCTGGGGAGGCGAACATGGAAGAAAGGTCGCTCTGTGCGGCGGAGTGACCCCAAGCACAGCTGTTGTTTACCCACAACTAGGCAAAGGTCAATAAAACATTGTTGATGTGTTTTTGTCATATCCAGCAGAACTGACATTATGGCTTTGCTTCAATTCCCTCTAATAGCCACAGAAAAGCGACGTCTTAAAGTGGTCCATACATGAAGTGAAGTGCAATTAGTCTTTGTCTGTCCTGTCCTCTGCTGTGATTACAGATGAAGTATTAGAGTGAGTCTGGATCACATGCAGTCTCCGAATAATCATTACTGCATGGAGAACATGTGACCCCCCCATGTGACCTGCAGAGTGCACATATAAGAAAGAATCAATTGCGACTGATGGCTGAAGAGAGACAGACAGACAGACAGACAGTGAGTGAGACAGAAAGACAGAGACAGACAGACAGACAGTGAGACAGACAGAGAGTGAGACAGCAAGACAGAGAGACAGACGGTGCTGCTGTTGGATGAAAACTGTGTTTGACCTTCAGGATTTTGTTTTGTGCTGGAGATGAAGAGACGCTGACGGAATGATGACACTGAATGTTACACAAAACACGACTAAACAGCCCTTAAATATATTCTCTGTCTCACTGACTGAAAGAGCTTCAGCGACAGATGACGGGTTGGTGCCGAAGCTATTTGGTCTGTTAATGTCCTTCCAAAATAACTCCACCTCTCCCATTCCTTTCATCAACAACAAGCAGTTTACGGCGAGATGCTGTCGGGCACGACCATCAGTCATCCGGAGACTCACCAGCTTAAAGGTCACTACTTTGTATGTAGTCGGGTCATCGACAATCTTCTGAAGGTTGACAGCAACTGTTATGGTTATAATGGCAGAAACAAATACATTTCAGGACATGTCAATGCTAAAGAAAAGCAATATCTTGTGTCAACCGTTTTTATGGTAATCTACATTTTTTAGACAATATATAGCGGTTGTTGTATCATTTTATAATAAAATGGTCATGGTAAATGGTCTGTATCTATATAGCACGTTTCTAGTCTTGATGATCTTCGCAATACAGTTTTGTCATGCACATATTCACACAGTGCATCTACAGCATGTGCAGCACTTTCTCTATCACGCATCACTCACACACTGTTATCGAACCACCTATGTTGGGGTTAGTGGTCAACCTGCTCTACCTCATGAGCCACAGCCGCCAATTTGGGTGCCATATATTTTCAAAAAAACAAGTAATTTATATAAGTTCACCAGATAACAACCCTAAGCTCTCTATGTCATATTTTATGGTAACACAATGTTATCAGAATAAACAGGTGTAACATTACCAACAACCACATCGAGCCCGTTGACCAGACCAGCCGAGAACAGTTCCTGGGAAACACCATCAGCTGTGTCTGGGGAGTGAATCACGTAACAAATATTGGATGTGCAACACTTCACTCTCCAGGTGATTGTGTTAGAAATAACATTAGATGCTTTCATGTGTATTTCCCACTACAAACACTGACCTCGTCCATTACACACATAACAATTCACAGAGCCTGAAAATGTTATTACGAAGGGAATAGCACATACAAATCAATTAGAAGCCGAGCTCTTACCTCGGCCAGGAGTGAATTCAAAGCGGATGTCGTTCAGCTCCTTCTTCGAGTTCCTGAGAGGAAAGACAAGGTGGTGTGATTGCCCTAGTGGTATCCAAAATGTCAGATAAAAATAGATGTTGCATCTCCCTTTGAAAAAAGGAGCAGATAAACGACAGATTGGAAGGAAATCCGGAAGGAAGCAGGAGACCAGCGTTGTGTGCATTAACGAAAATGACTTGTGTGAAATAGGGGAAGTGACGATGAGGTGAGCAAACAGCACAGATGGGATGTTAAACACTGTCGGACCACAGCTGTGAGTCTGTCAAACTGTGAAATTATTGTCCTTCTCACTAATTCCACAAAAAGAGCATATTCCTCTGATATCAGCTTTTCTTCTTTGGCTTCCAGTGAATTTTAGAATTGATTTCAAGATTTTTATTGTTGAGGTTAAAGGCTCGTAATGGATTTGCACTTAAGTGAGTTCAGAATATTTTGACAGCGTATGTGCCCGGTCGTAACCTGAGGTCCTTTGGAAGGCGGCCGTACTCAGCATGCCACAGTCTGGACTGAGGACCAAAGGCGACCAGGCCTTTCTTTGATCTTGGCTCTTAATTATCTTCTACATTTTGCCTTCAGTTCTTATTTCTAACCTGTAAAGCACCTTAACTGTGATTTTAAGGGTGCCATATAGATACATTTTATTAAGAATACTATCATAAACCTGCATTTTCTTGTTTCTTTCCCACTTGAGGGCAGCAGAAACAAGCCAGTCCCCAAAAATTATTTTTAAAATATAAACATATCATCGCTTCCTAATGTTGGCAAACGTGAAAAATAACAGCAGCTCACTAACTTCAAATTGTCATTCATTTGGAGAATTTCCCGTTAGTCAATAATCAAAAAGCAATGCACATTATATTGGATTCGGAAAAATGTTTTTGAATGATGCTTGTAACAGACTGAGATATGAATCTATATAAACCCGTGTTTAATTATGATGAAATGTTTTAATTTGAATGAACATGAACACAATCTGCCTCTATTTCTGAAGCGGTATGTATCCTGCATCCTACACTGCAGTAAAATGTGAATAATAAGCATGTATACATCCAGTGCATTTGATTGCACTCATAAAATGTGCCCTCCAGCCTCTTCGCGGAATCAACTTGCATTCATTTGCATTACCTGCATTATAAATCTGTCTTTACGGTGAGTGTGACGGAGGAGTAGCCGGCCTCCGGTAAAGACATGGCGGTGCTATTCTCTAAAGAACTATGGCAGGAGCAGATGAATTTGGTTTGTAGTGTGGTTATATAAATAACACGGCCAGCGCACAACTCTCATTTCAGATGAGATTAGACCCATAAGTCAACGTACACAAACACACAGACACACAGACACAACCAAAGACAAACAGCATCCACCATGAGTTTGTTATAAGCAAAACAGTCTGAGTGAGGATTTAATATCACTTAGTCAGACTTCACTGTGACGTCTGATGTAATCTGAGATTCAGTAAATATTCAGGCAGAGCATACGGATGAGGAAGAACCTCTCTGTCATGACGTGGGAGATTTAACCATTTAACAGCATTAAAAGTAGCATTTCGCTGACTGTTTATTTAGACACATTATATTTGTATGCGAGATGATGTGAGAGGAATAATCCAACTGAAGTTATTTTGACAGATCTCTTTTCCACCATGACAGGTCTGATTTTTAATAAAGATTTCATACATTTCAAGTGACAGCAATTCCCAGAGGAATCTATTAAAAATGATTTCTGCTCTTCACTGTTGTCTATCACAGAGGGGACTGAGAGTGCAGCAGCCAACTGGTATCATTGGGTAAGAAAAACGTTAAAGAAAAAAAATGTCAACACTTGATGAGGCCTAAGCAGAACATGCCTAAACACATGTTCTGCTATGTGGTATCTCACAAAGGTTTATTCTATATTTTATGTCACGCTGACAAGCAGGCACTTTTTTAACATACTAAAAAACCCAATCAATGCAAGTCAGGGAGGATTCACTATAATGATTAAAAAAATATCCAGTGCTTATATCATAACTAGAGATCTGTCAAAAGTTTTGACTTATTTGGCTTAAAAAAAACTGATATCAGGCAATAAAGCCAACGCTGCAGGCTTCAAAGCATCTCTTTATAAACTGATATCACAGGCATGCTGTATATTTATGTTTCCCAAACATGTAAATAAGGAGGATATTTGAAGGAGTGACCCTGACATGTGTCTGCTTCCCCTTTATGAACAACAACTTTGAGAAGACGCAAGGAAATGTCACCTCTGGACTCCGGTCAGGGGAAATCAATTTTGCATCTGTGCCAAACGAAGGACATTGCACCAGCAGCCGAGGATATTATGCAAGTCATTACTTCCCCTTTAAACTGCTGACAATGCGATTCTCAGGAGAGCTCGGTGCTTTTGTGAGAAATGACGAGGGAGAAAAAAACAGAGTCAGTTCAAGGCAAAATGGCGACAAAAACTCCACCGTGCAGCTGCTTTTTCTCCTCGTCACTGCGACTGGGAGTTTCATATTAACAAAGGCTGATGCTAATCAGCTTCGACTCCTGTATTGTTGACAGGGGAGGCCAATTAGCTGCTTATTTTGTTCTCTCAAACCCAATTACATTCATGGATTTTAAAAACTTTTACAAATAGTCAGATTGATTGTTGTGTGTTTTGCTAACTTTCCTACCGGCTAGTATAATATTGCACCTGACAACTGATAAGATCCATCAAGAGAAATATATTTTCTTAATAGTGCGAATCACAATTTTATAAAGATGCACTATGTGTCTCTACTTCCTCACGTCATCCAGAAATTAAACCAAATTATCCCAGATACAATTGTCACCCTCTTGTGTATTTGAACCAGAGTCTGCACAGTAGCGGTCGGGGGATGGAGCGAGGTCCCACTCGACCAATCATGATTCAGTCTCAGCTGTTAATCAAGACGTTTCCCCCCATTTTTATAGCATCGAATTACTTATAAAAACTTATCTGCAACAAACATCAGTGTGATAAGAACTACCTTAAAATGACATACCCTGTCCCATCCATTAACATGGAAGAGGCAGAATTTATGATTGACATTGCAGCCAGCCACCAGATGGCGATTAAGACAATTTGGCTTTACTTCTGTGGAGCTTCTCATGTCATCCATCTTAATAGACAGAGCATGGTGGGGACTAACAAGCCACTGATCAATTATTTGCTTTAGACAATCTCAAAACATTTGGTGATGGCCACTGATCAGACAGACGTCACAGCGGAGAAGATGAACAAACTTGGCTCACACTCGCTCTGAGTGGGTTCAAACAAGACGGGAGGCTTTTCACTATAATATGAGATGTAAGAAAATCACATGAATTATTGGGTTACAGATGCCTTTAAAAAACAGAGTATTTTTATTTTATAATTAATGAAAATAATCACAAATTTACCCAACATCTACTTTACATAAGTCCCTCATTTAATCACCCGACTTAGATACACTGCCTCTTAAGAAGGTCTCAGAAGTCCATTAATATCCCTTCTTCTGTTGCCCAAACATCGGAACACAGCCAAAGAAAATGGCAAAATGTGAATGCAGCCTCTCATCTAATGACACCTTCTGTGCTGATTCACTTTGAATCGAAGCAGCCAAATCCTCTTTAGCACCAAGAAATTAAAAAGATTTCCATTTAAAGAAACACTTCCTCAGCCAGGAACAAATTGCCCCGCACCCTTTCTCTTTGCCCTCATCCCAGAGTTCAGACTCATAATAAAGCAGAAAGCTGATAGAATTAATGAATCAAAGTCAGAGGAGACACCTGCTGCAGAGACTCAGTGTTACTCAGGCTTTCAAAGGGTTTCTTATATCTCGCTGCTACATCAAATACAATGCAAGGTTCTGCCGACTCTATCTTCTAGTTTGGGGAATATAAAGCATAATACAAAAATCCCATCGTCGATCCAGAGCACGTCAAAGAGGAGGGTGTAGTGAAATGTCTCGGTATTCCACCAGGGTAACAATGAGTATTTAAACCCTTCAATAAGCTTTTGGACTTCATCTAAGAAAGCATCCATCACATGTCCGTACGTCTAACACTGAGTATTTGGGCTGTTAAAGCAGAGAGCTGGTGACCTGACAGACTAATGCTGCTCACATTACACACAATGAATACATACGACTCTGCTTTAACGGATCGTTTTTGCAAGGTTTTTTCTGAAGTTACCATTCGAACAGTCCCCCCCCCCCCATCTAATAAGATCTTCAGCAACAATCCTAAACATGTTGTAACTGCACCACTGATAATGAGATTGAATCTGTTTTCCTTGGGCTATAAAGAATCCACAGATTGAGCCAACATCTCATGTGTAAATTGTAAAAGCACAGAACAGAACCATCAAAGGGCTCACTATTCATCTAGGAGTTCGAAATAACTTTTCAGCAGCCAAAGACCAGTTAGCTGTCTCCCGTTGTGTGCTCGTATGGACGCCCGGGGACGGACCTTCATAGGTCTGTTCAGCCAAGAGTGGGCTCGACAACCAGCTCATCAGGGAGCTGCAGGAAGGAAGACTTTCATCTGTCCAAATATGCACCACTGTCTGTCCGCTGCTGCTGCTGCACCTCTTAAAAAACGCTCTCTCTTTCTCTTTCTCACACAATGACTGATCTTAGCCTGTGCT